>NC_087066.1:13807205-14180585 GCF_963678635.1 Symsagittifera roscoffensis | reverse complement strand
TGTTCACTCTGGTCCAATACTGATTCGCTTTCTTCTCCACTCGCGATGACTCTGCCTTCTGTTAAGAATGAGATAGCCCTACTCTCGTATAATCTTATATCTGGAAATTGCAAATGGCAATTTCCCGCTGTTTTTTCGACTACGTTCCCGCGATTGTAGTTGGGTTCTTTTGATATTTTTTTTCTGATATTTTCAGTTGTCGCGAGAAACTTGAGCATGACATGTTCAGTTCGAATTTTTGAAAAATTTCCTTCCACCCCAAAATCATGTTTCTTGCGTTACTCAAGGCCAAACTTCAAAATATGACCGACTGGCACATACTGCCCGGACTCAAGATCGATGTCCGCATTGCGTGTCGCCGTCTGCCAGTGATCCCCCAGAATGTTGAGTGATGCTCAAGATACAGTGCCAATGGTCATTTACAGAAGTTTGCAGCAGATTTAACTTTATCTACACCCCAAAATTCACAACCATGCAAAATTGACACATTATCGCTAAATAGCAATCAAAATCTGCATACACCTGCACCTTAAAAATCCGCTTTGCAAGCTAATGATTAAAATTTTTTTTGTCTTATCCAATCAGAAAATTTTCATGCAGCATTTTGATTCATTTAATAGATATAGCGTATTAATAACAATACTTTGGTTCACTAAAATTTCTTTTCCGTGACCTCAGATTTCATCCGAGTTTACGCTCAAGCCCCTTATCTTTCCCTCTCAAGACTCAAGAATGCGACACTGAGCATCCTGCTCATTTCGTGCTTCTCGCCCTTGAAGTGCAAGGCCCTGAAGCATTCGACAGTGTAATCTGTCTCAGCCGCGCTTCCTCATCGTCGGAGCTGATCACGATCTCTTCCCAATCCTTTAGTTGTTCGTAGGATCGCATCCACTCCCTCTGCTCTTGCAATCTCTTCGCTTGGTTCGGCAAACCCTTCACTTTAGAATCCCTGTTCAGGCAAAAAGAGTTATGTAAGCTCAAGCTCACGTTCTTCGCTAAGTCATTTTCCAATATTGACTCCCTCGCCTTGGTATTATCTCTAGACACCATACCAACATTTTTCAACCCGTTGTGATTGCATTACGATGGGTCAGCAAGGGCCTTTTGAAGGCTTCCGGCCCTATCTCAGCCAGGAACTGACGATATTCTTTCTGATGCTTCTTCATGTGATCCTTCGTCACCGCGTATAACCAAGACGTCAATGTCGCTCGAAACCACGGGAAGAATCTTGTGCGGCTCCACACGTGCCTGATCTCCATAGGTATAGCGAATACCTTGCACGCAGTCTCAAACAGCTCAAGCCTCCTGCTTTAATCAATAGCGTGTATCGATTCCGCTGTCGGTGCCTTCGACTCCCGATATTTCGTCACGTTTTCCTCCATCCATCGCAACTCCAGCATTGAACTCACTACCAGGAGGGTCACCTTCTGCCGATGATCGGATAATCCGATTGACCGAACTTCCTACACGTCCCATTTCAAGCAGAGGTTTGAGTGCTCCGGATACCACACCGTTTGTGCCAGAGAGTCGCACGGGCATTCCCCATGCGTGAGGTTGATACTCCGGAGGTTGCGTTCTCTCGAAGCTTCCAGCATCTCGGCTTTTTGTTGGGTAATACAATGACGACGCTTGCGGGACACTCCACGATCAAGTTTCTTCAGGCAATCTTCCAGTTCTTTCATGGTCTCCAGAACCACCCACGAATGTCGAGCGGTATTCCTCGTCGTATTTCTCTCAAGAGGATCTCTAGCCACTTGTTTCCCAGTAGCCTGATATTGAGTCGAGAGCCATTCTTTGCCATTGTCCACCTCCCACGTTTGTCCTTTCGTCGAACCCTTTTTTGTGTTTGCCTTCTGAGGTCTGAAGTCCTCCTCCGTTGTCGAGCACGTCGAGACTTCCATTCCCTTCATCACCCCTCGGCCAGCTTCCGTGGTGCGGAGCTGCCCTTGTAGGTCGCTGTCTTCCATTGCGCTAGAATCATGGGAGCCGTCTCCTTCAGGTTCTTCTCTGAGACTGCGTCCGCCGAGGGACTACTTAATTCTTCTGTCTCTCTTCTCCTTTTCCGAGACCTTATTCCTTTACTCGGGGGCGTCGCCACTATCATCACTGATTCGACTTTTTTTTCCCGGTCCGGCCTTTCCAACTCTTGCCTCCCCCTTATCGGGCCTTAAGAATATTAGTATTTTTAATCATATTACTAGTCTTATTCTTATCAGCCCTTGCAACCTTAATCATTTTATCATCATTTTTTTGTTCAGAGTAGAGATGTCTTTACATGCGTCATCTTTGGTCTTCTGCTCCGTTTCCCTCAGCTTGATAATCTTGCTCAGTAGCTCCTTTATTGCTTTTTTGTCCAGTCCGGTACCCATCAAGACAGATTCCCCGAATTTCACCACCGTGTTCCACAACTCTTCTTTGAAGTCCTCCAGCGTAGTCTCGCTCTTCACTCTCTGGTCAAATTCGCTCAAGAAACCTCGCCACTCCTTCTCATCCAGAGTATTCAGAAACATCCATTTGTTGCCTTCAAAAGCGTTCCTCTTGCTTTCTTCGGCGCTCAAGAGCTTCATCCCCATGTTAGAAGTCTCATTCGTCAAAGGCCATTCCAGATCTTTGCAAGGGGATCCCATGGTTGGGTTGGCCGTGTTTGCCCGGTTGTCTCCACTCAAGTCTTGCAGCAGCTCCTGCGTGGTGAAATCCCTTTCATCTGGGTCCTGCTCTGGTGTATTCCCCACCTCCATTTCTTCTCCCGCTTCACTGAGGGTCTCATTCATACTCTCCCCTTCCTCTGACTCAGCCCGTTCTTTCTCAAGTGCATCTCTGAACCTGCTCTCTACGGGGTTGCTTCTTTTGTCTCCAGGGGTGCCCCCGACAAGGTTGAGGGTGTTGCCGGGTCCAACTTTTTCTATTCAGTGGGGGCTACATATAAGGGACCTGCCGCATCTAGCTCCTTTTCCTGTTGCTTCATTTCTAGCTGTTCCAATCCGTAGGGCGCTCGATATTTCCTTGTGGCGCTCATTTCATCTTTCAGAGCATTGTGTCCCTCCTCCACAATCATTCTTCCATCATCCCAAATCGGCAGTTTGTTCTCCAGCTCAGCCTGCTCGAGCGTCCTCAAGATATCCCGAACCTCGAACTTTCGGGGGCATTGAGCCTCCAATCTTTTTTTGCCTGTGTCATCCATGAGTTTATCTTGATGTCTCACGTGTGGAAATACAGTGCGGCTGAGTTTCCAAAAAAACAAGGGATCTCGAGGGTCCGTAAACTCCTTCTGCTGTTTCTCCACAGTGGCTCTTATGTGTAGGAATGGGACCACCAGCGGGCTATTCATCCCCAGGGTCATTCTTCTGACCATCGGGAATTCAGGGACGGTGGTGGGCAAAATTTCTCGCTCAAGTATCATCTCATACTCCTTCTTCACCATATCAAAACTCCCTTTCCACGCTGGGATTCTCAAGACTTCCTCCTTATCCGCTGCTAGGGGGTTCATGTTCCAGAACTTGGGGTAGGCCTCAATGGGGCCCTCAAGTTCCCCCCCATTCTGCACTGCAGTTGTCCCCGGAAATTGAACGCCATCAATTCTGGATCCTTCACTTTCCCGAAGAGTACCGTGTCGCTCATCCGTGCCCTCAGCTCTTCTTGCCTGCACCAGTTCAGCGCCGTCCCATCTAGAACACTTATCAAGCTCACGTGCACCACTGAATTCCGGTATGCCGCTACGAGCGGACCAGGAAAAGCGTATGTTACCGCCGGCCCATAGATGCAGATCACGACTTGTCCAAGCCCCTAATCATCCCTAAGTCCCTAATCACACATATCAGTCAAGAGAGGCATGCCTCCATTCGCCTCCTTCAACTCTTCTCTCGTCTTGGGATTCCTCTCCTTGCCCGTCAGGTATCGATTTTGCATTAAGAGATACTCCACCAGCAACGTCTTCAGCCCGGCAGCGCACTTGTATGAGTAAGTTTCTGCGCTTGGGTGAGCCTTCCCCATCGACAGGGGTTCCCCATACTTCATCAGTCGATGAAACACCATCAGTTCCCCGTGGGTCAAGAGTACTAGTTTCAAGTATTCATCAATTCGGAGCGTTTCCACACCCCTACTGAACATGTAGGCCGGGCCCATGTTGAACAGATACCTGAGGTAGACCAAGAACAGGGCCAGTAAGAGGTTAATGGGCATATTCAGTAACTCCTGCACGAATGCATCGAAGATGGCATCCTTCGCATAGAACACTCCGCCAATGTACATCTTCTCCCAGCAAGGGCTTAAGAATCTCAAGATCTCGTGGTTTTTTCTAATCTTCAGCTCGCCCTTCGCGTGCTCCCTCCAGAATCCTCCAATGGTGACTTCATTTGCCGCTGTGACAAATCTTCCCACCGTCATATCTCTGCTCTCTGCTACTTCTAGCTGCCCCTCAAGAAACTCCCATACCTGTTTGATGAGAGGTGGGGCACTCTCCCGCGTCTTATCCGTGGCATTCTCCAGCCGTGGGGTCAGAAACGGCCACCTGCCTCTTTCTTGCGTTAAACGGTAGCCCATCGATTCCAAATGCTTTTCGGCCGCAGCCATATTTTCCCTTCCATTACTCGGTCCCCTCGCCTTGCTGGTGGAACTCGTGATCGTCAGATCCATGCTTCGAAACCACAGGCTGGCTGTCAAGTAGCATATTATCGGGTGATTGTCCCTTATCTCCGGATTGAACTTTAATTGCCGAGCGAGATTCGACACTTTAAGACAGATGACCTCATCCAGCACAATGAGAACGTCCGCCAATTCGTAGAATCCTCCTAAAGCATGAGACACATCTGCCCATGCCGCTGCCAATTCCGACTTAAGAAGTCTCAAATTTGTCGATTCCAGCTCGCGATTGGGAGCTGCCATAAGTATCCGCCACGCGTCCCTTCCGCTATCAAGATCAACATAGCATACACAAACTGCAAGGCGGCATACTCGCGAAGCCCGGGGACGTCGTAAATGCCACTCTTGTCTTGGATCCAAATCGAGAAACCATAGATTCCTGTACCTCGTTCATCGCGGCAAACAACGTCTGGATTGCTTCCCAGATTTTCTTGGGTGTTGGTGCCTCGCCTTTCAGGTGCTCCAGAAGCCCTGCCGCATGCAGGTGGTCGTTCATTCCTGCAACTAGCAGCAGTTCCGGCTCGCAAAGCGTCTCCGACTTCATCGCCACCACCAGGGCCAGCATCTGATTCAGTTCCGCAACAGGCAGCAGATACACTAAGGTTTCTGGCCAAAATAGCTTCGGGGACGTCCCCTCGAAACCGAACCCGCCACGATGATCAACCTCGCTGCTCCTGGATCCGATCAATCATACACCGCCAACGTCTTGGCCAACTGTGAGCTTCCACAGGGTTTACCCTATCTCGGATCATCGGCTAGCTTTGAACCTTCATATGCGGCATCTGGGAGCCCCATGTCTTTCGGCTCAAGCAGCTTCTCTACCACTCTCAACTGTGCGGGAGTTGCTACCCTGATTCGGGCTATGCTCGTTCGATGCTTGGGAGGTTCCACTATGAGTCCTGGACTCCCCAATTGCTTGAGCGGCCTATTGTTGACTGTTCCCATTATCGACTTCAGCGGGATCCCAGTTAAGTCTGCTGTCTCCATTGTCCTTGCTCATGAGAAATGTGTCTCGTGGGCTTTCAACCAGTCCACACAGTGCTGTCAACTCAAGTCCTTGTGTGACACGTTCTTGAGTCCCAGGACTTCTGCCAATTCCTGCCTGCATTCCAAATCCTTCAGATCCAACTCTTTTACCCTCTCTAGATATCGTGCCTTGGTGTTCTCTGCCGGTCTCTCCACCTTCTTATTGTCCACCACCACCACTGAAGACACCACCAAACTTTGGGAGGTGGATGACTCCGCCTCCTCGGCTTTCATCGGTGTGGAACCCAGTTGTCTGGTCCGCCTGCTCCATGAGCTATCTCTCGAGACAACTCTCGCTCCCAGACAGCCAGATAGAGGCCAGTGACAAAGAAGGGAGGAATCGGGGATGGATCAAAGGTGAACTGGGCAATTTCCAGCATGTCTGACCTTAGCATGTTTATGTGCCTCTGGAAGACACCATTCAGCCACTCCGTGCCCCTGGGCCTATCAAAATGAATGCCATCCGAGGACGCATCGTCCGGAAGGATGCGTTCCATCATGTCCGCACGCTCCTTTGCTGAATCTGTCTGATTAACTCGTTAATATTGCAAACTTTCTCATTCATCTCTCTCGCGTGTTGGTCGGCCTTCATGTTGTACGTAACAGTTCAAATGGTGAGTATCTCGGGATCTAGATAAATTCTCAGCTCCTCAAGGATGCACTCATCTTCTCGTGCAGCCTCATCACCTTTCTTGGCTCTCCCTTGGACACTTCTTTGGTCCCCATCATCATAGTGACCGTGTACAACTTCTCCAGAAAAACAGCGTCGCAGCTCCAGAAAAACTTAAGACTCCAACTTGCCAATGTGACTGTATTCGTGTCAGTACTCGTATCAGGCTATCCCCTATAATCAAGTGGACCGCACCCTCTGGTATTCTTGGCTGAGTGAAGTACTCAGCCCAAGCCGCGTCATGGAAGCAATCCCTCCATGCCCAGTCCATGCGGTTGTGCCTGTGATATGCACCATCCGTGTTCTTCTTATAGCTCGCGATTATTACACTCCTGACTGGATGGTCTTTTTAGGTGAGAGGTCGCTCTTCTCGTATTGAGTCTTCACGAGTCCTCCACTGCAACCTATCATGTAGCTTCTTGATACGCGATGAACTCGCACCAATTTGGCTACTGCTAGGGGTTGAACTGGGAGTGTATCCCGTGAGCGTGACCTCCATCAATGGCCGTATTTGTTGCGTATCTAGACTACGCACGCAGGGCACCGGCTCGGGTGGTATCCACACTTCTAGCCCCTTGTTCATATGATCCTGGGCTAATCGGTAAAAATTGAATTGAACACTGGACCGGGGAAATTCATCCACCTCCATTCGCGACTCTGGTCTCGATCCCGTGACAGCTGGTTCCGTCGTCCTCGTCCTCTTTTCTTTCTGCCTCGCGAACTCTCGTTGCCTCCTCTGAATCTTTTCTATCTCTGACTTTAAATGCTCACAGTTCGCCTCGTTCTCGCTCACCTTCTGTTCCTGCTGGTACTCCGCCCTGATCATGTTGAGATCGCGCCTCACCTGATACTTCTCCAGGATCTCTTGATCTCTTTCCAGGTTTGCCTGGTCCCTCTCGAGTTTCGCATCATCCCTGTCAAGATTCGATTTGTATCGTTCCCTCTGGGCCCTTTCTAGTTCCCTCTTCAAGTTACTGAGGTCCGGGTACGCTTCCTCTGTCTGCTGAGACCGTATCATAGACAATGGCCTGCTCGTGGATTGGGCTGCAAATCCCGCTGGCGGTTTGGTTGGAAGTGGGAACTCTCCTGCACCATATTCCGTGTTATTATTCAAGCCGGGATTCCTTGACAAGTCGATTCCTCACGCCTCCATCCACGTTCCAGGATAGCCATCTGTTCTGCTCTTGATTGAATATCCCTTCTGAGGTGTAGCCAAGCATCAACACGGCTTCTGTCGCTGATTCCCTATAATCACCCTGCGCCTCTAACTGTAGGATAGCGTTCAATATCACCGCCAACCTCTCATCCACTTGGGTATAGTCGAGATCCCTCAAGCGCTTAAATGATTTGTCGGGTGTAGGCCTTTTGAGCGCTGCTGGCATAGCCTTCCAAAAGCGATCCGCCATCGTCACTATCTTCAGGTGATCTCACGTGTCAACCAACTTGAGAAATACCTTACCAGTTACTTGAGCAATACTTTGTCAGTTACTTGAGAAATACCTTACCAGTTACTTGAGAAATACCTTACCAGTTAGACTTGAAAAATACATTTCCCCACTTGATGCTTGAGAAATGTTTCCCTCTGACACTGCCGATAGAGAACTTGCTCAAGATCTCTTTCTCTCTTCAAATGAGTGTGGCTTGGTCGTCAATTCAATTTTGCAAATCAATCTGAAAATAAAACCCATCTTTTAGACCGAGATGTTGTGTGCCTAACCTGAGCCCCCCCCCCGTTATTGTGTTTTTAAAAACGTTATCCCACCAATCATTTGCTAAAATAATTCAATTAGTGATTTTAAGATCATGCAGATTCATTTCATGTTTTAGCACCATTAACTCTTCTAAGATTTAATTGTCATGTCAAATACATTAAAATCCGTCTACCTGCTTCGCGCCCCCTTGTACCTAACTCGTGCCCCCCTTTAACCTAAATCGAGACCTCCATGTCCGCCCGAAGCTCAGGCGATACTCAAGTAGTACATCTTGTGTAGGTGTACCGTCATCTCCCCTTCTGCAAAGACCACGTGTAGGATGGCGTACAATTCCTTAGGGTTCAACTTGCCCCTGTTTGGGTCATAGACCGGCATCTAGACCTCCATTATTCCTCTTTTGACCATGAACTCCCTCAGCTTCGTTAGTGCCAACATCACGTGTTCGGGGTCTATCGTGCTCCTTTCATTGAACCTTGTTACCAAAAAGCACAAGCATTTGCACGGAACTTGTGAAACTGAGGGAGGAAGCGCAGCCATTCCTCCCAACCCCGGTCTCTGCCCAAATAGAAACTCCACGTTCTGATATTCTCTCTTGAATTCGGCCTCTAGTCTCAATTTGAAGCTCATGTCTGCCGTTATACAGATCGCGCTTTCCTGTCTGACAAGATGAAGTCGCTGTCCGTGATCAGGATGTTTTCTGAATATTCATTAGGTATTTCAAATTTCGTCTTGAAATTTCGCCCTATGGTAGGCTCAGCCTCCTCCTGATCCAATTCCAACCCGTTGGTCTCTCTCACTTCCCTGAGCTTCTTTATCATCAAATTTTTGGTGTGGGTAAGTCCTACCCCCACTCCCCGGACAAAAATATTTATCGACGTCCCCGTCGATGATGCTGAGTCTAAATTATCTGGTGGTATCTCAAGTAGCCGGTCGGTTGCTGTCCTACCGAAAAGTGGGTCTTTCGTCTTCACATGTTTTTCCGCTGAGACGTCGACCTGCTGGATACTTTGCGCATCATCTCCCTTGTTCTTGAGGTCACGCATCCATTCCAGTATCCTCAAGTTTGTATTTTCCCTCCTTTCTATCTCGCTCTGCTCCAGATCTGTTTCTCGTTCTGGTGTCGATTAATCCTCCTGCAAGTAAAGTTTGCTGTCGTTGATGATTTGCCTTTCATCATCGGCTACCAACTCGCCCACACTCACTAACTCTTCGCATATCTCATCAGGTTGTATCTTGTCAATCAAGAAGTCATCCCCATACCTGTTGTATAGCATGTCTGTCCGCCTGCGATTCCCATTCCTTGTTCCTGCTATCCTCAGCAAGTCTGATTCCTTCCACTTTGGCACCTCGTTCTGCTCTGGATCATTCCAATCTTCCTCCGCATAGGATCCCGCCTCTGAGTCTGCATCTATCTTCTCATTATCATCCATGCTCACGTCCTCGTTGCCATCATTCTTTCCTCTGGTGCCTTTTTCGTTCACTTCGCATGCTGGCTCTACCAATAGGTACTCGAGTCCTTCCATATTCTGCGGTACGCACCAGTCTTCCGGAGATGGGACATGAGGTTTCAGATTTTCATAGTGCGCTGCACGCCCTGTACTCAAGCGGTAGAACCGTCCTTGCTGATGTACCTCCGTTATCATGAAAGGTCCTCGCCATTTCTTTAGTAGTTTTTTCGTCCCCTTCGGAGGTATGACATTCTGGAACACCCAGACATATTGTCCCACTGCATACGGTTTTGCCTGAAGTATTTTCTTATCATACTTCTTCCACTGCTTCATTTGTCTCATTTGTGCTTGCGCCGTGTTCCTCCTGCAGAGCTTTTTTAGCTCCTGTTGTCTCTTGACGGCTTCTTTCACATAAGCTTGAGGCGACGTCTTTTTCCCTTCGTATTCTGGGTTAAAGAATGTTAGGGACATCGCTCTCTCCCTGCCCGTTAACATCATGAAGGAGCTGATTCTTGTTGTCGAGTGTTGCGTGCTGTTGTACGCCCCTACCACTTGCGGCAGATACTTATCCCAGTCTGTCATGTATCTCGAGCAATAAACCCTGAGCATGTTCACCAGCGATCTGTTTTTGTCTCTCAACTAGTCCGTTAGTCTGAGGATGGTAAGTAGTTGAGTGTGGGTCCCCAACGAAGGCTTTCCCGTTGTCAGACTGGAAGGTCATCGGACAACCATATCGTGATATCCAATGTCTTGTCAAATGGTCACAAGTCTCCTCCGCTGAGGCCGTTTGACATGGCACCGCTTCTGCCAACTTCGTAAAGTGGTCTATTATGACCAGTGTTTGATTATATCCCGAGCCTGCCATGCAGATCTTCTGATGGTCTATCTGCACGACTTCGTTAAACTCCGAGCTCTCTACGGACTTGAGTGAGAACATCATTTTTCTTGGATCTTTCACTTGTAAACACGCCAGGCATGCGTTCACCCATCTCTCGCAAGCCTTTCTTAACTCTGGCCAATCAAACTTGTGTAGTATTCTTTGTTGTACCCTGTCTATCCCCTGATGTCCCATTTGGTCGTGCGATCTGAATAACACTTCCGTCTGGTACAACTGTGGTAGTATGATGAGGTTATGCTTGTGTAGTATCTTCTCCTCATCTTTTCTTCTACAGGCCATCACACCATCAGCTGTGTGATAGCGTAAATCTTTTCTCTCCTTGTAACTGGCTCAAGATCTTGTAAGTGTCGTCTTCCAGATCCCCTCTCTCTTTGAATCATGTCTGGATCCATTTGGAGAGGTTGCTCGTCATCTTGTCATTCTTCTGGGCTCGTATCAGATCTGACAGTCTGTATCTCGCCTTGACGTTTTCCTTCAATGCCATTATCTGACCACTCATTTCTCTAGGACTGTAGATGTCGTCTTTCAGTTTGACGCAACCTATCCTCCTCAAGACCTTCCTGTCATCATCGGGTTTGTTCTGACATTTGAATTGCACGATAGCTCCCTGAACGGTTTCCTTGATACTGCAATTTTCTCAAGTTCTTCACCTCCGCACACCTCCTGCTGATCCAAATTATACGTTCCTGAGGAAGGGTCAGTTTGTAGTTCCCTGTCGCGGTGCCTCATTTTCTCTTCTGCCAATATCATGCATAGACTATCCTGATCATTGCTGCTCTTCTCTGAGTCTTCATCCCATTCATCGGACTCCCCGAACAGTTTCTCTTCTTCAGCATCTTCTTCTGATGTGGGCCACTCCCCGGACTCTTGACCCAATCCAAGGTGTTCGGCCTCCTCCCAAAATGTCACTTTCTTCTTTCGAACCATAGTCCGCCTTAGTATCTCTTCCGGAATCTTCTTAACTAATGACTGCACGACATCCTTGTCATCGAGTTGCTTTCCTTTCAACGAGTTCTCGCCATACGCTGCCTCATCTCTACTCAGTATTGAGACTTCTGGTTCGTCTTTATCATTGTTCCGGACAACGCGTCTATCGTCTGCTAGATTCTCAAATATTCCCCTCAAGTCCTCACCTATCTTCGCACTTCCGGTCTCTACTTGAATGAGATCGTAGCCTTTTGCCTTTAGTGTTTCCGTCACTATTTTGACTCGAGCCTTACTTCCATTGGCATCCCTCTTTTTTTCCTCAATTTGTTCTCTCTGGACGCTCCCCTGGCAATTCGGGATGATTCTCTATTGGTTTACCTGACTTGTCGAGCCACCTCGTGAGTGGAAGGCTGTCGTAAGTTTCTTTGTCCATAAAAGAGAAGCCATCTTTGATTTCTGGCTTGTCCTCCTCCCTTTGTTCCTGTCTTTCGTAGACTTCCGTCTTCTTACTCAAGCTATCGGCATTTTGATTTTTGTCCCTTGTTCTGTGTTCAATGATCTTAATGTAGCCATCCAAGCGAACTATCAATCTCCCAATGTAGCTCTGATCCATTGAGTACGTTTTCAACCAGCTGAGTGCTCTATTGTCGAACCGTAACTTGAATGGTTCGCTACCTAGGTACGCCCTGTATTTCTCTACAAAGAAGACTACCGCAAACATTTCTGCCTTGGGTGCGCCGTACTTCATTTCTGTATCACTCAAGCCTTTGCTCCCGTATGCTATCGGTCTCAAGACTGTCTTCCCGTTCCATTCCTGCTCTTGATGGAGTATGCCCGAGATCGCTACCACCGACGCATCCGTATCCGGCACTTACATCCATTTTTCCGTTGGCATACCTAGCAGAGGTGCTTCACACAACTCCTTCTTTATCCTGTGGAATGACTCTTCTGCTGCATTTTTCCACGTGAATTTCTTGCCTCTATGCCTCATGAGTTGTTGCATCGGGTACACTTTGTCCGCATAGCCCTTAATGAATTCCCTGTAATAATTCGCAAAACCCAAGAAGCTCATCAGTTGAAGCTCCGTTTTCGGTGATTTCCAAGTTAGCACCGCTTCTACTGGGTCTGGGTCTGGTCTGATGCCATGCTTATCCACCATCCTCCCTAGCTATTTAATTGAGTCCTTGAGTATATCGCACATCGATGGCTTGCATTTTAGTCCTGCTCTTTTCATGCAAGCGAACACCTCATCTGGTCGCTCGATGTGGTCCTCTAGAGTAGTGTCGCTATTACCACGTCGTCCACGTAGCACATCACCAGGTTGCCATATTTCTTCGTTACACTTGTCAATGCGTGTGCCATCAATCGTTAAAATAGAGCCGTGGCATTGCAAAGGCCAAAGGTCATCGTTTTCCATTGAAACAGCCCCAGCTCGCAAGCAAACCCTTTTTGTCCTTGTCCTGCTTCCTCAGTGGGACCTGCCAAAAAGTTGATCCTAAATCAAGAGTTGTAAAAAATTTTGCGTCCCCTAATTTTGAGAGGCTCTGATCAATCCTAGGTATGGGATAGGCATCCTTCACCGTGACGGAGTTCAGATATCGAAATTCACAACAAAACCTTAGTTGGTCGCCTTTCTTCTTAGCCATCACTACTCCACACGCCACGGTGATTTGGATGGTTCTATCATATCATGCTCTAGTAGGGTTTCTATTTATTTTCTACATGCATCCGATTTGTTAGGGATCATACGCCTCGCCCCCTCCCTGTGTGGTACCACCGACTCCTCAAGCTCTGTTTCGTGCTCAACGAAGTTACAACATCCAATGTCTACCTTATGTTTCGAAAAAACGTCCTCGTTTCGATCTAGTACGTCCTAGAAGGCTTCAAGCTATTCGTCCGTCACCTTACCCCTCAAGTGCTCTATCTCTGGTAAAACCGGTTTATCCGCTTCTAATTCCTCTAGTGTTGGTCTTTCCGGAAAATTCGAACAGCTCGAAAGTCCAGCGTCTCTCTCTGACTTAAGCGATTTCACAAGACCTGATGAATATTTTATTTTCTTCAATCTTCTCAAGGTACAAATCTTATCTCAATGATTCGGGCAACCAAGAACTTCACTTTCTTTTACATTTTCAGTCATTTCATATCGAGTTTTCACAGGAAGAGCGTATCCCAATTTCCTTCCCCTCTGGATTGTGATAGGTATATCAAGAGTATTCAACAATACACTGACGCAGAGGCCACTCTTGGTTATCGAGAAGGATCTTCCTAAAATAGCAGCACTTTGACTATTTGGATTTGGGACAATGCATATTTTTTTTGTCACTTATTTCATTATAATATTTCATCCGCACGCTTAATATTGCCGCTTCGTTTGCTTTCAGCCTTACCCTCTTACTCAAGAACACCGGTGCTTTATTCTCATTCGCCATTATCAAATTTACCGGTTTAATTACGTACTTCCTTTCCGGGTTCCAAATCCTGAACATCACATTGTCTAGATCATTGTTACATCGAAATTCCTGATGGAGTCTCTGCCTAAAATGAATTGCCCAGACTCATCTAGATTCTCCATCTCGAGGAAGCTCATCCAAAAACTGCGTTTCCCCAAGTTTAGGGCTAATATTGGTGATCTGCCTAGTACCCGCAGCGCCCCTTTGTTTGCTGCCGACAGCCGTATTCTCGAGTCTATCAAGTCGTCTTTGTCGAAGCCCATCCTTTTCCATATTTCGATTGGTATGACGCTTAATACCGCTCCTGTGTCCAATAACCCACGCAGTTGAAGCTTCTTTCCGCTTATGTCTAGTACGTGCCCAGATACGTCCGCTTCCATCCCGATATTTATCGCGTCTTTTTCTAACACGGCACAGTGTCCAATCGATCTCACTTTTAGTTCTTCTCTACCCACGTAGATTTGCCCGGCTAGGTCTTCATCACATGTTATTATTGTCTTCGTATAGATGTTTATTCCATCTACGTTTAGCATTAACTCATGTGTACCATATGCTTCCGTGTATTTATTGTCGACGCGAACTGATTTGCTGCTACCTCTTGTGAGTAGTGCCCTCACGGCTCTTGAAGTTGTTTGCGGGCTTACTGCACTCAAGTAATCTGCGTACACATCAATGTGCATTATCGTCTGATCGCTCGGTTCACTCAGGTTTCTTGTTACTTTGTGACCGCCCACTATGATTATCGACATTATTCTCACTCCAATTTTCGTTATGCCAAAGGGTTTTTCCGTCACCATTTTCAGAGTGTTGCATTTATCACCGTTTGTTGCACTCTCAATGGCTTCCGACTCTGGGATTGTTCTGCAGAGTGTTTCATTCAATTTCTGCTTCTCTATCTCCTGCCTCAGTCGTTGCTCGATTTCTTTTGTAGCCAAGTTTTGCTTCACTTTTTTGATTGCTTCTGCAGCAGCTTTCTCGTAGTTTATCTCCAGTGAATTCCCAGCCTCGGTCTACATGGCATTCTTGACTTGCGTTACTGCTTTCACCGTCTTTGTTGATAATTCCCCACTCGCTGCCTCCGTGTTCTTCAAATCAATTTTGGCTTGTCTGTTGCTCGCATTCTGTACCGCAGCCGGTGCTAATTTGTGTTTGGGATAATTTTGATTCTTCACAGCCTCCCAAAATAACGGACAGTCCATCCTGAAATGGACCTCTTGATTATAGAAGAAGCACTTTGGGCCTAATTTGATGATTAAGCCACTATAAAACTCATGTTCATCCGTTTGGCTCATGTCTTCTTTATCCGGAGCCTATCCCAGACTTTTCATGCCTTGTTTGTATGTCGTGCAATCCGCTACGTGATGATCCGGTGATCCCCAATTTGTGCTTGACCTACGTTTATCCATATCATCTCTCGGCTTGTACCATGACGACCTTTGTTGTTGGCTTCCTCCTTGCATATTCCTGCCTTCTGAGTACGAGTACTTCTTTGGTTTCATCAACATGAACTCCCTAGATTTTTGTCTCATCTCTTCCGGGGTTGGTGCATTATCTTTTGAAGGTGTATAATACGTCGCCAACATCGTTTTCAAGTCGTCTCTTTTTACCCCGTCGATAAACTTCGAGGTGATGCTGAAATTTTTTCTGTTTGTCGATTCTTCCGGATCACTCCTTCTTCTCAGGATCTCAAGATCATCCAGGAACCGATCGATTGACTCGTCGTCCTTCTGTCTTTTTTTTTCAAATCTCATCATAGCTTGGTGGCCCTTCATTCCTGATCCGAATCGATTAAATAGTATTTCAAAAATTTTATCTGCCGTATCACGTTCCTCTTCCTTCTTTGGTTCTACGCATTTCAACGCTGTGCCCTCTAGATTGCTTAGTATTGCTGTGCAGGCCTGCCTTTCGTCATTCAAGTTGTCCTGTTCTAAGTGTAGTCTCATGATTTCCACCCATGTGTCAATGCAGCCATCCGAGTCGTCTTTGAACTCTTTGGGTTTCTTGAAGGTCTTCCGGGATTTACCACTTCCTCTTTCACTCGAGTCAGTGTTCCTTGTCGCGAACGCTTCCAGTATCCTGTTCATCATCTCTCAGGTGCTTGCCCATGTCATGGCGTCAGGTGCTACATTAGTGTTCGTACTTGAGTCCTCTCGTGCATTCGTAGTGTTTGAGGTTCCACATTTCATGATGGTCTTAGACCCCCCCTGCCCCTGTGCTCGTTGCAATCCGGGGTAACAGTGTAGACTCCCGTTTATTCCGTTGCGGTTCTATGAAGTGGCGCCTTGCGGTCTATCTGCTACCAGCTTGTCTTGCGCCGTAAAATTTCTCAAGAGAGCTTCCAGTTTGGACTGTATGGCACAAGAACTTTCAGCTTGGTATTTGCTCATTGTGTCCATTCTCGACTCTAGATTCCACAACTTTTCGTTCACAGTGTCGTATCGTTGCTTCATTTCCTGCATGTCCGTTTTGATATGTTTCTCTCGTTCTTTGTCGGTGGCCTCTACCTTGTCTGACATCTGCTGTAACTTTTCTTCCGTTGCCCTTGCCAGGTTGAAACAGTTGTCTAGGTTCTCATTCTTGTTGTATCGTATTTCCTTTTTTAGCATTTGTCGATCCTCTTCGCTGCACTTCAATTTTTTGTCGATTTGCTCAAACTTTGCCATCAAGTCGCCCAGCTCAAGAGAAGTTGTTTTTTTATGGTTAGCTGTTGCCCCACGTTTGATCTGCTCGTCGTCTTGTTTGGCCTCTGTTGTTATTGCAGAAACTGTTCCAAATGTTTTGCTTGTCTCGGTCGTTGGTACCACCTCCTCATATCTTGTTTTCAAACCGACCATCGCTGCAATCCTCTCTGTGAACGACGTTCTTTTTGTTTGAGAATAATCTTTTATCTTTTCCGGTGTGATGCTTGTTGTGTCCTCTACAGTATCAATTGGTGAAAACTCTATCGTCTTCTTTTCTTGTTCTTCCGCATTCGGCATTGGTGTTGATTCCGTTGCTTTCCTTTCCACCTCGTCAACACTCTGATCTGGTGTCTCAAGATCGATTTCTATAGCAGGTACAGTTGGTCCTTCCACAGCGCTTTCTTTCATCTTGTGTTCCTTTGCGCTGATTGTGTTGACCATGTTCACAGAAAAGTTCTTTCTCATTACTTTCGGATCCGATAGTGTTGCTTTCCGTTGCGACGAATTATGATTTTTCTTTGATTCTTAAACTCTTTTATCTGCTAGCGGTACCCTGCTTCGCCTCATAATTTTTATTTACAATTTTCTTTATATACAAAATTAATATTTACAAGTTTCTATTCTAAAATTTTTTTAAAAAATCTGAAAAATATTCCTAATTCTTTTAAGAAAAAATCATTTGAGTTCGTAATCTTAACAGTATGGACCTCGCACTGTCCCAAGACATCTTTTTCGTAGTGTTGGGACGCTTCGCACTGTCCCAAGACATCTCTGTTCTAGTGTTGGGACACTTCTTACTGTCCCAAGACCTCTCACTCAAATATTGGGACGCTTCGCACTGACCCAAGACCTCCCACTCAAGTGTTCGGACACTTCGCACTGTCCCAAGACCCTTCGTCCAAGTGTTGGGACACTTCTTACTGTCCCAGGACTTTACGTCCTAGTGTTGGGACACTTCACACTGTCCCAAGACCTAGTGTTGGGACAGCTCGCACTGTCCCAAGACCTCACACTCAAGTGTTGGGACACTTCGCACTGTCCCAAGACCTCCCACTCAAGTGTTGGGACACTTCGCACTGTCCCAAGACCCTTCGTTCAAGTGTTGGGACATTTCGTACTGTCCCAGGACCTTTCGTCCTAGTGTTCGGACACTTCACACTGTCCCAAGACCTAGTGTTGGGACACCTCGCACTGTCACAAGACCTCAGACTCAAGTTCTGGGACACCTCGCACTGTCCCAAGACCTCCCACTCAAGCGTTGAGACACTCTCTGCCTAGTACCCACAGCGCCCCTTTGTTTGCTGCCGACAGCCGTATTCTCGAGTCCATCAAGTCGTCTTTGTCGAAGCCCATCCTTTTCCTGGTTTCGATTGGTATGACGCTTAAGACCGCTCCTGTGTCCAATAACCCACGCATTTGAGTCTTCTTTCCGCTTATGTCTAGTACCTGCCCTGATACGTCCGCTTCCATCCCGATATGCATCGCGTCTTCTTCTAACCTGGCACAGCAGTGTCCAATCGATCTCATTTTTAGTTCTTGTCTACCCACGTAGATTTGTCCGGCTAGGTCTTCATCACATGTTATCATTGTCTTCGTGTAGATGTTTATTCCATCTATGTTTAGCATAACCTCATGTGGACCATATCCCTCCGTGTACCTATTGTCGACGCGAACTGATTTGCTGCTACTTCTTGTGAGTAGTGCCCTCACGGCTCTAGAAGTTGTTTGCGGGCTTACTGCACTCAAGTAATCTGCGTACACATCGATGTGCATTATCGTCTGATCGCTCGGTTCACTCAGGTTTCTTGTTACTTCGTGACCGCCCACTGTCGACATTATTCTCACTCCAATTTTCGTTATGTCAATTAGTTTTCCCGTCACCATTTTCAGAGTGTTGCAATTACCACCGTTTGTTGCACTCTCAATGGCTTCCGGCTCTGCGATTGTTCTTCAGAGTGTTCATTCAATTTCTGCTTCTCTATCTCCGGCCTCAGTCGTTGCTCGATTTCTTTTGTAGCCAAGTCTTGCTTCACTTTGTTGATTGGTTCTGCAGCAGCTTTCTCGTAGTTTATCTCCAGTGAATTCCCAGCCTCGGTTTACATGGCAATCTTGACTTGCGTTACCGCTTTCACCGTCTTTGTTGATAACTCCTCACTCGCTGCCTCCGTGTTCTTCAAATCGATTTCGGCTTGTCTGTTCCTCGTATTCTGTACCGTAGCCAGTGCTAATTTGTGTTTGGGATGATTTTGATTCTTCACAGCATCCCAAAATAACGGAGAATCCATCTTGAAATGGCCCTCCTGATTATAGAAGAAGCACCTTGGGCCTAATTTGATGATTAAGCCACTATAAAACTCGTGTTCCTCCATTTGGCACATGTCTTCTTTATCCGGAGCGTATCCCAGACTTTTCATGCCTTATTTGTATGTCGTGCAATCCGCTACGTGATGATTCGCTGATCCGCAATTTGCGCATGACCTGCGTTTATCCATATCATCTCTCGGCTTGTACCATGACAACCTTTGTTGTTGGCTTCCTCCTTGCATATTCCTGCCTTCTGAGTACGAGTACTTCTTTGGTTTCATCAACATGTACTCCCTAGACTTTTGTCTCATCTCTTCCGAGGTTGGTGCATTATCTTTTGAAAGTGTATAATACGTCGCCAACATCGTTTTCAAGTCGTCACTTTTTACCCCGTCGATAAACTTCGAGGCGATGCTGAAATTTTTTCTGTTTGTCGATTCTTCCGGATCACTCCTTTTTCTCAGGATCTCAAGATCATCCAGGAACCGATCGATTGACTCGTCGTCCCTCTGTCTTCTTTTTTCAAATCTCATCATAGCTTGGTGGCCCTTCTTTCCTGATCCGAATCGATTAAACAGTATTTCGAAGATCTTATCTGCCGTATCACGTTCCTCTTCCTTCTTTGCTACTACGCATTTCAACGCTGTGCCCTCTAGATTGTTTAGTTTTGCTGTGCACTCCTGCCTTTCGTCATTCAAGTTGTCCTGTTCTAAGTGTAGTCTCATGACTTCCACCCATGTGTCAATGCAGCCATCCGAGTCGTCTTTGAACTCTTTGGGTTTCTTGAAGGTCTTCCTGGATTTACCACTTCCTCTTTCACTCGAGTCAGTGTTCCTTGTCGCGAACGCTTCCAGTGTCCTGTTCATCGTCTCCCAGGTGCTTGCCGATGTCAATGCGTCAGGTGCTACATTAGTGTTCGTACTTGAGTCCTCTCGTGCATTCGTAGTGTTTGAGGTTCCACCCTTCATGATGGTCTTGGACCCCCTGCCCCTGTGCTCGTTGCAATCCGGTTTAACGGTGTAGACTCCCGTTCATTCCGTTGCGTTTCTTTGATGTCAACTCTGGTGCCTTGCGGTCTATCTGCTACCAGCTTGTCTTGCGCTGTAGAAATTCTCAAGAGAGCATCCAGTTTGGACTGTATGGCACAAGAACTTTCAGCTTGGTATTTGCTCATTGCGTCCATTCTCGTCTCTAGATTCCACAACTTTTCGTTCAAAGTGTCAAACCGTTGCTTCAATTCCTGCATGTCCTTTTTGATATGCTTCACTCGTTCTTTGTCGGTGGCCTCTACCTTGTCTGACATCTGCTGTAACTTTTCTTCCGTCGCCCTTGCCAGGTTGAAGCAGTTGTCTAGGTTCTTATTCTTGTAGTATCGTATTTTCTTTTTTAGCATTTGTTGATCCTCTTCGCTGCACTTCAATTTTTTGTCGATTTGCTCCATTTTTGCCATCAAGTCACCCAGCTCAAGAGAAGTTGTTTTTTTAATGGTTAGCTGTTGCCCCACGTTTGATCTGCTCATCGTATTGTTTGGCCTCTGTTGTTATTGCAGAAACTGTTCCAAATGTTTTGCTTGTCTCGGTCGTTGGTACCACCTCCTCATTTCTTGGTTTCAATCCGACCATCGCTGCAATCCTCTCTGTGAACGACGTTCTTTTTGTTTGAGATTCATCTTTTATCTTTTCCGGCGTGTTGCTTGTTGTGTCCTCTACAGTATCAATTGGTGAAAACTCTATCGTCTTCTTTTCTTGTTCTTCCGCATTCGGCATTGGTGTTGAATCCGTTGTTTTCCTTTCCACCTCGTCAAAACTCTGATCTGGTCTCTCAAGATCGATTTCTATAGCAGGTACAGTTGGTCCTTCCACGGCGCTTTCTTTCATCTTGTGTTCCTTTGCGCTTATTGTGTTGACCAAGTTCACAGAAAAGTTCTTTCTCATTACTTTCGGATCCGATAGTGATGCTTTCCGTTGCGACGAGTTATGATTTTTCTTTGATTCTTGAACTCTTTTATCAGCTATCGGCACCCTACTTCGCCTCATAATTTTTATTTACAATTTTTTTTTACAATATTAATATTTCCATTCTAAAATTTTTTTAAAAATCTAAAAAGTTTTCCTAATTCTCTTAAGAAAAATTATTCGAGTTCGTAATCCTAATAGTATGGACTATTGGCTGATTTTTGATCGTTCTGACTGGTTCCTGGTGCTTTTACTCAACTGTTGCGACACTTCAAACTATCCCAGGACGTCTTTTAAGTCTCCTAGGACCCTATGCTCAAGTATTGGTACACCTCGCACTGTCCCAAGACCTCTTTGTTGTAGTGTTGAGACGCTTCGCACTGTCACAAGACCTCCCACTCAAGTGTTGGGACACTTCTTACTGCCCCAAGACCTCTCACTCAAGTATTGGGACGGTTCGCACTGTCCCAAGACCTCCCACTCAAGTGTTGGGACACTTCGCATTGTCCCAAGACCCTTCGTCCAAGTGTTGGGACACTTCGTACTGTCCCAGTACTTTACGTCTCAGTGTTGGGACACTTCACACTGTCCCAAGACCTCACACTCAAGTGTTGGGAAACTTTCCACTGTCCCAAGACCTCCCACTCAAGTGTTGGGACATTTCGCACTGTACCAAGACCCTTCGTCCTAGTGTTGGGACACTTCACACTGTCCCAAGGCCTAGTGTTGGGACACCTCGCACTGTCCCAAGACCTCACACTCAAGTGTTGGGACACCTCGCACTGTGCCAAGACCTCCCACTCAAGCGTTGGGACACTTCGCACTGTCCAAGAATACCTGCTCAAGTGTTGGGACACTTCATACTGTCCCAAGACCCCTCACTCAAGCGTTGGGACACTTCGCAATGTCCCAAGACCCCCCACTCAAGTGTTGGGACACTTCTCACTGTCCCAAGACCCCTCACTTAAGTGTTGGGACAATTCACACTGTCCCAAGACTGCCTGCTCAAGTTTTGGGACACTTGGTACTGTCCCAAGACCCCTCACTCAAGCGTTGGGACACTTCGCGCTGTCCCATGACCTCTGTTTTCTAGTTTTGGGACAGTCGGATCTCTTCTTCTTTGGTGTTGGGACACTTAGATCACTATCCCTGGTAGCACCACTTGAGCTCTAGTATTAAAATTTCCCCAAAACCCAATCTTACTGACCAAAAGTTTTACCTACTAGCCCCCGTGTAATTACCTCCCTTTATTAATCCGATGCAAGTCGAAACAAGACTTGTCAGTAAGTCTCTTGTGATCACCGATTTGACAAAAACCGATAAAACTAGTTCCGAAAACGTAGAAAATTTAAGCGAGAAAAATGATTAAAAAAACAGAAAGATGAACACACCCAAAATTCAAAGATGACCAATGTCGTCCTTTCGTTAAAAAAATATCTGGTACCTGATTGTCACGCGTTTACCTCCCCCCTACTAACGATCTTATGGGGTATTCTCCTTTCGGGTTTCAAAAACGGTCTATTTCCGATCCCCCACCCAATCTGACTAGGTTACCTACCTTAATTCGATCTTAAATTTGAATATCCTCGGGTTGCAACTCTTGTTCTGGGTCTAGAGATGAATATTTCTAGACTCTGGTTCTACTAATATAACTAAATCGACGATAACGATTGTATAGTTACTATAATGTGTCCCCCCTTTTTACAATTTGCAACTACCAACCTCTAACTTAACCAACCCTCCTTCTAACCCTCCCCACTTTTTAGCCCCACTCTTTAACACCCTTCTAACCCTCCCCACTTCTTAGGCCGAAAATTGCCTTGAGCGCGATTGGTGATAACCTCTTGAGAAAAAACCGTAGAACCTGTTTCCAAGCTCTGCTCAAGAAAAACGTATCCTCTAAACAGTGGGTATCCCCTTTTCCAATTTTACACTTATTTCCTATTAAGTAATGTGGATTTTAACGACACCCGATTGACCAAACAGAACACCCCTGTGCGTCCTTCTTTTTCTGTTCTGATTCCCTGCTCGTTGTCTCCTTGGCGTGTCCAGCACCTTTCTCCAGCACCACTTTCCCACTTGGATGGTCACCTCTTCCAGTCAAGTCTCCCAGTGGTCCGTCGATTGACCAAACAGAACACCCCTGTGTGCCCTTATCAGTTTGTTTTTGTCCGTTCAGGATGTCTCTTTGGCGTGTCCAGCACTTCTTGGGTCCGCTTCCTGAGAACCACTTTCCCACTTGGCTGGTCACCTCTTCCAGTCAAGTCTCCCATTGGTCCGTCGATTGACCAAACAGAACACCCCTGTGTGCCCTTCTCAGTTTGTTTTTGTCCGTTCAGGATGTCTCTTTGGCGTGTCCAGCACTTCTTGGGTCCGCTTCCTGAGAACCCCTTTCCCACTTGGCTGGTCACGCTGAACTTGCAAGCTATCTGAAAACCCTTAACAACGCCCCACACTCGGGCACCTATATAAAGTTGCTGATTTGATCGAAACGATCGGTCTTATTGGGAAACAGTATGAGTATACTATTTCAATTAATATAAAGGCTTGATCCACCCAATCTGGAAGTCAAAGCCGCTGTCCTTTTTATGTTTGATGGTTTTTTGTGTTCCTTTCTCTATTCTTTTTTGGTTTTTCGTTTTGCTTTTTGTTTTTTACTCGTTTTTTGTCCCCCTAGTTACCCCCCTTACTCGGTTAGCTAGGCCTCGTTCGGAGAGCGTACCAGGAAATTTTCTCGAGTTTTCTTAAAAAACTATCACGGTACAACCGGAAGGTTTACACGTTCCCGCTGAACCGTACCACCGGTACTCTAGAATGGGCATGTAGCCCGGAGCTGTGTCAAGTCGGTTTGATCCCGTAGTCTTGATGTCGTAAAAACACACAGGAGCGCCATAAAAACACTATGTAACAGTCACCTACTCGAATCACATATGAGTTTAAAGAAAAATAGGCCCTATAACCATTGGCTCAAGAGTCAGGGACACTATCTCTTGTGTTTTTCTACCTCAAACGGTCGGAGCCAATTCGGTTCACTTGCGACATGAGACTAAAACCTTTGTTGCAGCTTAAAGGCCACTACCAAAATACCCCCCCCCCCACTCTAGAAAATAAGAACGTCCTCATACTCAGTTCTCAAAATACCTAAAACACGCGAACGCCGTTTAAAACAGGGTCGGAACAATCCGTATAGTCACTTTTTATTAGACAGTGGAATTTTGATCCATTTCAGATGGATCAACCTAAAACTCTCCTTACCTCAACATAACAAAATAAAACACACTCAGGAAATTTAAATTGGGTACTCACATACCGGCACACTCTAGAATTTGAGTAATTAAAATAACAAGTAACTCTAGAGTAACTGGGGAATTAAGTTTGACTCGAGGAGTTTTAAATTAATAAATTTCAGCTTGAGAAATGAGTTTTGGGGCTGGACTATTGGGAGATTTCGGTTGTCCACCTTTCCACCGAAGGTTCATTCTGGTCCAGTACTGATTCGCTTTCTTCTCCACTTGCGATCACTCTGCCTTCTGTTAAGAATGAGACAGCTCTACTCTCTATAATCTTATATCTGGAAATTTCGACTAGCAATTTTCCGCTGTTTTTTCGACTACTTTCCCGCAATTGTAGTTCTTTTCTTCTGATATTATTTTTCGGATATTTTCAGTTGTCGCAAAAAATTGAGCATGAAATGCTCATTTCGAATTTTTGAAAAATTCCATTTCACCCCAAAATCATGTTTCTTGCGTTACTCAAGGTCAAATTTCAAAATATGACCGACTGGCACATACTGCCCGGACTCAAGATCGATGTCCTCATCGCGTGTCGCCGTCTGCCAGTGATCCCCCAGAATGTTGAGTGTTGCTCAAGATACAGTGCCAGTGGTCATTTACAGACGTTTGCAGCCCCGAAATTTTATTTTTAGGATTTTTTTTCGTATGATCTAACATTATACTGATTTTTGATTTGTGGTTTATGCCTTGATGTTTTTTGCTATACAATATCAACTCAGTTTTCTTTGTTTCGATTCTAAAGAATGTTTTGTGAACTACAGAGACTATTTCATGCAGAAGTTTTGCAATAGTTGTAGAGCATTTTTGATGTAATTATCATCACAAAATAGAAGTGTATCATCTGCATATTGAACCACTTTGCAAGTTTCGGTTAAGTTTTTGTTCAAGTCAGTTTTGTATAGGTTGCAAATTAGTGGTGCCTAAATTGTACCTGGAGGTACGCCCTGGTGAGGATAGATGCAACTGGATTCAGTGTTATTTACTACAGTATTCTGTTGTCTATTATTTATAAACTTTAAATTTATGAACCATTACAATTGTTGACCTACAGAATTCCAATCCAAATCATTCAGTTTAGTCTTTAAATGTTCCTGGTTGATAGAATCGAAAACTTTTCATAGGTCTAATAAAATTCCGGCATCGTATTTGTTTTCATTCACTGATTTGCGGAAGAATTCAGTGCAATAAAGGATTGCGTCCATCGTTGAATATGAGGCTCTAAACATACCTCAACATAACAAAATAAAACACACTCTGGAAATTTAAATTGGGTACTCACATACCGGCACACTCTAGAATTTGAGTAACTAAAATAACAAGTAACTCTAGAGTAACTGGGGAATTAAGTTTGACTCGAGGAGTTTTAAATTAATAAATTTCAGCTTGAGAAATGAGTTTTGGGGCTGGACTATTGGGAGATTTCGGTTGTCCACCTTTCCACCGAAGGTTCACTCTGGTCCAGTACTGATTCGCTTTCTTCTCCACTCGCGATCACTCTGCCTTCTGTTAAGAATGAGACAGCTCTACTCTCTATAATCTTATATCTGGAAATTGCGAATAGCAATTTTCCGCTGTTTTTTCGACTACTTTCCCGCAATTGTAGTTCTTTTCTTCTGATATTATTTTTCTGATATTTTCAGTTGTCGCGAAAAATTGAGCATGAAATGCTCATTTCGAATTTTTGAAAAATTCCATTTCACCCCAAAATCATGTTTCTTGCGTTACTCAAGGTCAAATTTCAAAATATGACCGACTGGCACATACTGCCCGGACTCAAGATCGATGTCCTCATCGCGTGTCGCCGTCTGCCAGTGATCCCCCAGAATGTTGAGTGTTGCTCAAGATACAGTGCCAGTGGTCATTTACAGACGTTTGCAGCCCCGAAAATTTATTTTTAGGATTTTTTTTCGTATGATCTAACATTATACTGATTTTTGATTTATGGTTTATGCCTTGATGTTTTTTGCTATACAATATCAACTCAGTTTTCTTTGTTTTGATTCTAAAGAATGTTTTGTGAACTACAGAGACTAATTCATGCAGAAATTTTGCAATAGTTGTAGAGCATTTTTGATGTAATTATCATCACAAAATAGAAGTGTATCATCTGCATATTGAACCACTTTGCAAGTTTCGGTTAAGTTTTTGTTCAAGTCAGTTTTGTATAGGTTGAAAATTAGTGGTGCCTAAATTGTACCTGGAGGTACGCCCTGGTGAGGATAGATGCAACTGGATTCAGTGTTATTTACTACAGTATTCTGTTGTCTATTATTTATAAACTTTAAATTTATGAACCATTACAATTGTTGACCTACAGAATTCCAATCCAAATCATTCAATTTAGTCTTTAAATGTTCCTGGTTGATAGAATCGAAAAATTTTGATAGGTCTAATAAAATTCCGGCATCGTATTTGTTTTCATTCACTGATTTGCGGAAGAATTCAGTGCAATAAAGGATTGCGTCCATCGTTGAATATGAGGCTCTAAAACCGAAATTGGGTGTTGCTGAACAGAACAGGTTATTAGATAAAAAGTAATCCTTGATTTTTTGTACTATAATTTCTCAAAAGTTTTTGAGAGCGCATCTGGGATGGAAGTTGGTCTTTAGTTTTTCGCTTTTTCTGGGTCATATTTTTTGGATATTGGGGTAACAATCGCTTTTTGAGTCTAGTTGGAACAAATTGATATTTAACAAAATCATTTATAAGAAATGTAAGGTGTGGATATATTTCATTGCATCCATCTTTCAGAGCCCAAGCTGAGAGATCAGAAGGTCCAGGTGGTTTATTTGCGTTCAAATCTATCCTTTCTTTGCTACACTCAATTTCACTTACAAACCGGAAACAAAATTTTATTTGCGCTCCTCTTTGGTCCTTGTGTTTTTGATGGTCGAATCAACAACGTTGTTAGTATATTTTTCCTCAAAAAACATCCGAGTCTAGAAAACTTGTAATTCAATACTTTTGCTATTTTGAAGTTGTTTGTTATTGCTTCACCAAACGAAATTTTCAGAAGTGTGATTTTGTTAGTTGATTTTTTTCAATTTCTTGTGTCGTTTATTATAATCAATTTATGTCTCTCAGTTGTTTTAGGGAATGAATAAGTTGGATATGAAACTATCATCTTTGAGGTTGAGTTATGGTTTGTCATTACGAATGTAGACTGTTTTAGGGGTTGCGCATATTTTCAGGCAGCTTACTACATTGGGATTTAAAACACTGAATATTTTTTTCAGAGTTATTTTGCTTGTGGAAAGACTCCCAATTAATGCTTGTTAGGGCAGTTGTAAATCTTTTTTCTGAAAATTTTGATCTTCCGTAGATAGTGCTTTAAACGGCATAGTTTTATCAATTATTTCAATTCAGACGTCGAAATAGCAGCTAAGTGGTCAGTTATAATTGGTGGAAAGAATTTCAAAGTTTTGTTCTCCGATTTGGTTGAGTTTAAATCTGTAATAATATAGTCAATCAGTGTTAGCGAATGCATTGGTGTTGATTTATTGACAAATTCTAAATTATAGGGCGCTAAAACTGTATACAAGGATTCTTTTTCTTCAGTATTTCAATAAATAATGTTGTAAACGCCCATGTGAAATGTATTTGAATAATAGCTTTGTACGAAGTCAACTGATACAGCAGGTTCTTCGACAAACTCTGTTATGTTAGATTTATATCGGTTATACGAAATTAATAGTGTTGACATTTTAGTTTTGTTCTTTGATGTTTTAAATTCTGCCAAGATGCTGTCATGTTTTTGATGAAAAATGCTTAAATCTGTGCGTAGTTTAGCGTTTAAGATTGTTAAATGAGTACCATAACGCCCCTCCTTTTGTTTTTGCGCTGGCGACTACTGATCTATTACATCGAAAGGCGACAAAATGATCACTATCTAGTGTCCATAAGTTTTATCATTGGAGTCTCAGAGAAAACATATCGCAGAAATTGTGTTTAATCCACATGTATTTACTAGTTTCTGTAAACTAGATCAATTTTTTGTTTAAACTCCTGCAATTTAGAAATAGGCTTATCGAGGAAAAACCACATAAAGCTTCAAATGCGAAAAAAACCAAAAAGATGAAATAATTTTTAAAAAAACCATATAAATCTTTTCTAATACAAACAGGTTCCGAGAAAATAATTTAAGATTTTCAAAAATAAACATAAAAAAGTTAAATCAAGGTCAAACATCAGTAGGAAAATAATAAAAAACCATAGAATTAGAGACGACAGCTAATGCGTTGAAAATCAACTGAAACAGTTTCGGAAAAAAGCAAGACCCTTCGTCTACCACCTAAAATGCTATCACGAGACCAATGTAAGAGGAACATGCAGAAACATTCTGTGAACAAATTTATTTAAGGAAAAAGCCTATGACCCTGTTGCATAACCTTGATTATCGAAAGCATAGAAGCAAAAAAAATGACATTCAATAAGTAAAACTCAAGCATCGCTCAACAAATGACTCTGCAATGATTTCAAAAATTGATTACATAAGGAAGCCATTCCATACCTTGAGGACTCAGATCTTCGTGAAACCCATTTGTAGAAACTTCTGAGGTATTATGAGTGACTGGTTTTTTCTTCTTGGGGGGAAAATTGAAAATGACACTTCCAGTTGAACTTAATTTATAGTTGTCACTCCCTATGATATGTGGTAGGGTAGGCCAATCATCGAAATCTTCTAACTCATTGACAATATTCTCATTTCTGGAAGTACCTATAGTTTGGGTTTGTTGATAAATACGCAGCGAGGAAAGCAACATTTTTTGAAGGTCTCTTTCAAAAGGTTTTCCTTTCTTCTTTAGTTAAAATCTTCGAAGCCTCAACTTCTCTGAGTTCCTTTTTGCGTTGAGCTTCAATAAGTTCCAATGGCTCTTCTTCTATTCTATTTTCAAGAAACTGTGTATTTGATAGAAGTTGAAAATCATTGAACGCATTGTCAAGCTTTGTGGCTAGTAAGGAGCTTCGTGTACTTAGTTCGCCAATTCCTTCGTGAGTTTTGATCGCATTCGTAGTAAACTCCGTAGAACATTTATCCAAATAGAGAGACATTGCTTTATCTCCCGCGAAACTCCCGCCAAACTGCATTATTCTGTAGAATTTCTTCAGGTTCCCATGGATACTTCCAAAACGGCTTTGAATCACTCGCCATATTCAACTGGAAGCAAAATCAAAATCTAGACCTCTATTACAACGATCAAAAAGTAGACAAAAAAGTATCTTTTCTTTATTATCTTTTATTTCTCTTACAATTAATTATTATTTCTTCTTTCCCCAGCAACTCTTACCTGAAATTTAGCACAATCCTACTTAAAATTTACAACAATTCTACCACGATTTGTAACACTCGCCCGGAAGTACATACCAACGGAAAATAAAGCTAGGTCTAAACACAGCTTCTCATGCTTTTAATCGTCTCTACCAAAGCCAATTCAATGTGTGGTTCATTAAGATCGGGTCGACAAAGTTGTACTGTTTAAGGCTATGGGCCAGATCGCGCAAATTAACTTAGTTACATGCAAATAGTGAGCTCATGGCTGGGTCTCAGTATCCTGTTTTTGTTCAGTAGATAAAAATCATCATATCCATTGGAGATGGATCAATTCTTTCCCTCAACTCCTAGCTTCTATTATCTGAACACGGATTTGATGTTATTCAATTCCATTCAGGACATACAGGAAGCTAAAAGTTGCTAAAAGTGAGTTTCAAGTCTCATTCCAAGACCCCTCCGGATTCTTGAATCCGGTCGAAGAGATGCCTTGTTGTTGATCGGGAAGGGTAGTAAAATCCAAATTGACCCTTCCCAATTTGTCCAATTCAACAGTTAACACCGTTAATCCTTCCAAACAAACAATTTTCTCGCTCAACAGTTACCCGTAAAATTTCTATTCTGCCATGCATTTTGGACGCCATTCTGATCGAATGTCTCAATTCTACCACTATCTGATTGCTCCAATCAAATACATTTCAAAACATTTTTAGTTTCTCAGCCCTGTGTATATCTGTCTTACATCTGTATGCACCTGTAAAAACTTGTACAAAATTTATCGAAAAGGAATGAAAATTTGAAGAAACTTACATTTGAGGAAATCGACAATTGTAATAAAGCAACATTATGCAGTATTCCGAATTATATGTGCAAAAAAAACTTACAGGAAAAAATGGAATTCATCAACAACTGCAACGGGACTAGACAAAAAGAAATGTGTGAGGCAACATCGACAATATCAAATTTTTCCGCCAAAACTTGACCATCAAGAATATCTGAGTTCGAAACATTCAAACTTTGACGACACCTAAAATTTAATATATGCTCCAGCATAATTGCACGCATCAGTTTTAAGACTTTACCAATCGATACAAATATTCATTGATACAAAAATAGTACAACCTCAGAAAGAATAGAAAAAATCCATGAGCTGAAAAAATATGAGCACCAAAATCGCAAACGCGCTAAATCCAAAACTGAACAAGTGATGTGCTACAGACGGAATTTAAAAATCTATATGACTTTTACTCAAAACTCGTAAGAGCTTGTAAAACCTATAAAGACTTCATTTGAACCAGAAAAGATAATATGGACGGAAATTACACCAGTCTTAAATACCAAGGATGCTAAATTTTGACTAACAAAATTTGTGATGCCTTGTGTGACAAGTTTGGAAAAGACACTATCAAAAAAAATGCATTTTCATTAAATTTTTTCAGCAAAATGAGAATTGGAGCCTTATTGAATGGGATAAAATACACATTATTGACTAAAAAGGTACCTCATTTCTACAAAAAAGTTTTAGAAATTAAATTTATCAACCTTACAATCTAACCCTCGAAACCAATCTAAACCGCACTTTATGATTCAAAAAAATGAGCACTTTAATTGCAAAATTTTAGTTATTTCAGGAATCAAGTGCAAGTCACAAAACTTTTGTCGTTGATAGATTTAATTACAAAATAATACAAAAAAATGGCTAGAATTTCAGCATAAAATGAATCTAAATTGTATCCATGTTGTTTTTCTATAGGTTGCCATAGAAGGATCTTTACGAAAAATGGATTAAAAATATTCCTTAAAATTTTTTATTTCCTTATGTTAAATTGCCGCTGTTCATTTTTGAATTTGTATTTTGAGTTTGGTTCCAAATATGAACTGACTTTCTGAAGAAAAAAAAAACAATTTTCGATATAATGACTACTGAATCTTGCTCGAAAGTGTAATTTTTTTAGTTCCTTTGTTCTCATCAATTGTGTTGTTCACGTTATTGATTTTTGTGTATGCGTGTAGTAGTTTATGTTTATTTTTTTAAAGATGACAATTTATTTTCCAATAGAGAAGTAAGGAAACCGGAAACACCTTGTATACCAGCTTAGGATCGGATGAAGAACCAATTTTTTTTCTGTCACAGCAGGTCTTTATTGCCCAACTCAGTTGTTTTTCAAGCAATATTATTAGATTGGATGTTTTACTGCCTTATAAGGTTGCTGGGTAGTGCAGATGGATTATGACTAAACTATTCATTAAAATTAATCGGTTTTCGATTGTCAGTTGTTTTTTCATCGATTTTATTGTTTTGATCCAGCGAGCCAATTTTCAGAATATAATTTTAACTTCTACGTGAAAGGTTAGAAATTGATCTGGAATTATCCCCGAAAATTTAACTTTAGGCTTTTTTTTCGTATCATCTAACATTATACTGATTTTTGATTTGTGGTTTATGCCTTGATGTTTTTTGCTATACAATATCAACTCAGTTTTCTTTGTTTTGGTTCTAAAGATTGTTTTGTGAAGTACAGAGACTATTTTTTTGCAAAATTTTGCAATAGTTGTAGAGCATTTTTTTTGATGTAATTATCATCACAAAATAGAAGTGTATCATCTGCATATTGAACCACTTTGCAAGTTTCGGTTAAGTTTTTGTTCAAGTCAATTTTGTATAGGTTGAAAATTAGTGGTGCCTAAATTGTACCTGGAGGTACGCCTGGTGAGGATAGATGCAACTGGATTCAGTATTATTTACTACAGTATTCTGTTGTCTATTATTTATAAATTTTAAATTTATGAATCATTACAATTGTTGACCTACAGAATTCCAAATCATTCAATTTAGTCTTTAAATGTTCCTGGTTGATAGAATCGAAAACTTTTGATAGGTCTAATAAGAATTCAGTGCAATAAAGGATTGCGTCCATCGTTGAATATGAGGCTCTAAAACCGAAATTGGGTGTTGCTGAACAGAACAGGTTATTAGATAAAAAGTAATCCTTGATTTGTTTGTACTATAATTTCTCAAAAATTTTTGAAAGTGCATCTGGGATGGAAGTTGGTCTTTAGTTTTTTGCTTTTTCTGGGTCACATTTTTTGGATATTGGGGTAACAATCGCTTTTTGAGTCTAGTTGGAACAAATTGATATTTAACAAAATCATTTATAAGAAATGTAAGGTGTGGATATATTTCATTGCATCCATCTTTCAGAGCCCAAGCTGAGAGATCAGAAGGTCCAGGTGGTTTATTTGCGTTCAAATCTATCCTTTCTTTGTTACACTCAATTTCACTTACAAACCGGAAACAAAATTTTGTTTGCGTTCCTCTTTGGTCCTTGTGTTTTTGATGGTCGAATCAACAACGTTGTTAGTATATTTTTCCTCAAAAAACATCCGAGTCTAGAAAACTTGTAATTCAATACTTTTGCTATTTTGAAGTTGTTTGTTATTGCTTCACCAAACGAATATTTCAGAAGTGTGATTTTGTTAACTGATTTTTTTCAGTTTCTTGTGTCGTTTATTATATTCCACTTCTGTCTCTCAGTTGTTTTAGGGAATGAATAAAATGGATATGAAACTATCATCTTTGAGGTTGAGTTATGGTTTGTCATTAGGAATGTAGACTGTTTTAGGGGTTGCGCATATTTTCAGGCAGCTTACTACATTGGTATTTGAAACATTGAATTTTTTTCAGAGTTATTTTGTTTGTGAAAAGACTCCCAATTAATGCTTGTTAGGGCATTTGTAAATCTTTTTTCTAAAAATTTTGATCTTGCGTAGATTGTGCGTTTAAGTTTTATCAATTAGTTTTTTTTTCAGATATCAAAAATGCAGCTAAGGGGTCTGTTATAATTGGTGGAATGAATTTTAAAATTTTGTTCTTCAATTTGTTTGAGTTTAAATCTGTAATAATATAATCAATCAGTGTTATTGAATGCATTGGTGTTGATTTTTTGACAAATTCTAAATTATAGCGCTAAAATTTTATGATAGGATTCTTTTTCTTCAGTTTTTTAATAGATAATTTTGTAGTCGCCCATATGAACTATATTTGAATAATGGCTTTGTGCGAAGTCAACTGATAGAGCAAGTTTTTCGACAAACTCTGTTTTGTTAGATTTATATCGATTATAGGAAATTTTCAATTGTGTTGATATTTCAGTTTTGTTCTTTGATGTTTTAAATTCTACCCCGATCCTGTCATGTTTTTGATGAAAAATGCTTAAATCTGTGCGTAGTTTAGGTTTTAAAATTTTGTAAATGAGTAACATGACGCCCCTCCTTTTAATTTTTGCTGGCGACTGCTGATCTATCACATCGGAAGGCGACAAAATGATCACTATCTAGTGTCTATAAGTTTTATCATTGGAGTCTCAGAGAAAAACATATCGCATAAATTGTGTTTAATCCACATGTATTTACTAGTTTCTTTAGACTAGATCAATTTTTTGTTTGAACTCCTGCAGTTTAGAAGTAGAATTTTACGTGTTTTTTGTAATCGTTTAGTTTCTCCGATATGTCATTAAATTTTACAATTGGACCTGGATTTGGTTTATGTGGCCTTTTTATGTGGCCTGTTTATGTGGCCTTTTGGTTTATGTGGACTTTTTGAGTCTAGTTGGAACAAATTGATATTTAACAAAATCATTTATAAGAAATGTAAGGTGTGGATATATTTCATTGCATCCATCTTTCAGAGCCCAAGCTGAGAGATCAGAAGGTCCAGGTGGTTTATTTGCGTTCAAATCTATCCTTTCTTTGTTACACTCAATTTCACTTACAAACCGGAAACAAAATTTTATTTGCGTTCCTCTTTGGTCCTTGTGTTTTTGATGGTCGAATCAACAACGTTGTTAGTATATTTTTCCTCAAAAAACATCCGAGTCTAGAAAACTTGTAATTCAATACTTTTGCTATTTTGAAGTTGTTTGTTATTGCTTCACCAAACGAAATTTTCAGAAGTGTGATTTTGTTAGTTGATTTTTTTCAATTTCTTGTGTCGTTTATTATAATCAATTTATGTCTCTCAGTTGTTTTAGGGAATGAATAAGTTGGATATGAAACTATCATCTTTGAGGTTGAGTTATGGTTTGTCATTACGAATGTAGACTGTTTTAGGGGTTGCGCATATTTTCAGGCAGCTTACTACATTGGGATTTAAAACACTGAATATTTTTTTCAGAGTTATTTTGCTTGTGGAAAGACTCCCAATTAATGCTTGTTAGGGCAGTTGTAAATCTTTTTTCTGAAAATTTTGATCTTCCGTAGATAGTGCTTTAAACGGCATAGTTTTATCAATTATTTCAATTCAGACGTCGAAATAGCAGCTAAGTGGTCAGTTATAATTGGTGGAAAGAATTTCAAAGTTTTGTTCTCCGATTTGGTTGAGTTTAAATCTGTAATAATATAGTCAATCAGTGTTAGTGAATGCATTGGTGTTGATTTATTGACAAATTCTAAATTATAGGGCGCTAAAACTGTATACAAGGATTCTTTTTCTTCAGTATTTCAATAAATAATGTTGTAAACGCCCATGTGAAATGTATTTGAATAATAGCTTTGTACGAAGTCAACTGATACAGCAGGTTCTTCGACAAACTCTGTTATGTTAGATTTATATCGGTTATACGAAATTAATAGTGTTGACATTTTAGTTTTGTTCTTTGATGTTTTAAATTCTGCCAAGATGCTGTCATGTTTTTGATGAAAAATGCTTAAATCTGTGCGTAGTTTAGCGTTTAAGATTGTTAAATGAGTACCATAACGCCCCTCCTTTTGTTTTTGCGCTGGCGACTACTGATCTATTACATCGAAAGGCGACAAAATGATCACTATCTAGTGTCCATAAGTTTTATCATTGGAGTCTCAGAGAAAACATATCGCAGAAATTGTGTTTAATCCACATGTATTTACTAGTTTCTGTAGACTAGATCAATTTTTTGTTTAAACTCCTGCAATTTAGAAATAGGCTTATCGAGGAAAAACCACATAAAGCATCAAATGCGAAAAAAACCAAAAAGATGAAATAATTTTTAAAAAAACCATATAAAAACCTTTTCTAATACAAACAGGTTGCGAGAAAATAATTTAAGATTTTCAAAAATAAACATAAAAAAGTTAAATCAAGGTCAAACATCAGTAGGAAAATAATAAAAAACCATAGAATTAGAGATGACAGCTAACGCGTTGAAAATCAACTGAAACAGTTTCGGAAAAAAGCAAGACCCTTCGTCTACCACCTAAAATGCTATCACGAGACCAATGTAAGAGGAACATGCAGAAACATTCTGTGAACAAATTTATTTAAGGAAAAAGCCTATGACCCTAGTGCATAACCTTGATTATCGAAAGCATAGAAGCAAAAAAAATGACATTCAATAAGTAAAACTCAAGCATCGCTCAACAAATGACTCTGCAATGATTTCAAAACTTGATTACATAAGGAAGCCATTCCATACCTTGAGGACTCAGATCTTCGTGAAACCCATTTGTAGAAACTTCTGAGGTTATTATGAGTGACTGGTTTTTTCTTCTTGGGGGGAAAATTGAAAACGACACTTCCAGTTGAACTTAATTTATAGTTGTCACTCCCTATGATATGTGGTAGGGTAGGCCAATCATCGAAATCTTCTAACTCATTGACAATATTCTCATTTCTGGAAGTACCTATAGTTTGGGTTTGTTGATAAATACGCAGCGAGGAAAGCAAACATTTTTTGAAGGTCTCTTTCAAAAGGTTTTCCTTTCTTCTTTAGTTAAAATCTTCGAAGCCTCAACTTCTCTGAGTTCCTTTTTGCGTTGAGCTTCAATAAGTTCCAATGGCTCTTCTTCTATTCTATTTTCAAGAAACTGTGTATTTGATAGAAGTTGAAAATCATTGAACGCATTGTCAAGCTTTGTGGCTAGTAAGGAGCTTCGTGTACTTAGTTCGCCAATTCCTTCGTGAGTTTTGATCGCATTCGTAGTAAACTCCGTAGAACATTTATCCAAATAGAGAGACATTGCTTTATCTCCCGCGAAACTCCCGCCAAACTGCATTATTCTGTAGAATTTCTTCAGGTTCCCATGGATACTTCCAAAACGGCTTTGAATCACTCGCCATATTCAACTGGAAGCAAAATCAAAATCTAGACCTCTATTACAACGATCAAAAAGTAGACAAAAAAGTATCTTTTCTTTATTATCTTTTATTTCTCTTACAATTAATTATTATTTCTTCTTTCCCCAGCAACTCTTACCTGAAATTTAGCACAATCCTACTTAAAATTTATAACAATTCTACCACGATTTGTAACACTCGCCCGGAAGTACATACCAACGGAAAATAAAGCTAGGTCTAAACACAGCTTCTCATGCTTTTAATCGTCTCTACCAAAGCCAATTCAATGTGTGGTCCATTAAGATCGGGTCGACAAAGTTGTACTGTTTAAGGCTATGGGCCAGATCGCGCAAATTAACTTAGTTACATGCAAATAGTGAGCTCATGGCTGGGTCTCAGTATCCCCAGACCTCAAGGTCACTCCTGTTTTTGTTCAGTAGATAAAAATCATCATATCCATTGGAGATGGATCAATTTTTTCCTCAACTCCTAGCTTCTATTATCTGAACACGGATTTGATGTTATTCAATTCCATTCAGGACATACCAGGAAGCTAAAAGTTGCTAAAAGTGAGTTTCAAGTCTCATTCCAAGACCCCTCCGGATTCTTGAATCCGGTCGAAGAGATGCCTTGTTGTTGATCGGGAAGGGTAGTAAAATCCAAATTGACCCTTCCCAATTTGTCCAATTCAACAGTTAACACCGTTAATCCTTCCAAACAAACAATTTTCTCGCTCAACAGTTACCCGTAAAATTTCTATTCTGCCATGCATTTTGGACGCCATTCTGATCGAATGTCTCAATTCTACCACTATCTGATTGCTCCAATCAAATACATTTCAAAACATTTTTAGTTTCTCAGCCCTGTGTATATCTGTCTTACATCTGTATGCACCTGTAAAAACTTGTACAAAATGTATCAAAAAGGAATGAAAATTTGAAGAAACTTACATTTGAGGAAATCGACAATTGTAATAAAGCAACATTATGCAGTATTCCGAATTATATGTGCAAAAAAAACTTACAGGAAAAAATGGAATTCATCAACAACTGCAACGGGACTAGACAAAAAGAAATGTGTGAGGCAACATCGACAATATCAAATTTTTCCGCCAAAACTTGACCATCAAGAATATCTGAGTTCGAAACATTCAAACTTTGACGACACCTAAAATTTAATATATGCTCCAGCATAATTGCACGCATCAGTTTTAAGACTTTACCAATCGATACAAATATTCATTGATACAAAAATAGTACAACCTCAGAAAGAATAGAAAAAATCCATGAGCTGAAAAAATATGAGCACCAAAATCGCAAACGCGCTAAATCCAAAACTGAACAAATGATGTGCTACAGACGGAATTTAAAAATCTATATGACTTTTACTCAAAACTCGTAAGAGCTTGTAAAACCTATAAAGACTTCATTTGAACCAGAAAAGATAATGTGGACGGAAATTACACCAGTCTTAAATACCAAGGATGCTAAATTTTGACTAACAAAATTTATGATGCCTTGTGTGACAAGTTTGGAAAAGACACTATCAAAAAAATGCATTTTCATTAAATTTTTTCAGCAAAATGAGAATTGGAGCCTTATTGAATGGGATAAAATACACATTATTGACTAAAAAGGTACTCCATTTCTACAAAAAAGTTTTAGAAATTAAATTTATCAACCTTACAATCTAACCAAACTCGAAACCAATCTAAACCGCACTTTATGATTCAAAAAAATGAGCACTTTAATTGCAAAATTTTAGTTATTTCAGGAATCAAGTGCAAGTCACAAAACTTTTGTCGTTGATAGATTTAATTACAAAATAATACAAAAAAATGGCTAGAATTTCAGCATAAAATGAATCTAAATTGTATCCATGTTGTTTTTCTATAGGTTGCCATAGAAGGATCTTTACGAAAAATGGATTAAAAATATTCCTTAAAATTTTTTAGTTCCTTATGTTAAATTGCCGCTGTTCATTTTTGAATTTGTATTTTGAGTTTGGTTCCAAATATGATCTGATTTTCTGAAGAAAAAAAAAAAAATTTTCGATATAATGACTACTGAATCTTGCTCGAAAGTGTAATTTTTTTAGTTCCTTTGTTCTCATCAATTGTGTTGTTCACGTTATTGATTTTTGTGTATGTGTGTAGTAGTTTATGTTTATTTTTTTAAAGATGACAATTTATTTTCCAATAGAGAAGTAAGGAAACCGGAAACACCTTGTATACCAGCTTAGGATCGGATGAAGAACCAAACTTTTTTCTGTCACAGCAGGTCTTTATTGCCCAACTCAGTTGTTTTTCAAGCAATATTATTAGATTGGATGTTTAACTGCCTTATAGTGTTGCTGGGTAGTGCAGATGGATTATGACTAAACTATTCATTAAAATTAATCGGTTTTCGATTGTCAGTTGTTTTTTCATCGATTTTATTGTTTTGATCCAGCGAGCCAATTTTCAGAATATAATTTTAACTTCTACGTGAAAGGTTAGAAATTGATCTGGAATTACCCCCGAAAATTTAACTTTAGGCTTTTTTTTCGTATCATCTAACATTATACTGATTTTTGATTTGTGGTTTATGCCTTGATGTTTTTTGCTATACAATATCAACTCAGTTTTCTTTGTTTTGGTTCTAAAGATTGTTTTGTGAAGTACAGAGACTATTTTTTGCAAAATTTTGCAATAGTTGTAGAGCATTTTTTTTGATGTAATTATCATCACAAAATAGAAGTGTATCATCTGCATATTGAACCACTTTGCAAGTTTCGGTTAAGTTTTTGTTCAAGTCAGTTTTGTATAGGTTGAAAATTAGTGGTGCCTAAATTGTACCTGGAGGTACGCCTGGTGAGGATAGATGCAACTGGATTCAGTATTATTTACTACAGTATTCTGTTGTCTATTATTTATAAATTTTAAATTTATGAATCATTACAATTGTTGACCTACAGAATTCCAAATCATTCAATTTAGTCTTTAAATGTTCCTGGTTGATAGAATCGAAAACTTTTGATAGGTCTAATAAGAATTCAGTGCAATAAAGGATTGCGTCCATCGTTGAATATGAGGCTCTAAAACCGAAATTGGGTGTTGCTGAACAGAACAGGTTATTAGATAAAAAGTAATCCTTGATTTGTTTGTACTATAATTTCTCAAAAGTTTTTGAAAGTGCATCTGGGATGGAAGTTGGTCTTTAGTTTTTTGCTTTTTCTGGGTCATATTTTTTGGATATTGGGGTAACAATCGCTTTTTGAGTCTAGTTGGAACAAATTGATATTTAACAAAATCATTTATAAGAAATGTAAGGTGTGGATATATTTCATTGCATCCATCTTTCAGAGCCCAAGCTGAGAGATCAGAAGGTCCAGGTGGTTTATTTGCGTTCAAATCTATCCTTTCTTTGTTACACTCAATTTCACTTACAAACCGGAAACAAAATTTTATTTGCGCTCCTCTTTGGTCCTTGTGTTTTTGATGGTCGAATCAACAACGTTGTTAGTACATTTTTCCTCAAAAAACATCCGAGTCTAGAAAACTTGTAATTCAATACTTTTGCTATTTTGAAGTTGTTTGTTATTGCTTCACCAAACGAATATTTCAGAAGTGTGATTTTGTTAACTGATTTTTTTTTCAGTTTCTTGTGTCGTTTATTATATTCCACTTCTGTCTCTCAGTTGTTTTAGGGAATGAATAAAATGGATATGAAACTATCATCTTTGAGGTTGAGTTATGATTTGTCATTAGGAATGTAGACTGTTTTAGGGGTTGCGCATATTTTCAGGCAGCTTACTACATTGGGATTTGAAACATTGAATTTTTTTCAGAGTTATTTTGTTTGTGGAAAGACTCCCAATTAATGCTTGTTAGGGCATTTGTAAATCTTTTTTCTAAAAATTTTGATCTTGCGTAGATTGTGCGTTTAAGTTTTATCAATTAGTTTTTTTTCAGATATCAAAAATGCAGCTAAGGGGTCTGTTATAATTGGTGGAATGAATTTTAAAATTTTGTTCTTCAATTTGTTTGAGTTTAAATCTGTAATAATATAATCAATCAGTGTTATTGAATGCATTGGTGTTGATTTTTTGACAAATTCTAAATTATAGCGCTAAAATTTTATGATAGGATTCTTTTTCTTCAGTTTTTTAATAGATAATTTTGTAGTCGCCCATATGAACTATATTTGAATAATGGCTTTGTGCGAAGTCAACTGATAGAGCAAGTTTTTCGACAAACTCTGTTTTGTTAGATTTATATCGATTATAGGAAATTTTCAATTGTGTTGATATTTCAGTTTTGTTCTTTGATGTTTTAAATTCTACCCCGATCCTGTCATGTTTTTGATGAAAAATGCTTAAATCTGTGCGTAGTTTAGGTTTTAAAATTTTGTAAATGAGTAACATGACGCCCCTCCTTTTAATTTTTGCTGGCGACTGCTGATCTATCACATCGGAAGGCGACAAAATGATCACTATCTAGTGTCTATAAGTTTTATCATTGGAGTCTCAGAGAAAAACATATCGCATAAATTGTGTTTAATCCACATGTATTTACTAGTTTCTTTAGACTAGATCAATTTTTTGTATGAACTCCTGCAGTTTAGAAGTAGAATTTTACGTGTTTTTTGTAATCGTTTAGTTTCTCCGATATGTCATTAAATTTTACAATTGGACCTGGATTTGGTTTATGTGGCCGCAGCATAATATTTATTTCCACAACAAAACTTATATAACGAGTAGTATTAACATTTGTAAAAGTAAAGTTTTTTATAATCATGATGAAGGTTAAGTGCGCTACAGAGGCATTATAGTGATGTTAAAATGCGCTTGAGAGGCACCCAATTTGGCCTAATGGGAAAAATTGACAACCCATGGAAATTTGTTACTTTTGTCGAATTTGTTTAAGTCTCGAGAAAGCTTAATTTCGTTGCAATCGATAAACACAAGCACAAAGAGGCTAGTTAGGAGGTTATTTGTTAAAAATGACATTGTTGAAAACTCGAAAGCAAATTACCAGACTTATACAAAATTCTTCCTAACTAGCTTTAGCGATGGTAACTCTGCATTAAACTGTATGAAGCATTTGGAGGCATAGCAAGGTTATTCAAATTACTGCTTGACCGTTGATAAGGATGGATCAGATTTTTATTTTCAGAATTGTTTTGCTTCGAATTATTGAACTATTGTACATTTGTTGGGCAGGGTAGATTACTAGAGTATTGGCATTTGAAAGACCTGAAGCAGTCGCGCAAAAAGGGGATACCATGCTCGTCATTAAGTTGAAAGTTTTCCCCAAAAAGAAAGCTCCAGTTCTTGTGGTTTTTATCATTGTATTTAGTTTCAGCACTTCATAACCAGATTTTGAGCCGTATGTACAGTTAATACATTTATTATACAAGTCTACATTTTTATTCGTCTCTATGTTATTCCTTCCAAATTGGTGGTATGATGCATATTACCACCACTTTTTCAAGTGTGAGTTTTTGCACTAATAGTTCAATACACTAATAGTTCCGAGCTTGGATATTTAGTTAAGCTTTAAGTTTTTCTACTTAGCTACTGCCCCTGTGTAGATGGATTATCGTGTACTTCGGCATAGTTTCTGTTCTGATTCTAGCTGTGATACTGGAACCCACAGTTAAGTTTTTAGTACCTTCGGGAATTTTGAAGGGCTCAAACTAACGTATAGTTGGGTCCTGATACTGACGTTTTGGGTGCTTGACTCCTGGATCCGTCCTGAAGTTCCACTGGCCCTTCCCCTATATGATTATTGATGTTGATAACCTTTCTGTAGTCCTCCTTCTGGTCGTACAGATCTGCATACATTTTGTAAGAAGCATTTTTATTAAGTTTGTTAAACTCATCAATTTTTAATTTATACCTTGACGTTTTTATGGCTAGAGCAGTTTAAGTAGTAAATCAGAAGAACTCATCTACTCGAAAGTGCAGAGGTTGAGTGTGAGTAGTAATCATAATTTCGAGTGTAAGTACTCTAGTAATCAGTATGAGTGAACACCAAATATTTTTTTCGGAAATCAAGAATATTCTATTTCGGAAATATCGGATAATTACTTGAGTTTACTTTCAACTTGGTTTTTCTTCTTTATTTGGTAATTTGGAGGAATATTTGATTTTGCTTTTTGAGTTTCTAAGATTTGAGTTGAAAAACTTGAGATTTAGGGGTTATTGGCGAATCTGAGATCTTTTTGGTATCAAGAAAAAAATTTGGTTTTAGCTTGTATATTTCAATTGTGGAAAGTTTTCATTAAGGTTAAATCATGAAAAAATCAAAAAAAAAAGAAAACCGATTGTTTTCTAGCTTTGACCTCTGTGTTGATTTGCGACATTATAATTTTAATTGTTTACTTTCAATCAATATCATGTTTTAAAATCAAAAATACCAACTCAGTCTAACAGTTATATCAACAGCTACAAGCCGTAACTTTTCGTAATAGTAGAGATCTACTTGGTTCAATGCTGATTGTTTCTTTTTGACCTTATAAAATGTCAGTTTTCCTTTTTCTGAAAGTCTTTCTGAAGATCTTATATCAACAGCTACAAGCCGTAACGTTTTTTAGTAGTAGAGATCTACTTGGTTCAATGCTGATTGTTTCTTTTTGACCTTATAAAATGTCAATTTTCCTCTTTCTGAAAGTCTTTCTGAAACTCTTATTTTAAAGATAGTGTTTTTTAAGTATTTAACGTGAAAAAAAAACCCTCATTTGGAGTTCCATTGGCTGCCAGATTAACGTATATAAGAGTAGGTGCTCCAGCTTGCAGCTTTAAAACAATTCAGTATACTATCACCTTTTACAATCATACCTGATGATGTTTACCGGAGTTGTACATCCTAATACTGGACCACGGTGTGACTGCAACCAACAACTCAAAAATTTACAACGCTATAAAAACAACTGAAAAACTTTGCATTTAAACGGCCGAAATCTCTGCAGCAAAAAAAAACGGGACTAAAAAAACTAGTCGAAACACAGAGCGATGTTACAGAATTGTCGCAATTGTAGGCGATAGGAACAATGAATCAATTGTAAGTCAAAAATTAAAGACGTGACGTCATGACAACAAAAAATTGCAATCAAAAATGAGTCCTGTTCTAAATCTTTATGATGAAATTTATGAAAATTGTGCCATTAAACCAGAATGCCGACGAAACGAATTTTATGCTTCGACGGAACGAGTTTCATTTTATTCTAATAGAATCGTACAAATGAATAGTTCTGACAACTATCGCGACTAATTGAAACAATGGTTGAATAAGGAAGGGTCAGTTTCGACTGACAAGCTTATTTCTAAAATTTTGTACAAAAAGAAACACAGGTAACGGTTTTAATTTTCGCGACACTGAAAACCGCGAAAATTATAACGAAAATTTTCGCTGGCCAGAACAACAGATGCTGAGTGTCAGGATAGAGGAAAACGATTGAAACTAAAACTGAGAAAAATATCATCCAATCTGTAACGATTGTGCAGCTACAATTGTTACCGAGCTTTTCCATCGAAACAAAAAGGCCAACGGGAGAAGTTACAAACCTTTTCGATCGTGAAGGAGACGCTTCTTCGCGCAAATTAGAGAAGCTAGAGGGGTTTCAGAGATCATTTGTAAATTTTAATTATAATAAGTTTTAGCCTCCTGGAATATCCCGCATTGAATCTATTTAACATCTAATCAATTTTCAGAAAATGAGAAGCTAGGAGTCGAGGGAAGATGAGATGAGATGCGATGATTTTATCTTCTGAACAAAAACAATAAAAATTAGTATTAGTGTAGTGGCCCTGATATTAGGAGTGACATCGTGTTCTGGGGATACTGAAACCCAGCCATGAATTCAATATTCTTACATTTAACTAACTTAACTTGAGCGCGTTCACCGATAGCTTTTAAACAGTAAAGATTTTGTCGACCGGATGTAATGAGAGCCACAATGAACTGGCTATGGCAGAGACAACTGAAACACATATGGGTTTTCTTAGACGCTAGGCAGCCGTTTTAGAATCTAGCTTTATTTTCCGTCGGTATGTATTTCCGGGCGAATGTTACATATGTATTTTTATGGCGCTCATTGGTGTTATTCATAATATCATGATGGGCAAACTCATTAACCAGAGGCCTCCTGGCCGAGCGGATGCTCTAAATATGGCTCCTAATCAAGAACTGTAGGGCTGGTTTGGCTTCCCCGATTGAGCTTTTTAACCTAGTTAAGACCTAAAATTCAATTAACCTAGTTAAGACCTAAAATTCACGTAACGAGAAGGGTGGGGGGATTGACCATTCCGTCATTCCTTAAGCGGTGTATGACCAAAGAAATATTAAAGATATCCATACTAGAAACCAAACGAACCGTGGTATAGAACCTGAGAAAAAAACATAAACAGAACCGAAAAAACCAAAAACTGTATAAACCATAAATTCAGTAGAGAATATAGCAACAGACGAGATGCGATTCGACTTTCCTGTTTGTTGTTGTTCGATATAATGTTGTTACAGGCGTTTATTTCAAATCAGATCGTTACGATCAACATTTAGTATTTCTCTTGTGCCTATATGTAGGGTTATTTGGGTATTTAATCTCATTAGTCCTAATTTGCACTTGATCCGGAAAACTAGAGTGACCGGATTAGAAGACCGATCCAGCAGTGCAAAAAGCAGCATGAAGGGTCACAAGGAGGACGACAATCGACTGGTGGGTACAGTTAAAAAGTTTTGTATCCTTTTCGGTAGAGAAAGTACGATATCAATCTGTGGTGGGTCCGACAAGGACTGCACTGTTGTGACCCTTCACCGAGTTTCGCTTTTTCTCATTTCAGTTATTGAACAAACCCGCAGGAGTAAAATACTATATGTACTACTACTCACACTACCCGTATTAAATCTCCCGTTTTTCCAATCGAATAAAACGTAAGCAGACAAGTTTTTAGGGTCACAAATTATTGTATTTTGATCCCCCTCAAAAAGCGATTTTTGAGGTATCCATACTTTCGGAACAGAAAAAGCAGCAAAATAGTGAATTACGTCGTAATTCAACAAAAGGAAAACAAAAAAAGGTTGATCTGATTCGCAGATTGTTAGGACAGATTACTTCTTCACGAAGTTTGGGAAAACGAAACCTAGCAAAGAAAAAAACTTGAGAAACTTTTGTGTTGGTGCAATAAAAAGGATTGTTCGGGTAAAATAAACCAATGAGTTGACAAATTTTAGAATCCGTTTACCGTTAACCTCCTTGGTCTCTGTAAATTGAACTTAACGAGTCTATCTAAGTAGATTCCTCGATCCGGAGGGGTCCATTTTGTAAGGTTTTTGGCAAACCTTTTCAGTTCAAACGTTTTTGAATGCTTTTTTTTGCAATGAACTAAAAAATTATAGGCTAAAAACTGTAAAAAATTCTGAGCTCGGATTTAAAATTTTCAGGTCAATTGGAGAAGAATTGCGAAAAAAATAAAGCGGAACCTATAAGTTTGAAAATTTTTTGAGTTTGGACGAAAGACGTTTGGTTTTATAACTTAAGAACCACTTGATTGATCCAGTTCTTTTTGGCACCCTCAAATCAGGAATTAAATAACGTGAGTTTATTGAACCTGAGTTAAATGTTTTTTTTTGGGAAATCAAAGGGTAAATTTGGGAAATTTTTTGAGACTGTTTTTTAGCAAAAAGAGCCGGCTTTGAAGGTAATACCTTCAGGTTCAGAAATTTTTTTAGAAAGTTTTCAAACCCCTACCAAACTGTAGCAACAGTTAATTAAGGCAGTTTTGCGTTGTTTTTGACAATGAGTAACGGTTAGGGAGCCTTGAAATCTGCAAACAATTCGAAAAAAAGCTTGTTAATAGACCCCTCCTAGGTAAAAAAAAATTCTAAAGTAGGCAGCTTAGCTTCAATCCGGAGGGTTCCAAATTCAAAAGAACCCTTCCTACTTAGTTAATTTTGCATAGTAGAGCTCTAAGGCCGTATCCGGACGGGTCACATTTTTGCCAATCCGGAAGGTTCCTTTTTTGCCAATCTAGAAGGTTCCCATTTTGTCAACTCGAAAGGTCCTGTTTTGCCAACTCGGAAGGATCCCGTATTTGCCAATCCGGAAGGGTCTTGTTTTTGCCAACTCGGAAGAGTCCCAATCCGGAAAGTTCATAATTTTGTCGACTCGGAAGGTTACCAATCCGAAAGGGTCAGTTTTGCCAATACAGAAGGGTTCCTACACGCTGATCCGGAGGGGTGCAATTTTTTCGAACGTAATCGGAGGGACACTAGTATTCCACATAAACCGAAATTGAAACCTTTATTTAAAAGTAGCTAGATATTTATTAGGATATTAGGACAAATTGGCAAACCAAAAAGACCAAAAGCCGAAGACTGCACTAAGTATTGCCTTTGAAAAAAAAAGACAACAAACCAAGTCATACAAATCTAAAGCTTGAGATTCGCGACTCTAGGTCAAATCCATAACAAAAAACACGATATCGAATTATTTCGGATTGGAATCCGAAACTGATTTCTTTTGGGGGAGTGGTTGCCTTGAGAGCTTTGTAGGTGTAGCCGGGCAACCCGAAGGCAGTTAGGTAAAACAAAATCAATGGGTGCAATACACAAATCTAGGATGCCTAAGCTGAGTGACAGCTCTAGGAAACTTACACGAAAGGAAAAAAAGAATAAGATGAACGCCCCTTTCGTGGAGAGAATCCAGAACGCTCGGAACAAAAAGGGGAACATTTTTTCGGGCAAAATGGTCGAAATGAGGCGTCAAAATGTCTCGGAAGACAAAGGAACGAAAGGAGATACAACAGAGTTCCGCTCACAATGAGGATCCAGTGGAACTTGGAATCTGGACCTGAAGGGAACGGAAGGAGACGACTAGCAAGTGAACTTAATCCAGTAGAACAGTGACAGGACTTTGCTATTTCGACCGGGACTCTCGATTGAGAAGAAATGCCGGAACTCTCCGACATTTCGATTGAAACACCAGCGGCGGAGGGCTCACCTACTGACCATACCTTGATGCACGGGGAATCAGGGAAGCCGGCCACCCCTTCTTCGTTCTCGTAACGACTGAAAAGTACTGAAAAATTTCGTTCTCGTAACGACTGAAAAATGAAATGGCTTCCCTTTTACCATGGGAGCAGAAACCGGCGACGAGAGCGATATCCTGGAAGAGGTTGAAGATAACGAAGAACTGTATGATTTTGGGTTCCAGTTAAGCTTCAACGTTTCAACCCATCAAGACGAGGTGCCTGTCAGTATGGAGAGTCGATTAAGCGCAATTCTCAGAGCGATTAACACGGCTTCGAAAAAGATGCAGGATTCTAGTGATGGCTGTCAGTATGGAGGATGGCTCCTCCGATCAGTTTAGTAACGTCAGAGCGATTAACACGGCTTCGAAAAATATGCAGGATTCTAGTGATGTCTGTCAGTATGGAGGATGGCTCCTCCGATCAGGTTAGTAATATCAGAGCGATTAACACGGCTTCGAATGGGATGCAGGATTCCAGTGAGAACAACCATTTCTGGCAAACATGCTGAAACGACCAAGGCCACGATCACCAGATCAGAGACTACACTGAGAGATTTGGAGGCGGAGTACGAAAGACCTTTGAGACAGAGAGAAGCGGCGCGGGTTTCAACTAGCTTCAAACTGCCGGTCAAAAATAAGTTGAGGGCACCACTGGTGACACCATTGATCGACGAAGGGGTATCGGTGGAAGAAGCCCTGACTATAATCGTGAATGGGAGGGTTGAGCAACAGGAACATATTTCCAAAAGAATGATTGAACTAGAAAGAGCGGTTCACGTCGAAAGAGAAGGATTTCCAGAGGAGATACTTTGCAACAAACAGGAGGTCAGTCACAGCGAGAAGTGCTTGAAAAAGAAAATGGACAATCATTTGGCCAGAAGCTTGTCATGATTGACAAGAGATGCCGAGCAATGGATGCAACGGTTTAGAGATGACATGGAGCAACTTCTGAGTCAACAAGAGCAGACCCCTGGGACTCTCGATACTAGGATAGATCCAACAAAAGAGAGACGCACTCAAGCCATAATGGACATGCCAGCCTCGAACGATCCACCCAGACGGGACACCCACACGAGCGGGAGAAGTGATTCCTCAGATTGGAATCATTCGAATCATAGAAGACCTCAGCCTAGCGTTTCTGGCAGAGGGGATATTCCTGAGGCTAAAGTGACTGATACTTACTATCAGACGGGACATTCTTGAGATACGACAGCAATAGAGACAGCTTTCGAACTTGATAACAGATGTTATAAGGAGGAATCTGACGGTTGTATAGAGACTTGGACAGAATTCATGAAGCTAAATTCAAAGAAGAGGAATTAACTGAAAAACGGGAATGCATTGCGCTCACCAGCAATTTGGAAGGGACAGTCTTGAATTGCGTGAAGGCAAAAACGCAATATCAACGGGATACTCCCACAAAAATTTTCGATATACCGTTGAACTGTTTCGGCTCTGAAAGAAACGATGCTGCGCTTCGAGAAACAAAGGCGACGTAAAAAGGAGACCATAGACAACTTCCTCGATAACTTGGAAATGCTGAGAGGGCGTAGCAAACTCGACAATTCAACAGAAAGTTGAACCTGGCAGTAGCTTTAAAATTCCTTGACGGTGTGAAGAGCGACGAAATCAAGACAATATTAGCATTCATTTTCCACCCCTCGCAATCAATGCTCCAACGCAAAGGAACCGAGACTGAAATTCAAGGAATACTTGTGGCTGAAGCCGCCTGTGAGATCAAGTATTTACTAGAACAATTATGAAAGTTTTGAAAATGGATCTGCGAACCAAGGTAACAAATTGTATAAAGCCAGAAATGGCATGAACAAGAGACGCTTTTGTGCAAACACCAGTTCCCCGGATCATCATGTATCAGCATGTACAACATATAAACAAAGCATAAAGGCAATTTGTTTTTGCCTTGAAGATGATGACGATATCGATCATCAAGTCTTTATGAGAAGATTAATTGCACACTTTGGCCCCAGTTGTGTCTTTTGTAATCAGGAGAATCATTTTAAATCGGATTTTCGACAGTGGATATCAAGTACCCGAGGCATGAAGAGGCTTTGTCAGGCGTTAAGGCTTGCAAGGTGCGTCTGATGATCGAAGCGGAAGCTCGGAGAAAAAAGAGGCCTCAATAACTGGCCCGAAGACAATGCAGGCAGTAGTAGAGGACACGAGCGCATCGTAACGCAAGATCACGGCTCAGGAGTTTAGAGTTGACTCTAAAGCAGCGGCCAGAGATGCCTTGAAAAGACATCAACAGGAACTGGCAACCAGAGAAACCGAACATAAAGTCAAGCTCGAACTGGAGAATAAAATGACTCAGGATAAACTCAACGTCTCTTAAGCCTCCGCAGAGGAAGAGACGAAGACACGAAACAGCTTGAGCAGGAAATTGAATATCATCTCTGGGTAGACAATTCGCATGGTGCCCCAGGGCAGCAAGATACAGTCAATAATCTTTGTGGCGGGGCATCAGTTAATTAGGAATTTGAGTGAACCTTCGGAGTTCACCATGATGCATCTGGACATTTATGCGGATTAGCTCAGACAAGCAGAACCACGCACTGAATCGAGAGCTGTGCCAGCCTTGTTGATAGCAGGTGGCACCAGGACCATGAAACTCAACGGGCATTACAGGGAAGTCTACAGACCATATCAATGTGGATGGGACAAGCGTTTACACTAAGACCTATGTAACACAATACAAATGACCAAATAGGACAGATATATTTTAATCAAAAAGAGTTGAAGGTCCACAGGATTGGTCACTACGAAGCAGTTGTTGCTGCACATCTGTCAAACACTAACGGCAAGAAGATAGGAGTGACAGGATTCCTAGACGCAGGAGCGGTTGTCAGTGCGATGCCGATAAAAACATGGGACAGAGTGGGTTTCACCAGGAATGACCTGATACTGAGGCAGTTAGGACTGGCAGCCTCCAACAGCGGAGCCATCTATGTGGCAGGGAGAATTCCAATAACAGTCCTCAAGATATGAGTAAGGAACCTCTGGTCGAGTTTACTTGTGGTGGAGAATCTGGATGGTTCGGATCAGTTCATCTTGGGGCGCGAATCCGTCAAAAGTCTCGATGTGACGATTGACCTTAAAAATGGACTGTTAAGGATAAGAAACAAGGAGAGGAATTATGTTAAATGAACACTAAATAAGATAATAACGGACGAGAATAAGATAGATTAGGCCCCCAGAACAGACAAACGGCTGATGAGTTTCCAAGGTTTTGCGGATAATTATGGGTTTGGGTTTGAGGACTGAGTTAAGTTGAGTTGAAACACTCGGAGCAAGAGAATTTGTCCGGGGAAACGGACACGGACACCAAAGGAAACGGAAAAGTAGATAAAAAAAACCTGTTTCTCTAACAATTTCCCGGAATTTTAGATGGATGAGTAGGTCAAGTACATCAATTTCTGCCATGAAGACTTGCTCCACGGTAGACTCAACTGCCGAAAATTTCTCGAAAAACCAGAGGCCGACATGTATTCAGACAGAAAATCAAGCACGGTATCTGAGGGCTTGGAATTGGCTATCCAGACAGTGTTGGTGGAAACACGACCAAGAGAATTAGACAGAGAGTTTAATCAAGTTCTTGATAGCGACCTTTACCTGTTCTCGAGTGAAAGAGCCTTTGATAACGCAGCAGATGACTTGGAGATGATGGTGGTGTCAAAATTCTCAAGGAGCCTGTTACCACAGAACGAAGCAGTCAGGATTGATCTAGAGCCATTTGAACAGGATACAAAGCCGCTGGCAAAGATTTTGTGTTTCACGATGGAAGATGAACCACCTCAGTCCGATGAGCTCAATAGGCAACTTAGTCTCATGAAGACATACTTGAAGGCAAGCTACAGACTCTCAGACTTACTAAGAGCGCAGAGAAATGAACGTATGACAATTAGCTTGAAAAGGTGGGTCCAGAATGGGACACCAGACAAGGGGGATCTGGAGGAGGATAGTTAGCGGATTTTGACACAATACTACATGCAGTAGGATGGATGGTTATATTCGATTGAGAATGAGACTGTTGCCTGCAAAAGGAGTAAGGAAGACAAGGTTCTATACAAAAACAGCGCAATAGTTTTGCCGTAACTCTAATTAACGAAACTATCATTCAGATCACACGATCCGATGGGGCATCAAGGAATTGATAAGGTGTACCAGAGGATCTTGAAACGGTTTGAGTGGCCTGGGATGAATAAGGCATGTGAAAGTTGGGTCACGGCTTGTCTGCCATGCCAACAGGTGAGAGATCCTAGGAAATTTGAATTGCCATTGCAGTCAATCGAGTCCTCTGAGTTTAATGAAAAGGTGCATATTGATAATCAGAAGATAGGTATGACAGATAGTGGTTGCAAACAGGTACTGGTAATGATCGAGCACTTCACAAAGTATGCAGAAGTTGTGCTTACATAACGGCCTCAGCTGAAGAGACTTGCCATCATCTGATCATTACTTGGATAGCTAGACATGGATGCCCGATGACGTTCAAGTCAGATAAGGGAACACTTTTTGTAGGGGAGCTTACTAAGGAGCTCATGAGACGTTCTCAGGTAGCACAGGCTCATTCTAAAACGTACCATCCCCAGAGGAATGGCTCAGTAGAGAGACTAAATTGGACTCTGAAGTCAATGTTGAGGTTATATTGTTCCCGATACATGACTGATTGGGATAGATGTTTGCCATAGGTATTGAGGGCTGCAGAGATAAGTCAGCACATGATGCTGACAAGGCATGCGAAATCTCTACCTTTAATATTCTTTTACCCTGAGTATGAAGGCAAGAAGACATCACCACTGGTTTATGTAAGAAATGTGATAAGACGTCAACAGGAGCTCAATGGTTTATGTACACGCAATACGCACCAAGCTCAAACAAGACAAAAAAAGTTCGACAAGAAGGCAGCTGGAGCAAAAGCATACTGTCTAGAAGACGATGTGTGGGTTTTTCAATTTGTGATCCCAACAAAATGTACCGAAAAACTCCTGAAGAAATGGAGCTAGCCGCTTAAGATAACGGCAGTATATCAAGAAGGAAGTTTTTACACTCTTTGCACTGGACGAGCTGCACACTTTGTGAACATCAAGCCCCATAACCCATCCACAGAGGACTGGTGTAGAGGACTGGAGGAAGTTGATTAAATAAAAATGGACCCTGATTGCGAAGTCAATGAGAAAAACATCAAGGAAAAAAACGATGGGAATGATGTACTGGAAGAAGGAACAAACCCGCAGTTGGAGCTGGATACTGATGAAATAATCATCGAGGCAGATGAGAAAACTCTGACCTATGCAGAAGAGGAATTGGAAGACCACGAGCGAAGAGAGGTTCCCAAGAACATGGAACCCGTTCTACTCTTTTTTATACGGACACGACAGAATGAAAGAGAAAAATTCGCGAAGAAGTGTAATCCTTACAGGGACGTCTTCATAGTGGATGGGATAGACCTCAAGAGGTTAGCAGAAGATCTAGTGGGTCTAGAAGAATTAACTGCGTCACAGGAAGTAAACACCGAGTCACTCGACGATCGGTCAAAACCAGAACTGAAAATTGACGACAAGCCATTGTTCATTCCTACTTCCAACCTTAACTTGACAACTGAATACTCAAGCAGCGTAATACTAACCGACAGCAATTTTAAACCCATGGACAAGACAAGTGAGATAGCTGTCCGCGCGGAATAAGTTTTAGGAAAAAGGGAGCATTATCTTTGTCACCGGCGGTTTCGCAAACACCAGGAAAAGATTCATGCTTCTTGGTGACGAGGTCCACGGAGAAGCAACAAGTAGTTCCTGAAGACTTGGTTATGTCCCTGACAAGGCTGGTGTACTTCTTAGTGGAGAGAGGAGTTAAAGAGCTCTCGGTTCCTGTTTATGACCCAATTAGAGGACGGCTGCATCACCTGAAACTGTACGCGCTAATACATGTAATCTTTTTGGACCTTAACATAGAAGTATTTTACATAAGAAATATTATTCGAGTATAGGTTGAGTGTAGGTCGTGTTTGTGTCTGTTCTTGTATTAGGATTGTAGACTTGGAAAGGTTAGTGACCACAAATGCTTAATCAACATTTTCAGAAAAAGATCCAAAGCGTAGACTGTTGCTTCTAAGATCATTTTCCTAGATTTTACCTTGAATTAAAAAACAACAAAATTTAAGAACGAATCTTTTGATTCGACTGTTTTTATTATACCTTTTAATGTGACGTTTTACAATATTGATCAAGTATGATAGTCATTGACCTTGTTTCTAGATTCTGATTGATCGAATTTTGATTCAAAATTCAACCTTTGCGTTGCAGATATCAAATTAAACTACTGAATCGAAATCAAAATGGATAATTTTGACGATTTAACAGATTTGGCCGAGGCCTTTGTAGGGCCGTCATAGACGAATTCTGTCGTCGGCTACTGGAGAGAGTCTACGCCCAGGATGATCCAGAGGTAGTCATGTTGACGGCTGCTCTGACAAACACTCGGAGATATGACAACCGTTGGGACCGCCCACGGAAGTCTTGCTGATGGCAGCTTGGGGCGAGCAAGTAGTGTTGACCGTCTAAGCCTGCGTGCCATGAGATGCAGGTATGGAACGCTCTCTGGAAGCGACCTGGCGCTGGAGGCTGAATTAGGTACTGCGAGAACGTTACAGCCTGGAGAGATGCCTCTCCCATCCAGGCCTAGGCCTAGCTTCAGGAGAAGACAACAAACCATTCACAAGGACATAGGTAGCAAGGCTGCCTCGTCTAACTCATAACCGAAAGCTGCCGTGTCACCAAAGAGAGCGAGAGAGAAGAAGAAGTACAGAAGAATGAGACAATGGAAGACCTGAACGAGACAAGAGACGAGCTGGAACGAGTGATAAAGACAATGACTGGATTTCAAGAAGATCGGGACATGTGGAGGAGACGCATCAAGATTGCAGCAAGAACCGAGGATTGCAAAAAAAGCAAGGAGAAGGGATAGAGTGCTTGAGGAAGGAGAATAAGGAGCGAATAGAGCGACTGAAAGGGGAGCCATCGTACCTGTAGGGAACGTTCCCCATGGCCAATCGCCAATAGAACTCCTGACACCTCGCGATTTGAGCCAAACAATTGAAGTGCAAGTGTCGATAGGATCCGAAAGAGTAACGATCCTGGACCCAAGCGATATACTAGGCGACTCAGAAGTTGAAAGGACCATGAGGCAGCTGGTAGAGCCGCTGATCGAATCGTGGCCAACGGGAATGCGCCAGGTTCCGGGGTGACTTCACCCAATGGGACGGTTGATGACACCAGCAGAGTAGAGCTCTCCATGGAAGTGGCAAATAGATTAGGAACTAGAGCTGCTACGACATCGGAGTCAAGACAAGGTGCCACCAGTACATAAGGAAAAAAGCCAAAGAAAAAAGTGTTTTGAGTACTGGACGTGCAGAAGAATAACCAGATAAAGAAAAACTTCACGAGACTGATTTTCGGACTTGGAGTCTAGCAATAAACATGCAACAGCCGCCTCTCGGCACCTCACATTTGATATTGGGCAACAGCCTCGTGAGATTGCTGCAGAATTTGAGGAATTCATGGATCACTACGGTGATGGCAATTGGAGGTGCAACAGTTGAATGGTTGAAATGTTGAACCCGAGCCGAATTGTAGATGTGAAGACTATGTACTAATGATGATAGGCACTAAAAATGTGTCCAGGAGGGTTGATGGGTGTGATTGCTAGTGTGCGTTTTTACTGCGGTGCCTATATAAATCAGAACTTTAAGTGTCCGGAACTGACCGTCCGCACAATACCCATCAGAAACAGCAAATTTCTGCGCGGAGACACAATTAGAGAGTTGTCATGTGGAACACATAGTACGCAATTTGGAGAGTCGCATTGCTAGACGACTAATACTGATGGACTTAGAGCATGAAGTTAGAATTTTGAGTCAGTCCAGTTTCTCTACTGACGGGATCCACTTTGACAGCATTGAAGGGCAAACCTTGATGAACTGTGTCTTCCAGAAGCAATTGGAAGATTGTTTGGAGGTCAAGCTATATCTCAAGACGCGAAGAAATTACCAGCTATCTCCACCTTTGTGCCACTTAGTGTGGAGACGCGTCTGGAATCAGTCACAGCCATGTCACAACTAGTGCAGAGCTCGAGCGACCAGGAGTAGAGGTCAGATGTAATGGACAGATCGGATGATACACCGGTAAAGAGAACAATTCATCCACGACAAAGATTGGGCCGGGTGAACTAGACAGAAAGCGGCTCAGAAACATCTAGGTCGGAAACGACAACTGTGTCCAGAGAAGAGCGACGCCCGGATCGAAATTACTTGATGTGGTCAAGGCCTATACCTCTCCTCGGCACAATTACAAGTAGAAACTGATGAAGTTAAATTTCCAAATGGTCAGCTTTGCAGCGTTTGCGATACAAATGATAAATGGCGCAAGCTAGCTGTGAACGGATTGTATTCAATTGAAGGAGTGGATTGGTTGATTGCAGCTGAAACCAACGTCAGCTCGACAACCGCATTGCGGTTGGTTGAACTTGAGAGACTGCCCATGAACAACACCATGGGTCCTCTCAACGCCGTAGCATTGCAAGACGTTTGAAAAAATCACGGAGAGAAAACTAGAAAAAAATACGGGAAGATTTTTGAAGAAAAGGGCAATGGACAGCACAAAAGAACGAGCCTATACAAAACTAGTGGAGCACGAGGATGAAGTGGAATGATATGGCAACTTGAAATTCAATATCGAGGTTTCATCTTCGCTGCCTATGACAAAGTTGAAATGAGGAAATCGAAAGTAAGGGAAAATCGAAAGAAATCGAAAGAAAATGATAGCAGATCGGGATATATAAACCCCTCGAAGTCATTAATATGGCCTGGCATGATAACTTTGACAGGAATTGATCTAGATTGGATGCAATCCACGTCGATGGCAATCGAAATTCAGCAAAAAAGAGGGGTGAACCCGATAACGATCACTTGCACAGTAGAGGTCAGAGACGCAACCACGGCTGAAGCTGCTGTGTGGCCAGCTATTAAAGATATCCTAGAACATATAGGTGAAATAATGGACGAGTTGAAAGAGAGAGGATTCCAAAAGATAACCCCTAAGCCAAAGTTTGAGCTAGCTCCCGGATATGCGCTTCTCCCGGATGAATTGAAATTTGTGCATGCGATGATTACACTTCTCTCTGAGGGAAGATGCAATGTGATCATACCTGCTTCGAATCGGGAATTGGAACCGAGAAAGCTGAGACCGGGAATTGGAACCGCGAAAGCTGAGAGGGATAGACGTTGATCGTCGAGTGATAATGGATATGTCAAATTATCTGTGGCTCCGAGGAAGGGCAGTCGAGAAAGAAAAGACGAAAAGACAAAAATCCAGTGAGACAAAGGCTTATCTGGAAGCCTTGGTTCTGAGAACGTAGCCAGAGGCGGACAATTGGCTGCGCTTGGCTCCTCGAGTGGCAACATTGGGCTCGGACGCCATCGCATGAGGTCCACCAATGAATGCAAAAATTCACGTTTACATCTTGAAGGATAAATTTGCAAGGCCAGAGGCGGAAAAATTGACCGAGTTTGTGGACAGAACGAATTGAACCATGGTTGAAACGTTCTACACTGAAAATGTGCCTGCAGAAGAAGGCCACTTGAGGATGGATAGCATGTTGGAAGGATTTCGCGTCACTCCTGGCGAAAGCATACCCCGGACTTTCTGGCTATCTGATACGAGAAATCTTCGAGGCGGTCACTGAATTGTCGATTGGGGTGATATTGGGATTGATTCTCTACCATTGATAAGAGGAGTCAATGACTTTGTGACAGTTATAAACGGTCCCGCGGTAAAATTTCCTGACCCGAAAGTGGAAAGGTACAGGAGGTCGGTGCTGAACCTGAACCTGATCTCAGTAGTGGATGGAAGTACGCTCAATTGGTGTGCGCAAAATGTGTGAGGCCATCAGTGAGGGTTGTTTGGGAAGATAGCCGAACCGGAAATGACAGCCGTAAATTTCAACAACTACTTCCGCGACAGGATGGGTGAAGTGGAAAGAAGACACATCGAAGTATTCCCGAAGCTCTGGAATCTCCGATTTTACGATAAGACGGACGGCGAGACATCAGAGATAACAAGAACACCCCGATTACTGACAGCATGTCAAAGGCGAGTAAATAAAAACAGAGGATTCGGATGATTTCAAGAAGTTACCTGAACAGATACTGTAAATTCCTTTTATCGAAAGGCTATTGCTCGGAACAGACTCGGTAGTATACACGCCAGGATTGAAAGCATTCAAGACTGACGAGAGAAAAGCGAAATTCTCTGAGTCGATAAATCGGTGTTTTCTGGGCAGAAACGCTGCCGTGATAAAGTACACGCAATTCGTGTAGATGGAAGTGTGGACTAGGAGGAGGATGAGTAACTTTGCGACTCCTGTGCCCGGAAGTTTTTGAAGAGGAGAGGGCTAAGTTGGATCTAGCACCGACCATTATGAAAGAAAAAGTGGAGTTGCAAGAAGCTGCGCTAATCGTTCTGAACGTAGGGCCAGAATTAGTCGCGACTGAAAAGTTACTGACCAGAAATTCTCTGGCACTCTTTGGCTAAGAAGAGGTTGCAGTGATGCGCGGAGAGCGAGAGGATCAGTCTGCAGGTGAGCTGACAAAACCGAAATTTTTTTTTAAATATTGTAGATTATGAGCAAGGACTTCGGGATCAGGACAGAGTAGGGAGCGGAAGGATGAAGACCAGGAGGATCGTCAAGCATAAGAACCGATAGAGCAAGACCCCAACCAAGCGAGAAAAGGCGACGATAAGGCCTTAGTAGGTGGCGTTTCAAGCCTGGATTTCAGTTTTCCTGATGAAGACTTAGTAGAGATGGTGGCGGGAACGACCGAACCAGCGGAAGATGAAACGCCCTCAGCCTTTATGAATGCGATTAATAACTTGGCGGAGAGCAGCTCTCCTGGCAAGATCGAAGCAACATCAAAGTAACTCTTAAAAAATCATCTCACAGTAGGAAGAAGTGATCAGACTCGGATGCCTATTGGTGTATATTCTGATTACTTTCAGTCTCTCCAGCAAACAATCACCCTCAACAGCGATAAAAAAATCCTAACAACAGGAGCCAGAACCATAATAATCATTGGTTACTGTAAAAAAGCACTCTGTACATATCAAGTGATGCTGAATATGAATGGCATTAAGATCTGTAAAAAGTCAATGTAAATGTGACGATGACTTAGCCGGTCAACTATTCATAATGCAAGAGGGACTAAATGTCATAGCGATAGAAAATAGCGTCATGTTGGAGGAGGTTGTCTTGCACTTGGGCAGAAAAACAGTTGTGACGGCCCACGTTCTGGACACAAATCGAATGAAAAAACGCCTGAAAGGCTTACTAGACTCAGATGCTGTCTTGAGGGTGATGCCAATTGAAACATGGTCCGACATGAGAGTCAACAAAAGATACTTGTTTGGTTCGTAAGTACGACAAAGAGCGGGAACAAGGGAGCCCAACACCTTTCGAGAGCCCAATTGAACAAAGGAGCGCAATCAAACGAGCCACAGAAGCGACAGAAACGAAACTTTCACGACACACTTTTTGGAAGCTTCTAGACAATTTGTCTAGAGCAATTCTTTTGTTTTGATAATTAGGCTAGAAATTTTATTGAGTCTTGATAATGTGCTCTAATATTTTTTGATCTTGACTATTACGCTAGAGTTTTTTTGAGCCGTGGATGATCAATTGTGGAAGCCATTTCTTGGAGCCATCAGAAAATCATTCCTTGTTGATTTATACCGGCGACTCAGACACCTCAATTATACCCAGGTGGATCGAAGAAGAGCAGTACTCCTGAAGATATTGCTGCTCAATTCCTCTGCTGGAGGAGGCGAAACAGCCATGGTAGCGGTCTTGATGGTGGGAAACACCAGCGAGGTAATTTCCAATCGAGATCATTCAAGATGGCTTTCACTGAGACCCAACGGTGGCTTGCGCGGTCATGGCCCGTCGCGTCACCCAAGACTTAGCATTCTGAGAGAGAATTTGCCCTCTGACAAGCCTCTTCCAAAGCTGGACCCTCATCAGCAGCCAAACCTTTTCAGTTATCAGGGCCCAGCAGATTGAGATTGAATACCCAGATGAAACCGGACTGAAGAGAGAATTAGAAAAAATTATCGTCGAAAGAGACCAGGTGTGTAATGAACGAGACCAGATGCGTGATGAAATAGTTCAAGCACGGAAAGAGCCATACAATTGAGAACACCGTCAGAAATGAGTCGGACAAAAGTAACAGAGCCTGTTAATCCTGAGATGGTGCCTTCCATACGGAAAACACACCCCATACGTGTGTCTCGAGAATTACAGGGAAAATGTTCAAGGCTGTTACAAGCAGCATAACATCAACAACTGGAGTTCGGTGCAGTGAGTCCGAAGAGAAGCTTTTCTCTGGACTCAACCTGGGTAGACAACATCATCATGCTCCCGGCTCCCTCAGCCTTCATGAATGCGATTCATAACTTGCCGGAGAGCATCTCTCCTGGCAAGATCGAAGCAACAACAAAGCAACTCTTAGCAGAATCATCTCACAGGAGGAAGAAGTGATCAGACTCGGATGCCTATTGGTGTATACGCTGATTACTTTAAGTCTCTCCAGCAGACAATCACTCTCACCAGAGATTAAAAAAATCTAACAACAGGAGCCAGAACCATTATAATCATTGGTTGCTATACAAAAAAACACTGTCCATATCATATGATGCTGAATATGAATGACATTAAGATCTGTAGAATGACAATGTAAACATGACGATGACTTAGCCGGTCAACTATTCATAAGGCAAGAGGGACTAAATGTCATAGCGATGGTAAATAGCGTCATGTGGGAGGAGGATGTCTTGCACTTGGGCAGAAAAGCAGTTGTGACGGCCCACGCTCTGGACACAAATCGAATGAAAAAATGCCTCAAAGGCTTACTAGACACAAAAACTGTCTTGAGCGTGATGACAATTGAAACATGGTCCGACATGAGAGTCAACGAAAGATACTTGTTTGGTTCTAAAGTACGATAAAGAGCGGCGAACAAGGGAGCCCAACACTTTTCGGGAGGGACCCCAATTCTAGCAATGATTACAAGAGGCTGAAACCTCTGAATCAGCTTCTTGGTCTTGTAGAACCCAGACGAATCCGATCATTTCGTACTAGGACAGGACATCAGCAGGAGTTTCGACATCACTATTGACTTTAATAGTGCCATGTTCAGAGTTCGCAGTCCAGAAAGAAAATGAATTGTGAAACCATTAACTTCATTTTCAGTATTCTCCATCACCATACATTGAGGGAGGCAATTGGGGTACATACTACCGGTAAAAACAAGATACAAAAAGTAAAAAAAAAACATTACACTCCATCAATTGACTTTTTGTCCGAATCACAAGGACAAGGAAATCTATTTTGCATTGTATAAAGAAAAGTATTTTTTTCCACTTAGATCAGAGACTGATGATGGCCTATCGAGTTCTTCAATTTTTTCAACCAAAAAGACAACCCCAGAGTAAATGGTTATGAATAAGGTGCTTTTAATAGAGGTAGAACACTCAAGATACAAAATTACAGATGAACAACTCGATGTTATAATGGATATTTTAAGCCGACACCAGGATGTTTTTCGACGCACAAAGTTGACATTGTTTGATGTAACTTTGTTGAACAACAAGTTAAGCTAGAGCCAGATGCGGTGCGACAGAGAGAGGGTCCAACGTAGGAATCCACATGAATCTGATGAAGGCAGAAGAGAAAGAGAAACAAATATGACGTATGGTATGTTGGAACCATCCAGATCACCGTGCGCTTGCGGGGTAAAAAAGAAAGGCTGAAAAGAAAAAAGATATTGAAATAAAAAACCAATTGAGATTCTGTTTCGACTTTCGTTAACTGAACTCCGTCACGGTGAAGGATGCCTATCCCATGCCTAAAATATATGAGAACTTATCAAAAACAAGGGCTCCAAAATTTGTTTTACACTAGATATGAGTTCGCCATTTTGGCAAGTACCATTGATGAAGCAAGATAGAGAGAATATATGCTTTCCCTGCAATCAAGGACTCTTCCAGCGGAAAAACTCGCCCTTGGGATTATGCAACACCAGCTCAACATTACAGAGAATGATGTCACAAGCCCTGAAGGTGGTAAAAAAAATGAATATGTTAACGAGATCATATGCAACGTGGACGAAGTGGTGACTTCCCGATCAACTCTTGAAAATCGTATACATATTACTGGATGAAGTATTCGCCTACATGAATTGAACAGGTCTGATTGCAAACAATCCAAGTGTGATTTCTGAAGTACTCGTTATAATACCTGGTTAGGATAGTAAAAAAGAACGAGGATTAAGGCCAGATCCGGATACAGTGGAGGCTGTCTTATTTAAGCAAAGCGTCCGAAGGCAAAATGTTTAAAGGCACAAACTAGGAAAACTTGTCCCGAGCTGGACCCGAGAATAACCAGGATTCCAACACAACTTAAGGCTAACGAGTCGATTACCCGAGTCGAGATTTTTCACCTAATTTGAAGCAAGATTTGAGCGGTTTGAGCGGTTTTTTTAGACAATTACGCTCAAAATCTTGCTTCAAAATGAGCGGTTTGAGCGGTTTTTGAACGGTTTTATCTACAAAAACCGCTCAAAAACCGCGCAAGATTTTTACGTAATTATTTTTCATTACAGACTGTTGTATTTGGTTCAAATAGCCGGAGAAACTAGATTGAATCTTTTTTCAATGGTTTTTTGAAGTTGTATGAAAATTGTATTATTAGCATTTTTCCATACATTTGATGCAGGCAATTGTATGATAAGCTTTTTCGGTGTGGGGAAATTTAAAATAAGCATTTTCGGTTTTTGGATGTCAACCCGGGGTCACATCACCTTTCCAGGCCTTTTTGTTGGTTTTAATCGGTTTTCATTATAAGACCGCTCAAAAACCGCTCAAAAATCGCTGAAATCTTGCTTGAAAAACCGTTCAAAAATCACCGCAAGAAATGAGCGGTTTTTGAGCGGTTTTTTAAGCAAGATTCGAGCGGTTTGAGCGGTTTTTCCAAAAAAACCGCCCAAACCGCCCAAACCGCTCAAATCTTGCTGAAAAACCGCTCAAACCGCTCATATCTTGAGCGGTTTTTGAGCGGGATCTCGACCCGGGTAAGATATACCGCAATTTAAAAGGAATAAGGCAGTAGGACACCTGGTTCTGTGGCTAAGACTGGGAGAGAATGTCACATGATAACGCTAAGTAAATGTTTTAATGTGTATGTTTATGACTAACGTTATGCAATATATTGACTTTGTACCACGTTTCATCAGTACGTTATGTCAGTAAGATTTATGTTTTCTTAGGTGCTGGGTTTCTGTCTTCCGAGGAAAAAATACCTTTTGCCCTGAGATAATACGTTTTTCCCAGGCAATGATAATTAAGATTGATGATAACGGTTGATGAAAACTTCAAGAAAAATTGTAGCAAAATGGTTTTTTTTTTACAATAAGAAACTCTAGGTTGACTGACGACTTAAACAGTTTTTATCAATAGCTGGCAAAAAAATCATCCTCACTCCCAAAGGTTGAATACACAAGACTCCAGAGAACACTTGAGTTAAAAAAAAATTTTCGTTTCAGATTGATTTGAAAAAATTGGAATTCGAAAGAATGAAGGAACTGGAAAATCGAACGAGCCACAGAAGCGCCAGAAATGAAACTTTCACAATCCACTTTTTGGAAGCTTTCAGACAATTTGTCTAGAGTAATTCTTCTGTCTTGATAATTAGGCCAGAAATTTTATTGAGTCTTGATAAAATGCTCTAATTTTTCCTGATCTCGATTATAACGCTAGAATTTTTTTGAGCCGTGGATGATCAATTGTGGAAGCCACTTCTTGGAGCCATCAGGAAATCATTCCTTATTGATTTATACCGGCGACTCAGACACCTCGATTATACCCAGGTGGATCGAAGAACAGCAGTACTCCTGAAGATACTGCTGCTAATTTCCTCTGTTGGAGGAGGCGAGTCAGCCATGGTAGCGGTCTTGATGTTGGGACACACGAGCGAGGGGATTTCCAATCGAGATCAATCAAGATGGCTATCACTGAGCCACAACGGTGGTTTGCGCGGTCTTGGCCTGGCGTGTCACCTTAGACTTAGCATTCTGAGAGAGTATGTATCAGGGAAACTTACCCTCTCTAACAAGCCCCTTCCGAAGCTGGACCCTCATCAGCAGATTGAGATTGAATATCCAGATAAAACCGGACTGAAGAGAGAATTAGAAAAACTTATCGTCGAAAGAGATCAGGTTCAAGCACGGAAAGAGTTCAAATACGGAAAAGCCATAAAAATGGTAACATGGTCAAAAATGAGTCGCACAAAAGTAACAGAGCCTGTTAATCCTGAGATGGTGCCTTCCACAGAGAAAACACATCCCATACGTGTGTCTCGAGTAGCGAAATACAGGAAAACTGTTCAAGTCTGTTACAAGCAGCATAACATCAACAACTGGAGTTCGGAGCAATGAGTCTGAAGAGCAGCTTTTCTCTGGATTCAACCTGGGTAGACAACATCATCATGCTCCCGGCTCCTGAAGTCACATTGCAAGTGATAACTGGTCATAGTCTAGTCAAGGCCTTTTATAACGCGAGAAACCACTGGCAACCTGGCGTCTTGAGTTTCTCTTGAGCCGTAATGCCCTAAATGCTAACCACGCTCGACATGCCAAGGAAAAAACAGTTCCCACTGTAACCATGATGGTTGGGACAAATGACATATCAGGGGGCAAACACCGGAAAATAACTAGACTATCGGAAAATTTCAAACGCCTGTTAGGAGATGTTTGAGTAGGTGGCGTTTCCGGCCTGGATTTCAGTTTCTTGATGGAGACGAAGTAGAGACGGTGGCGGGAAAGACAAAACCAGTGGAAGATGAAAACTTTACGCTGAAAGCTCCCTCAGCCTTTATGATTGCGATTCATAACTTGCCGGAGAGCAGCTCTCCTAGTAAGATCGAAGCAACAAAAAAGCAACTCTTAATAGAATCATCTCACAGGAGGAAGAAATGACCAGACTCGGATGCCTATTGGTGTAAACGCTGATTACTTTAAGTCTCTTCAGCAAACAAACACCCTCATCAGCGATCAAAAATTTTCCTAACAACAGGAGCCAGAACCATAAAAATCATTGGTTGTTATACAAAAGCCTACTGTCCATATCCTGTGATGCTGAATATGAATGGCATTAAGATCTGTAAAAAGACTATGTAAACGTTACGAGGACTTAGCCGGTCAACTATCTATAAGGCAAGAGGGACTGAATGTCATAGCGATGGTAAATAGCGTCATGTTGGAGGAGGATGTCATGCACTTGGGCAGAAAAACAGTTGCGACGACCCACGTTCTGGACACAAATCGAATGAAAAAATGCCTCAAAAGCTTACTAGACACAGAAACTGTCTTGAGCGTGATGCCAATCGAAACGTGGTCTGACATGAGAGTCAACGAAAGATACTTGTTTGTTATAAAATACGACAAAGAGCGGGAACAAGGGAGCCCAACACCTTTCGAGAGCCCATTTGAATAAGGGAGCCCAATCAAACGAGCCACAGAAGCGACAGAAACGAAAATTTCACGACCCACTTTTTGCAACTTTCTAGACAATTTGTCTAGAGCAATTATTCTGCTTGATAGTTAGGCTAGAAATTTTATTGAGGCTTGATAATATGCTCTAATAATTCCTGATCTTGACTATTACGCCAGAGCTTTTTTGAGCCGTAGGTGATCAATTGTGGAAGCCACTTCTTGGAGCCATCAGGAAATCAATCCTTGTTGCTTTATACCGGCGACCGGCGACTCAGACACCTCGATTATACCCAGGTTGATCGAAGAACAGCAGTGCTCCTGAAGAAACTGCTGCTCGTTTCCTCTGCTGGAGGATGCGAGTCAGCCATGGTAGCGGTTTTGATGGTGGGCACACCAGCGAGGAGATTTCCAATCGAGATCAATCAAGATGGCTATCACTGAGCCACAACGGTGGTTTGCGCGGTCTTGGCCTGGCGTGTCACCTTAGACTTAGCATTCTGAGAGAGTATGTATCAGGGGAACTTACCCTCTCTAACAAGCCCCTTCCGAAGCTGGACCCTCATCAGCAGATTGAGATTGAATATCCAGATAAAACCGGACTGAAGAGAGAATTAGAAAACTTATCGTCGAAAGAGATCAGGTTCAAGCACGGAAAGAGTTCAAATACGGAAAAGCCATAAAAATGGTAACATGGTCAAAAATGAGTCGCACAAAAGTAACAGAGCCTGTTAATCCTGAGATGGTGCCTTCCACAGAGAAAACACATCCCATACGTGTGTCTCGAGTAGCGAAATACAGGAAAACTGTTCAAGTCTGTTACAAGCAGCATAACATCAACAACTGGAGTTCGGAGCAATGAGTCTGAAGAGCAGCTTTTCTCTGGATTCAACCTAGGTAGACAACATCATCATGCTCCCGGCTCCTGAAGTCACATTGCAAGTGATAACTGGTCATAGTCTAGTCAAGGCCTTTTATAACGCGAGAAACCACTGGCAACCTGGCGTCTTGAGTTTCTCTTGAGCCGTAATGCCCTAAATGCTAACCACGCTCGACATGCCAAGGAAAAAACAGTTCCCACTGTAACCATGATGGTTGGGACAAATGACATATCAGGGGGCAAACACCGGAAAATAACTAGACTATCGGAAAATTTCAAACGCCTGTTAGGAGATGTTCGAGTAGGTGGCGTTTCCGGCCTGGATTTCAGTTTTCTTGATGGAGACGAAGTAGAGACGGTGGCGGGAAAGACCAAACCAGTGGAAGATGAAAACTTCACGCTGAAAGCTCCCTCAGCCTTTATGATTGCGATTCACAACTTGCCGGAGAGCAGCTCTCCTAGTAAGATCGAAGCAACAACAAAGCAACTCGTAATAGAATCATCTCACAGGAGGAAGAAATGACCAGACTCGGATGCCTATTGGTGTAAACGCTGATTACTTTAAGTCTCTTCAGCAAACAAACACCCTCATCAGCGATCAAAAATTTTCCTAACAACAGGAGCCAGAACCATAAAAATCATTGGTTGTTATACAAAAGCACACTGTCCATATCCTGTGATGCTGAATATGAATGGCATTAAGATCTGTAAAAAGACTATGTAAACGTTACGAGGACTTAGCCGGTCAACTATCTATAAGGCAAGAGGGACTGAATGTCATAGCGATGGTAAATAGCGTCATGTTGGAGGAGGATGTCATGCACTTGGGCAGAAAAACAGTTGCGACGACCCACGTTCTGAACACAAATCGAATGAAAAAATGCCTCAAAAGCTTACTAGACACAGAAACTGTCTTGAGCGTGATGCCAATCGAAACGTGGTCTGACATGAGAGTCAACGAAAGATACTTGTTTGTTATAAAATACGACAAAGAGCGGGAACAAGGGAGCCCAACACCTTTCGAGAGCCCATTTGAATAAGGGAGCCCAATCAAACGAGCCACAGAAGCGACAGAAACGAAAATTTCACGACCCACTTTTTGCAACTTTCTAGACAATTTGTCTAGAGCAATTATTCTGCTTGATAGTTAGGCTAGAAATTTTATTGAGGCTTGATAATATGCTCTAATAATTCCTGATCTTGACTATTACGCCAGAGCTTTTTTGAGCCGTAGGTGATCAATTGTGGAAGCCACTTCTTGGAGCCATCAGGAAATCAATCCTTGTTGCTTTATACCGGCGACCGGCGACTCAGACACCTCGATTATACCCAGGTTGATCGAAGAACAGCAGTGCTCCTGAAGAAACTGCTGCTCATTTCCTCTGCTGGAGGATGCGAGTCAGTCATGGTAGCGGTTTTGATGGTGGGCACACCAGCGAGGAGATTTCCAATCGAGATCAATCAAGATGGCTATCACCGAGCCGCAACGGTGGTTTGCGCGGTCTTGGCCTGGCGTGTCACCTTAGACTTAGCAGTCTGAGAGAGTATGTATCAGGGGAACTTGCCCTCTCTAACAAGCCCCTTCCAAGGTTGGACCCTCATCAGCGGCCAAACCTTCTTCAGTTATCAGGGCTCAGCAGATTGAGATTGAATATCCAGATGAAACCGGACTGAAGAGCGAATTAGAAAAAGTGATCGTCGAAAGAGACCAGGTTCAAGCACGGAAAGAGTTCAAGCACGGAAAGAGCCCTACAAATCAGAGCATGGTCAGAAGTGAGTCCGACAAAAGTAACAGAGCCTAATAATCCTGAGATGGTGCCTTCCACACAGAAAAAACACCCCATACGTGTGTCTTGAGTAACGAAATAAAGGAAAAATGTTCAAGGCTGTTACAAGCAGCATAACATCAACAACTGAAGTTCGGAGCAATGAGTCCGAGGAGCAGCTTTTCTCTGGACTCAACCTGGGTAGACAACATCATCATGCTCCTGAAGTCACATTGCATCTGATAACTGGACATAGTCTAGTCATGGCCTTTTATAACGCGAGGAGCCACTGGCAACCTGGCGTCTTGCGTTTTTCTTGAGCCACAATGTCCACAATGCTAACCACGCTCGACATGCCCAAGGAAAAAACAGTTCCCACTGTAACCATGATGGTTGGGACAAATGACATATCAAGTGGCAAATACCGGAAAATAACAAACTCTCGGACAATTTTAAACGCCCGAGAACTTACGTTGTTGATCCCCCAGATACCTTATAATTTCCAAGAAGCTGCGCATAGCCACATCCCACACACAACAGAATAGCCAACATGTTTCTGGAGCCAAAGACGATGGAAATAGGCTTTGTTGGCCCGAGCTTGAATCTTGATTCGCGATACGCGGATAATTTTGGTGTGTCGAAACTTGCAAAAGTCTCGGCCTTTTAAGATCGTCAGGATCTGCGCGCTGCCAGAGTGATAATAATGTCAACCCCAGATTTCAGAGGAAATAGCTCTAGGTTGCTTTGGCCAGAGACGTTGCTATTTGAACTTCCCGGTTTGGACCGAAGCCAGATGCTTACAATAGCAGCCGCGATCAAGTCGGAGGTTTCGTGTAACTTTGAATTGCTGCTGTTCGCTGGTCTGAATGACCACCTATACACGACGGGACTGATTGGAAACCTAAGACAGAAGGAACAACCAGGGGAAGCAACTCAGACAATGTTTACCTCGATGGAATAGGTGCAAGAGATGGTATATACCAGATCTGGATCAAAAACATGAGACGCGTTTGCTTCCTCACCTGGCGACGCCGCGATGCCACCAGAACTTTAAATCGTATACATGACCTTAGCGCTCATAGCTGAAGGCACCTGACAAACACTGACACACAATGCTGTTAGCGGCTCCGAACAGAAACGTAGAACAATAAGACTTGAGACCCCTGTGCAGACATCTCGCATGCACTATGAGGAATCTCCGCCTTCGTGGATAATTTGATGGTAATCAATGAAGTCTTGTCTCTCGAGATCTTGAATCTGGCCAGCCAATTAAAGTTGCGAGCAGACATACATGATGAATATCAGTCAGTCAACGCTCTGTCAGCGATCTTGTGGTTCCGGAAAATGGAAGTCACGATCGCGACTTCAACTAGTGGCAAAAAGAGACCGATCAATGATCGCTTGAACGCGGTAAATGCAGGAAGACACCTAGAGACGATGATGATGGTGGGACACACCAGCGCGGAGACTTCCAATCGAAATAAATCAAGATGGCTATCACTGAGCCCCAGCGGTGGCTTGCGCGGTTTTGACCTGGCGCGTCACCCAAGACTTAGCATTCTGAGAGAGCATGTATCAGGTAACTTGCCCTCTCTAACAAGCCCCTTCCAAAGCTGGACCCTCATCAGCAGCCAAAACTTCTTCAGTTATTAGGGCCCGGCAGATTGAGTTTGAATATCCAGATGAAACCGGAATGAAGAGAGATTTACAAAAAATTATCGTCGAAAGAGACCAGGTGTGTAATGAACAAGACCAGATGCGTGATGAAAGAGTTCAAGCACGGAAAGAGCCATACAAATGAGAGCATGATCAGAAGTGTGTCGGATAAAAGTAACATAGCCTGGCAATCCTGAGATGGTGCCTTCCACACAGAAAAAACACCCCATACGTGTGTTTCGAGTAGCGAAACAAAGGAAAAATGTTCAAGGCTGTTACAAGCAGCATAACATCAACAACTGGAGTTCGGAGCAATTAGTCCGAAGAGCAGCTTTTCTCTGGACTCAACCTGGGTAGACAACATCATTCATTATGCTACCGGCTCCTGAAGTCACATTGCAAGTGATAACTGGCCATAGTCTAGTCAAGGCCTTTTATCAGAAAACACTGGCAACCTGGCGTCTTGAGTTTCTCTTGAGCCGTAATGCCCTAAATGCTAACCACGCTCAACATGCCCAAGGAAAAAACAATTCCCACTGTAACCATGATGGTTGGGACAAATGACATATCAGGGGGCAAATACCGGAAAATAACTAGACTATCGGACAATTTCAAACGCCTGATTGGAGATGTTCATGTCAAGTTCGACCCAGATGCCTTGACCATTTGCACAGTGCCATTCAATATGCTTCTAGACCAGAATAGTATTAAGGTGATTAAGAGGGTCATTTTTCTATGACAAATCATCCGTTGATTGCAGCGTTGCTCCCTTGAATTTGCTTGAGGTGGCAGCGGAGTTGGGTGTCTGGCTACCCCCTCAAGCACCCAACAACGGTATACACTTGACCTCCAACATGAGGAGGACTGGCTGAACTTCGTCTTTCAGCAACATGCGGAGGATCTAGCGAGAAACTTAAAGTGAATAGTGGAAAGTGGATTCTGGAATAGCAAAGAGCAAGAAATTTAGAGACAGTGCAAGCAGCAGTCACATCTCTCAAGCCTCATCTACCAATCTTGAGACGAGCGCAGCTAGATCCCCCACCTCGAAGCTCAGTAACAGAGCAATATCTTTAAGTGACGACAGTGGGCGAGAGAAAAGCAGCTAAAGAGCCAGAGTAGTGGTCCTTTAGGTCTCGCTATCATGAGCAATTCGACAAGCTAAACCTCGAAAAGCTATCGTCCCCCAAGAGCTGTTGGAGGCGCTGCAACTGTCCAAGCGTAATTTAGATGACCTGAATGGTCATTAATAATAGGTTAGCTGAGGTTTCTTGAGCTGCTATTTTCTCAAGCTATATCTCCAGAAATCGCAGAAATGCCAGGGCTTCTAAAATTTTGATATTTGGACCTGTCAATGAAAGACAACAAAAGGATCCCGAGAACTTACGTTGTTGATCCCCCAGATACCTTATAGTTTCCAAGAAGCTGCGCATAGCCACATCCCACACACAACAGAATAGCCAACATGTTTCTGGAGCCAAAGACGATAGAAATAGGCTTTGTTGGCCCGAGCTTGAATCTTGATTCGCGATACGCGGATAATTTTGGTGTGTCGAAACTTGCAAAAGTCTCGGCCTTTTAAGATCGTCAGGATCTGCGCGCTGCCAGAGTGATATTAATGGCAACCCCAGATTTCGGAGGAAATTGCTCTAGGTTGCTTTGGCCAGAGACGTTGCTATTTGAACTTCCCGGCTTGGACCGAAGCCAGATGCTTACAATAGCAGCCGCGATCAAGTCAGAGGTTTCGTGTAAATTTGAATTGCTGCTGTTCGCTGGTCTGAATGACCACCTATACACGACGGGACTGATTGGAAACCTAAGACAGAAGGAACAACCACGGGAAGCAACTCAGACAATGTTTACCTCGATGGAATAGGTGCAAGAGATGGTATATACCAGATCTGGATCAAAAACATGAGACGCGTTCGCTTCCTCACCTGGCGACACCGCGATGCCACCAGCACTTTAAATCGTATACATGACCTTAGCGCTCATAGCTGAAGGCACCTGACAAACACTGACACACAATGCTGTTAGCGGCTCCGAACAGAAACGTAGAACAATAAGACTTGAGACCCCTGTGCAGACATCTCGCATGCACTAAGAGGAATCTCCGCCTTCGTGGATAATTTGATGGTGATCAATGAAGTCTTGTCTCTCGAGATCTTGAATCTGGCCAGCCAATTAAAGTTGCGAGCAGACATACATGATGAATATCAGTCAGTCAACGCTCTGTCAGCGATCTTGTGGTTCCGGAAAATGGAAGTCACGATCGCGAGTTCCACTAGTGGCAAAAAGAGACCGATCAATGATCGCTTGAACGCGGTAAATGCAGGAAGACACCTAGAGACGATGACATATAATGATGGTGGGACACACCAGCGAGGAGACTTCCAATCGAAATCAATCAAGATGGCTATCACTGAGCCCCAGCGGTGGCTTGCGCGGTCTTGACCTGGCGCGTCACCCAAGACTTAGCATTCTGAGAGAGCATGTATCAGGTAACTTGCCCTCTCTAACAAGCCCCTTCCAAAGCTGGACCCTCATCAGCAGCCAAAATTTCTTCAGTTATTAGGGCCCAGCAGATTGAGTTTGAATATCCAGATGAAACCGGAATGAAGAGAGATTTACAAAAAATTATCGTCGAAAGAGACCAGGTGTGTAATGAACAAGACCAGATGCGTGATGAAAGAGTTCAAGCACGGAAAGAGCCATACAAATGAGAGCATGATCAGAAGTGTGTCGGATAAAAGTAACATAGCCTGGCAATCCTGAGATGGTGCCTTCCACACAGAAAAAAACACCCCATACGTGTGTTTCGAGTAGCGAAACAAAATAAAAATGTTCAAGGCTGTTACAAGCAGCATAACATCGACAACTGGAGTTCGGAGCAATGAGTCCGAAGAGCAGCTTTTCTCTGGACTCAACCTGGGTAGACAACATCATTCATTATGCTCCCGGCTCCTGAAGTCACATTGCAAGTGATGACTGGTCATAGTCTAGTCAAGGCCTTTCATAACGCGAGAAGACACTGGCAACCTGGCGTCTTGAGTTTCTCTTGAGCCGTAATGCCCTAAATGCTAACCACGCTCGACATGCCCAAGGAAAAAACAGTTCCCACTGTAACCATGATGGTTGGGACAAATGACATATCAGGGGGCAAATACCGGAAAATAACTAGACTATCGGACAATTTGAAACGCCTGAAACTCTATAGCAAGCCCCTTCCAAAGCTGGACCCTCATCAGCAGCCAAACCTTCTTCAGTTATCAGGGCCCAGCAGATTGAATTTGAATATCCAGATGAAACCGGACTGATGAGAGATTTAGAAAAAATTATCGTCCAAAGAGACCAGGTGTGCAATGACCTTGCTCACGGACCTATGCTTTGTAATGCGCTTAGTTCCTCTAGGGATGGTGCTAGGCCTTGGCGAATTGGTGACCTGCTTCTATGGTCCCGCTTTAACCTTTGCGTTTCCAAATGCGTTACTTTCTGGATACAGACTTTCGGTGATACTTATCAGTCTCATCAGCATCTCGGACAGCACTCGCCTGTGCGAGCAGAGTGTCTTGACGGGACGCATGAGCTGTGATGTGCTGTTTGGAAACATTCAGAGCCCGGACTTGATTGAGCTAAATGTTCAAAATAAACTGAATTCAACTCAATCTTTGAGAATGGAAGGGCACAGGAAGGGCCCAGTGGAAGTAGATCCCATTTTTGGAACCTTTTGTCACTGAACAAAGAATTGAACCAGATCCTGAAATACCAACCTGGGCAAGCGTGTTCGAGTAAGTGAATCGGCAGCTGAAAGTCATCCTCGAAAATGTTAATTTGCCAGACATGCAGCCTGAATACCCAATTATCCAAAGGGCGACTCGGGGCATGACCGATCGTTTTCGTCGAGTCAGGTCATCAATGCCACCTCAACATCGCAAAGATGATCTAGAAGAAGTCCTGAAAGCGGGCGATATCAAGTACATGCGTCCAATTTATCGAGGAACGAAGATAATCCTGAACGACAAACCTATAGTTCTGATAGCTGATGAGGCATGTGAGACCAGAAAAACTTTGGCGAGAATCGATGTTGAAGCTCTAGAATTGTTCTAATGCGGGCACAGATTGGATGCTGTAGGGATGCTCTATCAACAGCGCCGGTCTTCATGTGAGACAATGACTCGGACGACTTCTCTACAGCTCGTCAACACGCTCGGCGACAAAGCAGGCCAATCAGTGGATGTTCGACTCACGAGAGCTCTAGAGAGATAGAGAACTGAGATGAAGCTGGAAAAAGAGGTGGGCGTTGATCCCAGCGACATATAAAGGATGGTTACTGAAGCCACAAAGAATGTGCAACCAGTGTAGGAGAAGAGCTCAAGAGCGTAACGAATCCAAAGTCGACAGATAAAGACCTCAGACCTCAGACCACAGAAAAAGATCTCTGTCCACAAAGAGTAAAGACAAAGAAAGACTCCACGAATGGATAGATGTGTGAAGTCGATGCCAGCCTAGAGTGGATATCCAGTCCTTACCGCGGAATAAGCGGACAAGTGACAGGGGAATATTTAGAGAAGCGGCTTGCTCGAAACACAGCCCAAACGTGCTCTTGATAGAGTGAAAGAAAGGCAAAACAGCCTAACACAGCTAGAGAAGGGCGTAGCGAAAAGGAGAAAAAACTGCGCCGCTCAACATCACGCTGAAAGGAAAAGTGTGGATCGACGAAATCAACTAGAAAGATGTAGGAAAAAAATTACCACAGTAAAACTTTGAGAAGAGTTTGAGGGCTCCCTTGTCATGAAAATTCATACTCGCGAATCCGTTCAGCCGAACGAAAGAACAGCTGTTGCGGCGCAAAATCTGGCTTTGCCTAATAACCAGGAAAGAAGCGATGTGCTTTGTGGTGAGTCAATCAAGAAGCAGTGGTCGGGAATTGTCGTGAGAACAAAACAGCCAGACCAGGGAAACACTAGAGAACAGAGCCAAGATTGCGGATATGAGGCGATTTTCTAATAAGAAGCTTGACAGCGGTCACGATGTCTTTCCACCAGTGATGAAGAATTTCTGCCCAAGCCAGAAAGCGGAATATTCAAATAACTGGAAATGCGTGTAACCCCTTCCTAAAAGTAGAAGCCGGTGCAGCCTATTTCAACTATGAAGTCGCAATATTGATGAAGCTCTCGATCGAGAAAGTTTTTGATATGATTGCTTTCGAAAGACAAAAAAATCGAAATTGGGCCTGAATCTAGACGAAGAAGAAAGACTTTTATGTATTACGAGGTCCAAAAAAATCGAAATGCTGAATGGGAGAGGGTATGAATACGAACCTGGGCGCAACCTGGAATATATTGAGACCATCGTGGTGTTCGCACCCTCGAGCTGTATTTAACAGCAATTGCACAGAAAAAGTTAGACTAAAGCCAGAGAAGGATGAAGACTTGAGCGTCGTAAGTACACGTTGCACAACCTGATGAGGCCTCATCAAGTATTACAAGAGGAAATTATGAGAGGATCAGAGAATACGAAAGAGGTAGAGCCAGGTATCTTCTTCGAAATGAATGTTGGTGACAGCGCTCAACGATGTGATGGTGAAGCTTGTGTGAGAATCCAAATCAAAGCCGAGCGAAGCACTTAACCGCATAGATCGCTGACATAACCGAGAAAGACAAAAGCAATGGGCAGATCATGGCGAACTGTAATGAGGGCACGACCATGAACTTGGTCACCTCCATGGGAAGCTTCTCGAGATTATGTAGTCTAAATTTTTAGAGTTATTGGAATTAAAACATCCTCTGATCACTGCCGTCATTGTTGAGTCTTGGCCATGAGTGTTACATAAAAACCATAAGCACATCAATTGCTGGAAAGTAGGACTAGAGGCATAAATGGCCTTCCCCGTGAGTGAGGGTATAGTTTGCCAATCAGGGCAAAATCTATCGTCATTTCGGTCCTGTCAACATACTGCGAAAGGTTATACCTAGTACACATGACAATATTAGAGGCTGGTAACCAGAGAATCCTGATCGATAAAGCATTCTTGTTTTCAAAGTCTGTACGTTTGGGCTGAAATGTCTCGTCCTTCACACCGCCCCTAGAGAAAATTAAATTCAATGATGCCCGGGAGAAAAGAAGCTGACGCTTCTGTGATAGATGAGGCCGGTCTCGTTCACACGATCATGATGGAAGTTACTGGAAGCCTCCGGAGAGAGGATCGCAGGAAGCAATAGTTTGAATCGTGGTGAACAACGTTGTCATTGTATTGAGGAGACCTCCTGGTATCCCGAAAAGAGTTTTATGTGTCTGCTCTGAAACGTAGAGGGATTTTTGTGTCATAGTCTCTATATAAAAAGATTTGCATTACATTCCATGCAAGTGATTGAAACGGCTGATTTTAAAATAGTCGAAAAAAATTTAAAAGGGGGGAATTTCTCACAAAAAAACGGGGAAAACTCTTGAGTAAGTGAAAAAATATATATGAACCCATGCATGGGCAGACAAGTGGAAATTTCATCTTGCTGTGGCGCTATAAAATAAAATTTTCAGATGGCTGTGAAACATCAGGAAAAATAGACAAAATTCCAAGAGCGGAATCTTCCGTAAACGACTTCTGGTACTGTAACCCTGATTTTGTGATGAAATACAGACATGATGGCAACGCCCGATGAGGAAATCGACCATAATTCCAGAGAGTGTGCGCCGCACGTTCATGACGCAAGAGGATTTCGTTTTACTTTTGATTATTCAAAAAATTTACTCAATCCAGTCATTCCTGGTTTTCTCGCGGCAACTGGGGGTCGTAAGTCCGGAACAGAATAGCCGAATTGTCAATTGCGGAAAACTGAGCTAACACTCACTACTGACCAACTGCTAATCGAAATGGGCGTCTCTAGATGTTTTCGAGTGAATAGAGGAGCTGCTTTTTGACAGAGATCATCAGAAGTGGCTAACGAGAGGCGATTGCAAAGAGTGAATTATTTATCTAGTTCCAGCGTACAACTTCACTGGGGAACCTTCCCAGTGAACTGAACTAGTATTCTAAACTCATAAGGACTTGATAAAACATTTAAGTTAGCTAGTTATCTTGATCTTGATTGTATTGGTCACTAGAGTTAATTTCAGAGTTTGCTTATCTTTTCTTGAGTTTTTCAATTAAATTGCTAGAGATTGTTTTATGCGATTATGTTATTTAATGTGAGTTCCTCAGTTGATGCAACTGAAACGGGTCCAACGCACACTGTCTGATAAAACGTTAAAAAAAACAATTTCCCAACCTCGTACTAAACGGCGTTCGCGGGTTTTGGGTATTTAGAGACCTGCCCTTTGGGTTGTTCTATTTAATTTCTAGAGTGGGGTGTTATTTTGATAGTGGATCTTCAGCAGTAATACGATCCTGAGTTCCATGACTAGTTGAACCGTTAACTGGCTCCGACCGATTGAGAGACAAAAAACAGGAGAGATAGTGAGTGCCTCTGGTCACTGAGACATTAACCAAAAAACCTATCTTTCTTGATCTCAAATGTGACATAAGCGAACAACTGGTACATCTGAATCAATTGAATGCGTTCGAAGATGAAAAAAGGCTAATTTTGTTGGTGTTTAAATTTTAAATTATTTAATTAAAGATGAAAAAGAGGTAGCACCTGAAATCTCGTACCATTTGATCTCTCAAAAGCAATTGATTTCATCAACGACAGTTTTCTAATAATTAATCTTGAAAACTCAAAATCGGTATATCAAAAAGTTTGATTATTCTGAATAAAAAATGTGTGAGAAAAAGATATCAAAAAACAATAGTTTATCATACCAAAACAGATTTGGCTGATATATTTCAAGGCGTTCCGCATGGTGCGGTCATTAGACCACTTATGAATATCTTTCACGCTGGTGATACGAGGTTCTTAACCTATCAAACTCATTCGAAGATACCTATCAAAAAGGCTATTGAAAATAACTATTAATCTTTTTGAACATATTTGTAGCAAACAATATCTATGAAGATATTCCAATACACGTTTATTACAATTGAATGCCAAAAAACGAAGTTCTTTATATTTAGGTAAACTGGTAGAATTTAAAAATAAGATTCATTCGCATCAAAAAATGAAGTGAAGAAAAACCATTCGTCAAATAACTTGGAGTAGTAATCAAATTTTAAATAATCAGCAGGAAACTAGAAGTTTGCTAAGAAACAATTGCTTATGGTATCAAACATTACAATCCTTCAAAAAACCGTTGCTATCAAACACGAGACTGCCGCTAATGAGTATTGCGCCTATCAAGAGCCGTCTTCATTATCCGGCAATTTTAAACAAAGGAAAAACAATTTAATTTACAACTTCTTATGAAAAAAACAATTCAGTTGGGCCGTGAAAACGTGTTATAACCTTCTGAAACACGATTCTTTTTCAGATTTAAAGAAAAATCAAAATTTTGCAAATTACGTTTTTCCTAGATTGGAAACATTCTTACCACTTTTAGAATTTTTGAAAAAAAACTTATTGCCAGCTTATATTAAATTAGAATTTCCAAAGAATCAAACGTTGATCGATATCGAACAAAAAACTCATCTTCAAAGAGCAATGAATGGTCAAAATTTTTTCGAAGAAATTTTTTTTATGAGAACTTTACCAATTAGGAAAAAATTACTGGAACATAATATACTAGGGAACTCTCTAACATACAGAACAATTAAATTCAGTCTTAGGACATTCTTTTTTTTATAAACTCTAACTTGAAATGTGGCAACCTATGGAAATAATGAAAAGAAAAATATTTTAAAATTTCATGACAATTAGCAATAATATTTTGATTCATTTTGTGTTAGTTAAAATTATCTAATTTTAGGCTAGATTTAGAATTAGGTTTTCAACCATCTCTAGATTCAAAAATGAAAGAAATAATTGACGCTGCTAAAAATTCTTCCTTGTGCGCGCTTGGGGGTATTGCTTGTTCAACTGGGTTTCGCGACATATAGTCTATTAATCCTTTTTTAGTTCCCGCCAGCAGTTAATGTCAAAATTAAAGGAGAATAACTGGTTATTTCATCTTTTGAGCCTCTTTGGCTTGCTTTTGGTCTTTCGCTTGCGTTGAATGCGCTGATTAAAAGCTTGTGATTAAAAACTCTGTGATGTTGGTAAAGTTTTTCCCCTATATGTAGTACTTAAAATGCTTGCTGGCACAAATTAATTCTACAAACTCAAGTTCGTTGACTGAACACATTTCTTCTAATGAAATTAGGAATCTTGTTGCATAGGCGATTGCTACCCAGCCTCCTTCAGTGTTTTGTTTGAGTGCTGCAGGAAATGTTTCAATCCAGTGGTTTAATTTTTTTTTTGGACGTTGATGCAGAGTTACAGCAGTTTGAGCTCAATGTGGAATGTATCTTGTGAGGTAGTGAAGCAAGCCCATGAAAATTTTTAAACTTTTAAAAGTTTTTTGGTGCGGTTAGTTTTTCTATTGTTTTTGTTTTTCTGATAGGTGGCCTAGTGCTCTCATTGGTCTTTGTAAATCCTAATTATTTTACTTGCTTACATGCAAAAATACATTTGTCTCACGATGTTGCTGAATTTTCTCTATCTAGTTTTGTTAAGACTGCCTTCAGTGTCTCTTTGTTTTGTTCAATATATACTTTTCTCACTTACAGAATATCATCTAGATAAGCGGGCATAATTATTTTCGAAATTCGACGGTGTTAGGTCGGTGGCTTTCGGAAACTCTGCTGGAATGTATGCTTAGCCATAAAATCCAGTCTGCAACTGGTGTGTCCTCGTGGCGTTGCCTCCAATGAGGCTAAAAATACATTGTTCTCTGGTTCGTTAATCCAGTGAGACTTGAGAGTTCGCATAAAGCAAGTCGAATGTGTAGAGTATTCTCTGTTTTTTCCGCTTGATTTCACTATTTGTGGGATACTTTCCTATAGCAGGTCCATATTTGGCATTTGATACTTTTTCTGTGTATGTAATTGTTTATCTTCCCGGAATCGAGTGCCAGTTTCACAGTTAGGTCCTTTCTTAAGGTTAATAAACTTGAGCTGATAAACTGTTTAACTGAGAATTTGTCCAGTTTTATGATGTGTTTTTGTTTTATCAGTTTGATTGTTTTTTCTTCAACTCTATGATTTGAGCGGATTAAAATTCTTATTCACATCTGCTGTTTTGGGATAACATATTTTAGAAAACGTGTTTTCATGACATAGTTTCTTAATTTACCGACTTTAACACACAGTTGTTTGAAGTTGTCCTTGGCCCAATATTTGATTTCTGAGTATGAATTTTCATATTCGTTAATTTTTAAATTTTGTATTTTCTTTGTTTTGCCCTGTATCAATCGTATGCGGATATCCGGAAAGAGATTGCATTTTATAATGTTTGCCTTGTGATTGTTGACTACGATAAATAGGGCTGACTAAAAAATCCATCCCCCGGTTTCTAATACGATGATTAATTGTCTTTTTCGACTGAAGAATTCTCCGTTATAGCACGCTAGGTTTCGTGGAGCATCTTCCGATGGGATATGTTTGAAAAATGTTGAACTGTCGTTAGTTCGCAAACGGTGAGCCTTCGTTTCCTTAATATATGACATGGGGTTTCCTAAATCTGCGATAGCGAGTATTGCTTCTGACTTTGTTTTTACATTTTTTTAAGTGTCCAATCAGACCACTTCGGTGATTTTCGCTGAAATTTTTATTTCGAAAGCTTCAGCGAATCTCCAATACCGTAAAGTTAACTAATGGGAACTCATCCCATCCATTTAAGGATGTAAATTCCGCGAACGCTAATGGATCAATGTTGTCGATCTCATCGGTTAGTTCATCGTCTTCTGGTTCCTCTTCATTTCCCTCTCGCTTAAAATTTCGTTTGTGGATCTGAAACTTTTTGCAAAATATCCTCTTTGGCACAGTTGACGCAGAATTTGTCCATTGCGGGGTATGATTTCAAGTGGTGTGGTCCAAATTGCCCTCCACATTCGTAGCATTTTCTGTTGTCATGTACTTGCGTTTTATTGTCCTCTTGTGTTGTGAGTTCCGCGTGGGAAACTTTGTCGTCCTCTTTGACCATGGTCCCGTTGGTTTCTTTGGTAGTTGAAAAGCCCAGCGCGACTTCGTGGTTACATACATCTTACTGGTCCCTGCTTGATGGTCCAACTGGGTTCGTTTTGGTTGTTTCACTTTGATCAATTCCTTTTTCGCCACGGATTGCGGATTCATACGCATCTTCCGGGGATCTTTTTTGCCAGTAATTCCTCTGCTATTTTATTTTTATGCGTGAATGCGGTAATCACATCTCTGACTCATTCGTACTCTCTATCACTCGCTGCAGCCTGCGCGTGATGCAAGTTCCCCCAGGTCCGCGTGGAAAGGTTTCAATGAATCATTTTTTCTTTTGCTTCAGACAAATGAGGTTGTATCTTTCAAACACAATTATTCGTGTGGTGACGAAAAAATCGTCTAGTGGTCTCATTAGTTCTTTCGTTGTTACATATTGTAGATCTTGTCCCGTAACTCAGTGACCTCGCACAAAATTATGTCCTTCTTACCAAATGAGTTGCATTGTACACCTTTTTCCCGTGCCCTCAGGACTTTGTTTTCCCAGTCGAATCGCTGGTTGCGTACATCGCGAATTTTTTTTGAGCATCTTTCTCGCCCGCAATTTCTACTTCGTAATGAGGCTTTGTCGGTTCTATTAGCGTCGGTTTGTCTCGCAGTAATTTTCAATTTTCGAGGCCATCCTTTGCGAATACTGTCATTTCTACTCGAGTGGTGGTTCTGTGGATTCACGTTGCCAGAATGATTTGATGCTGCGAGGGTTTTTGCTAATTTCTGTTGGCTGCGCCATGTCATACCGCGGGCTATGATCTATGTTTAGATACAGAATCCAAACAGATTGGCAAACTAAGATAGCTTGTCGTAACGTAAATAAGACAACTGGATTGTTAACTGTTAATTCCAGTTGTGCGCCTCCATCGCACACACTTTGCCTTTATAGACACAATGTCATTTGACTAACATGATTAATAAAAAATGACTGGGATGACAAAGCCCATGGGGGAGGGATGAACCCGAACACACGTCTCTTGCCTCCCTCAGCTCTGGTGCATCAATATTTTTAATGGGTTCACCTATAAAACTATTTGTCAACATAAAAGTATAAAAAAAGCAGCCCCCCCCCCCCGGAAAATTCCTTAGTACCACACTGGCGCATATATATGTTTATTCAATCTATAACAATTTTATAACAATTTTATAACAATTTTTTCTGGGCTTTTCCAGTCAGGGTTTTTTCCTCTAATAATTGTCAGGCTCTGGTTCTGGATCCTTCCACTCATTCTTGCCACAGATACAGTACTGTCTCGGTACCCAGGGATATTTTCTCGTGCAGTTGTCAAACCTGATATGATGATGAGGATTTGGTACAAGAATTATAACTTCATAGTTTAGAAAAACAAAAAATCTCGTGTTAGTTTACTTTCGAGAAGTTAAGTTATCCAAGATAATTTATGAGAGGTATTTGCCAATAATGCAGATCAAAAATTACTATCAGATCATTGAAGTAAACGATAGAAAGTTAAAACTCAAAAAAAATCATAAATTTCTCAGATTAAAAAATTCTATAATAAAATCCTCATCACAGAACCTGGAGTACCAATCCAGTCTCTCTAGCGATAGAATCGAGTAATCATGCAGAAAATAGTTGACCGTTTGAGCTGAAAACGCAAACACTACTTTAGACCCCTGATACAGGTAGTTCTTCAGTTCCAAAGTGCCCGAATATCCAAACTTAGATGATTGAAGAAGATACTTCGTAATCTGGTTGGCGTAATTGTGGGCGAATTCAATTCTGAGACAATGGTCCGCAGTGCTTTCGGGGATTAACTCGTTGACGTAATTTTCAACTGATCTAATGACGGTCTAGATTTTGGCGGTGGATTGAAATAGTCGGCCCATTTGCATTACATCATTGACCAAGTCTCCGCTTTCCAGTCGAAAGGTAGCTGATTCGAGGACCACCCTGGTTCGTGTTCTTTGCTTGAGGATCAGGCAACATTTTTCAACCCAGAAAAAGTAAAAAAAAAAACAAGTGTTAATAGTTTATCGTTGTTAATAAGTGGCTCAACAACATATATCCATAAACAACTGAACTGCTCGCAAATTGGTTCTTTAGCTCAGAGGCTGATCTAAGATTTCATTGAGGGGTGGGAAAAATTCTGTCGACTTTCTTTAGTTTGACCAAATTGACTTGTCAAGAGCTCTCAGAACACTCTAAAGACCCTATTGTGACCACACATTTTGCGCCGCATAAAAATTTTTGAAAAAAAAACAGGTCAACAATGCCGTTTTTGGGCACTTTTTAGAAAACTTTGACCAAAAAATTGCGTTTTTTTGGCGTGCGCTCCCCTTCAAAATAACTATATATTGGCGCCGAAGAATTAGTAACTAAAAATTTTAGGGTTGGTCGGCCTAAAAAGGATGTCATAAAATAATACCAAAGGGGGGCCCTTTCGTCGGTAAAGGGTCGAATCCCTGACCCTGAGGGGGGAGGTCTTTCGCTCATGGATAAATAAATGGTTTTACCTTAATTTAACCTTCACTAGCTTTCAGAACCCCCCCCCCCCCGAAATAAATATTGATGTTACTAAATGCGCCATTTGCGCTTTCAAAAATGAATTTTTTTTCTCGAATTTTATGAAAAGGTTATTTTTATCCGCGAAAACTTGGTGTATTTTGCATGGGCCAACCATCATAATCCCTCGCCTGAATTTCGAGAGCAGATGGTTCGTATTCATTTTGCTTGCAGATACACATGGATCTCATGGATGCTCCTGATGCTGCGTGATGTTCGAGGGAACTGCAGCTTCGCTCAGGCAGAATTCGCAGGACTCCCATGTTAGATATGTTCTTGTTGGCCCTTCTCAGCTCTGACAAGGATTTTTTAAATATGTTTTAGAAAAATTTTCAGAAGATCGAAATCTGATTTAAAAAAACTCAAAATTCGTGTTAGCAAAAACCAAAATGTAATTCAATGAGTGACAGAAATTGCTCTGAAAATTTTGACTGCCTATTAAAGTCTACAGAAAAAGTCAATTTTTTTTTGAGAATTCAAGCTTTGATAAATTTTTTGGTGAAAAAAACTTGCAAACGTTTTCCGATTTCTTCGAAACTATGTAGGGAACAAAATTTAAGCCCGCACTGAAGTTAATAACCGCACTGATAATAATTGCTTATGTTGGATTTTCAAAGTCAAACTCAATAGTTTTCAAATATAATTGACACAAAGGTAGCGCGGAGCTTCACATCACTTGCGATACCACAAAAATAGCATTGCAAGCTAGCAGAAAGAAAACGGAAAAACTTTCAAATGAGGTACAATTGAAAAACTTTAAAATGTTGCTTGGATTGATATTGTATTTGCGAAAAACATGTCCAGAAACAAATTCGACAGCGTTCAACGAAAACTCAACAAGAATTTTTGAGCGAAAAAAAATGATATCCCGAAAAATTTTGAACTTAAACACTATTCTGAGATTTTTATGTTTTGTGCAATCCGGAGGAAAGCATACAAATTAAACTGTAGGCTGGGGGGATTGTATACTGAGAGGTGAAGGCGATAAACAGAGCAGCAACAAAACATGATTTTGTTAGTTTAACTAGTTTTTTTGTTTCATTTTTAATATTTAGCGCAAATTGTATCTTTGGTTTGTCATAGTTTTGCCGAAAAATTGCAATAAGCTGAGTAAATAGCTTTTCGGCAAAAAACTCAATTACAAAGGATTTTTGCGGAGAAAAAATTAACTTTCTTGGATTTAGTTTAAAAAAACCGATTTAAAAAAAAAAGAAAAATGGATTATAATGGAATTTTTTTTAAAATGAAAAAAGTCAATTATAATAATATGTATTACCGATGAAAATCCAGTGAGGGATATTGGCCTCTAGCAATGTATTTTTCCTAGCATTGAATCAAATACCCCCTCTCGCGTTGATAAAACGGAATATATTGCGCGCAAATTGTCCCAATTTGCAGTTTTCGAACTGCCACAACTTTACAGAAAAATGTTTTGTGTGACATAATTTTTTTAATTACAAACTCAGGAAATCAATACCCTTCAGATGGTATAAAAAAAAAACTTCACTCAAAAACAGCCGGATAAAAATTTGAACTTTTTCTGAAGAAAAAAAACACCGAGCACAAATATTTCATCCTTTCTTTGAAAATTGGATTAGCAAGGTTGCTCGTATATCAGTGCAAAAACCTGACTTTTTCTGCTGAGTTATCAATTTTTTTTTGTTTTTTCTTCGTTTTGATCCCCTACACGCTATGTGAAATACGAAGGCAGGTCTTACCGTCTCTTACCCTAAAGAAGAAGTGACCAAGATATTTGACCCATAATGTGAAACACTCAATACTATATTAACGAGACTACAAGAGCGCTGTAATACTTAGATGCTGAAAGCGTAACGCGTAATATTTAAGCGTGGCGATTATCCAGCACCACAAAATTGTTTCAAATTCAAAAGAGACAAGCTAATTGGTCTTATTAATGCCATAGATGGCTCTTAATATTATCAGCCTTAAATTCAAGGTTTGTCAATAATTCATTTACAAAAAAAAATTTTAGACCAGTTTATGGAGAGTCGGATTATTCAAGTTTTGCCCTGATACAAGCAGTCTTATTATACCAAACTTACAATTGAAAACTTCAAAAAATTTGATCACTGAAGAAACAGTTTTTTACAGTTGAGCTCCGGATTACAAAATCTTTCTGATTGCATAAAACATGTCTTTTAAATATGCTGAAATAAAAGTCGAAAGTTGACTGCATAAAAAACCACCCCAAGCATAAATATTCCGCAAAATGTTCCACTTCATACCAAACTCAAACATTTTTACTTATGAAAAGGATGCTTGCCAATAGCTTCCAAAGTTGATTCAAATTTTTGGCCGTATAATTTCGCAAACAAATAATGCATATCCATGGCTGTAAAAAGAGCATTCTGGTTTACTTCTAAGGCTTCGAGCTCAACAGCCGTGAAATATTTCTTCTCTTTTTTGGGCAAAATCACAAACAGGGCTGGGTGCGTTGTATCAATGCTACCTTCTGGAAACTGACCACGGATATACTTATGTGCGAATTTGTTCCCGTGATCCGAAAAAACTACCGTCATTACGTCATCGTATTTCATGATGTTCTGCAGCTCTTTTACCATAACCCCTCTCCGCGGCTTTGAGTTTTTCAAGTTTTACCTAGTGATGATGCAAACTTTGTTCATATTCGATTATTAGTATTACCATTATTATTTAGCAAAGTTTATATTTTAAAAATCTTTAGTTTTTATGTCATGTCCAAGTAAAATAACGTCTGTGTTAATATGAACTGATTTTTTTTTTTTTGGGGGGGGGGGGGGGGGGGATATTTGAGCCGGGCGACGGTAAAAGATCCTTTCCTGCAAATATGTTGAGAGAACGTGGTCTATTCGATTAATTGTGATTACATTTGAGTTGTGCTGAATAATTGTTTCAAAAAAGGTCAAGAATTTGTGACCTTGAGACCTCCAGTACTTTTGAATTTGTAAAAGATAATCTAACTGGTAATCGGCGAAATATTTTCCATTCAAACATCTCTCGTTGGAATAGAGGTCCACTCTTCCGGTGGTCTGGATGAAAGCTTCGGCAGTTGCAAGAGTCAGTCCAACGTCATCGTACCCATTATCCTTCTTTAACTTGTGGTAAAAATTATAACTAAAAACGATCAAAAACGTTATTTCAGCTCTCAAAGACTTTAGGAAGTTAGGTATAAGTCCCAGCCCTTGATGAGTTTTACTTTGTTCGATCCAATTCAGATGTTTTTCAACCAATGGAGGGGTTCGATTCCGCCCGAGTCAAGGTACTCAACTAAGGTTTCGACTTATGCGAGCCAAATATTATTGAGTAACACATACGCTGCACTTCGCGTATTATTTGCAAAAAAAGTGGGAGTATACATTACCTTGTCTTTTTTGGGGTTAAGAGAGGATGTTAACTTGATTCTGGGCTTTTATTTACAACTCAAATGTGAATATCTGTTCTAAAAAACAAAGGGTAGAAACCCGCTGAAGGAACAGCTTTCGCAAATGCAAATTTACAATAGTTGATTCTCCATTTTTTCTCTGTATCATTTTGCTACGAAAAGCTGCAAATCTAAGCCTGTCAGTTAAATTGTCTCATTTTGTATTTAAGAAAAAGGTCACTATTCTCACTTTGATCTGTAGTGAGCGCCATCCAAATCTCTGTCTCCAGTATAAGAATAATCAGTCATGTATGAAATAGTGTAGCCCCTCTCTTTAAACTTGTTGAAGAAGCGCACCCCCATTTGCTGATATGACATCCCGCCAGACATAGTTGGAATCGTCATATTGTCCCCATTGAAAAGATGTCTCAAGTTCCCATAACTTCCTCGTTCAACGCTTTGAAACAACTTGTAGTCGAAAACTTTTCTACCCTCTGACTCTGAAAGTTTTTTCATAATTTTCACAGTTCGGGGCAATGCATAGTAAAACACAGTTCGAGACACCGAATCAAGGTAAATCACGTTTATATTCGGTTTAGCTGAGTGTCTGGGCGCTTTTTCCAGATCGTTCTTCTCATTTTTGGCAATTTTCTGAAGAAACCAAATCAATTGAACTGCCGATCCGTCCAATGCAAAACTATATTTTCCAATTTTGAACTTTTTCAGGAAGTTTGGTTTCAACGTGCACTTGAGAAATACAAAATTGTGGGTTTTTGATATTGTTTCAAGCTGAACCTCAAGCGCTTCTTCTTCTGGAAAACGGTGATATTCCACTCTTCCTAATTTCGGGTCCATGATTCCATAGAAAACATTATCGCAATGCTCAGCCATGAAGGAGCAGTCAAAACTGTACTCAAAATCGCCATTTTTCTGCCAGGCTATTTCTGATTTGCAAAGTGTGAATGGCTTTTGTGTTCGGCAAGTGTCCTTTTCTTTTTTGAGTTGCGCTTTGATGTAGTTGCATGCTGTTGCCGGTCTCACGAGAGCCTTGGTACACTGCACCAGGCGCTGGTCACGTGATGAAGATCTGTTCGAAACCAAAACAAACACGAATTTCGCAGACTGTTTTTAGGAGTTCGTTTTGAAAAAAAAGATTTGCTGATTTAGTTATACATTCGTTTGTTTTTCAGTGCTTAAATAATCAACAACGCAGCTCAATCATTGAACCAATAAGTTATTCCAGCTGTAACCCTTTTCTGCTGGGTACCAAGTTCATGGTTCGATTACAAAATGAAATTCGGAAATGGTCCAAGCAAAAAGCGCGAAAGCTCGAACTTTAAAACGAGAGCAAAATCCAGTAAATTTAACTTTACTTTAGCTCAAAAATCAAGTAGCGCTGAATAACTTACGTTTTCTTGATATAAAAACTGTCGTATTCCTGTTGACATGACAACTTGTACGATATTTCGGGTTTTGATGAAATCTCGTTCACAGGTTGCAAGGCTGAAATTATTCTGATTCATTTTGGACCTGATTATTTTGCCCATAAACTAATTTTTAATGGTCATTAAATTTTAGCTTTCTATTATCTATTCAGCGGGGCTATTGTCATGGCGAAACGTCCAAACCATGGGCGTACTCGGGAAGGGGGAAGGGGGAAGGGTTATATTGCGTAGAGTGGTTGCTACTACTTTCAAAAAGCGACCGCCGTCCAAAAATACCCATTTTGGTACTACTGGAACCAGATCTAAACTACATTTGATTATTGGTTACAAACTGGATATTTTATCACTATAAAATATTTAATATTAACCAATCATGATCCATCTAACTAACAACCCACTTATTTGTAAGTGCTGAAATTACTTGTAATTTCAGCACCAGAGAGATTTGAATTTAACTTAGAAATTAGTTACCTCACCAAGAGACCTTCTACCAATCGCAATAGGCCAGTATACTCTAGATCTATTGAGCCTAGCAGAGACTAGTTAAACACCCTGAGACTAGTAGATATAAGAGTAAGATTAGGATCGGTATTAGACTAAGAAGTTGCACGAATCTATCCGGCCGAAAATAAGATAGCGTGACGAGCAGACGGTGTACCCTATCCGAAATTACTCTATGAGTTAAACCTCGGTCATAACACATCTGGTGCGACCATAAGTCTCGAATAAGAACTTAAAAAACAATTTAGCTAAGAACTAACAAAATAGATTAGAAATAGACAAAAACATTTCCGAAATGTTACATGATAACAATTTAATTGAAATGTCTTTACGACTCAATAGATCAGAGCCGCTATTCCGTACAATACGAGAACTACCAGGTATTGGAAGAAGACCTCGGACAAGAGACGATATACGACTACGAAGAAACTTACCATTAAGTTTCATGGTCGTACGGCAAAAGCCAGAACAAACTTTTATATTTAGAATTTTACTAGCAATGAATTTAGATTTTCATTTGCAAACTTAAAACCTTGGAGAATAATCTTCAATGATTATTTCAGGCGTTATACAAAAATTGATAAAAACATCTCGAATCGTTTCCTCCAAAACTGCAGTAAGATTCAAAAAGATATCTAAAAAATATATTTATTAAAAGAAAAATAAAAATTAGCTAACATGATCATAAACTATTAGTATAAACAAATCATCGTGTCATCTCCAGCTTCATCACTTAAACATAATAGCAATCATAAAACTACTAACATCATCAAAAACTAAACTTTCTATCAATAAAACATAAAATTATTTTTAAAAGGCTTATCCTAAATTTTATCTTTATTTAATTTAAATTTCTCTACACCTTAAATACAGATCATCAAGGCTTTCCTTGGATCTCCTTAAATACCTAGCTTGATTCATTTTATACCATTAAAAAAATATATCTGGTCATCAAGGCTTATCCTTGGATCAAATAAAACAATTTTGTTCTCCCCCACCTTATTAATAAAGTGTCTAACGACCTCAAACGTCGATTCACTACCCAACCCTTTGAACGACCCAGGACTAATAGAAATTTTTTAAATCACTCTTACCATTCTAATTAGGCTAAACAGTGAAGAATTTTGGTTATTCATCCTTCACTTGACCCCCCTCTTACCTGACCCAGGCTAAATCTTAAATCTTAGTAAGTTTAAAATAGTACCTAACGAACTACTCGCGTTCTAATTATACCTGAACCTTGTAGATCGATTTACTCTTCTCCAACCCTTGAACACAATCACTACCCCTAAGTAAGATTAAGTAAATTAACACCTTAACTTAGAATAGTCACGAGAAAGAAACAGTCATTCTCCGGAATCGATATATACCTTTCTCTCCAACCCTGAATAAAAAGACCCAAGTTAGGCTAACCAAAAAATCGTAAGGACTAACAGTCTAGGACAATACATTCACTGATAAAAACTCTTGCATCCTTCATCCTAAACCTTATGTCACTGAACAATATAGGAAATAAACAAACAATCGTATTACACAATTGCGAAATAAATAACGAAACATACGATCTCGTAATCACACAACACAAACAAACGATTGGATATATTCGAACAAAACGACAAACAATAAAATGAAAATTATAAGTAAACAAAGACAAATTATACGGAAAAGATTTTCAAAGCGAAGAAACGCAGTCTCCGAATCAGAAGTCAGTAATTTAGATGCACTTTGCAAACTAAAAGAAACAGTAAATAAAAACTACCCAGTTCACGATCAATTATATTTTTCTGATTCAGAAACCACATCACATTCATCAAAACAAGGAAAAAGAAGAATAAAAAAGACATACAAAAATAAAACAAGTACGTTTATACAATTGGAACCAACCAATCAGACACATTGAACATTACGCACTCACAATTATAAAACGAAAACAATGAGCCAAAGTCCAAGTGATGAAAGTCCAGACGAAAACTCTGTTTTCCCATTTCTCATAAATTCACTCACTGAAGATAGAGGACAAATTTATTTTTGTACTAATTTAATTGCAAATGTATTCGAACAAGGAATTAGCCCATGTAAAGCAGAATTCCCAGAAGTAAAAATCAAAAGACAAATTATCGACCATTATTCAAAAGGAATATGTAACCCAACACAACCATATGGAATCTACACCATAGAACTCACCACAGAAAGTAAATTTCATAACAATTATGTTATTCAAACAGACGATGTTGACATAGAATTTTCAAAAGTATTCGCAGAATACATCGAAAACCTAAAACACCAAAATTCACAGAGAGCAAATTCAATATTCACTAACGATGTTTTTTCACTAATATGTAGTTATATATCCATATTAGAAAAAACGGGAACTGAAAGTACATTACCAGTTCAAACATCAAGACGCACGAATGTAAGAAATGAAATTGCCGCATTTTCAGCATTTTTAAATACAATCCGTGAAAATTTTTCTTGCAAAGAAATTTCACAAAATGCTAAACACGATTTACAAAAAATCTTAGCATGGTTCATAAATGATTTTCCCCTAATTCCATCAAACATAACAGCTCAATCTTTACCTCCACCATTTATAACGACTGAAGTCATATATAAATACGACAGATATACCAAAAACACAATTGGATATATCACTTTTTCAACCCATATTCAGGATTATCATAGACATGTATTTTCTAAAAATTATAACTTTTCAACACATTCTTTTTCTAATTTTTTCCGAACAAAACACAAATCCATCTCCCCGCACATGACCTCAGGATTTGTTAGTAACACACTACGATTGTGAGGAAAATGAACAAAAACCGCTACACAAATATGCAATAAACCAAGTAACACAATGCGAATCAGAACCACAAGCTATAGAAACAACAAACATAGTAGCAACATTATACTCAAAAACCCGAGCAACAAAACTTACAGGCTGTAAGTTTACAGCAACATTTTCCGAAAAGAAAGTACATTGTTCACAAGTTTCAAATGGAAATAAAAACCGACTTGATCACGAATCATTCTACCAAAGTAATATAGAAAGACTTTTACTTCTAAACCCCGAAAATTGTAAAAACGAACTACTTAGATTAAACTTGATAAAGATTAAAAAATCAAACAGAAAAATAGTAAACTTTCAAGTCTTCGCAGACTCTGTACATCAAGCAGAACTTGAAGGATATCAAGGACATAATAAATTAGACGAAAAATATCCATACAACGGCGCACACGGACGACTAACTTATGATATTCATGACAAACACTGGATACCACATATTGGAATAAACAATCCTTCAAACTGCAAAGCAGATACAAAAAATAAAGGATACCAAGAAATAATGTTTTTTGACTGGAAAATACAACTCGAAAAATCACAACTCACACGAGATTTAAAAGATAACACAATAATTTATCAAGGCATCAGACTATCTAGCAAAAATGACCAAAGCTATTGTGACCCCATAACAAGAACGCAGGCAACAATTGTTTGGTTTCCCGAGGACACTTGCACAACATTTCAAGTAGCAAAAATCTACGCTCGAATGATAAAATTCCATGAAAAATATTTCTTTGAATCCATCCCATTTGACAATGTCAATACAAGTCAAATACGAAGCCGCAATGTTAATTTTAGAAACATTCATAATATAGAAAACAAATTAACACGCTTTCAAATCTACCACGAGACAGAATTTGCATGTAAATATCAAAATCCACTCCACAAAACACAATATTCCGAAATATTTGTCGAAAACGACGAAAATTTCGATATGACAACTGGAAAACTGATATACACCCCTCATATAACACACCACCCTCTCAATGAAGGAAGATCTTACATCCCAGTGAACCGCCTAAAACACAGGAAATCCTGGTGGAAAAGTCAAACCACGAGACACTAAAAGCACAAGATTACAAGAAATATCACTAATGATTAACATTTTGGCGCAATACACTATGGCATCCACTTAAATATGAAATTAGACTACACAATTAGTAGAATTTTTCAAGAAATGTCACTTTCAGAATTAGAAACACTACATCAACTATGTGAATTAGAAAGAACTCAGATTCTACAATCACTCGCACTAGCAGTTCTAAAAATACCTTACGCAGGATATTTATTATCCGGAAATAGATCAAACTTCCTTGACTATGAAGGAAATATTTTATGGTTTTATACTTGCACCAAAAAATATCACCATTATATGTTTTTGAAGACAAACGTTGTTTCAAAAGAATTCCAATTTTCTATAAAAATAAAGTTCATTTTGTTGGTACACTTTCAAGACGAACATATTTTTGGGATACCGCAGTCCCATGTGGATCATAAAACAGCCGCAAGGTCGTACAATTAAATCCCGACGAAAAAAAATACTACCTACTAACACCATACCCAACATTATTGCAACCAATAAAAAATGTTTTCACCTGAAAGTATTCGAACTATTGCTCGAAATCCTAATACTGATCTACAATCAGCAGGAATCTACTCTAAATCAGATATACAACATCACATTTGTACACAACAATTTCAGGAATTACTAACACAAATGGAAACCATACAACGACAATCCATAGATCAAAATTTAGGAAAACTTGCAGAAACCGCAGGATTTTCAGACATTTATACACAAGACTACAGCGGATATTTTGAAGATTTTAAAGAATACATATATTTAAACGGTGAAAAATATAGACCACAAGATATCTCACCAAAAACATTTTTAGTTTTGTAACCTTATAATACGAAATCCTTGCCTTTCTAGGATGGCCATATTACATCTTAGAAAGATTGACTATCTTATACGCTATTTTAACTTTATTGGATTTCTTTTCTCATTTTTAAAAGAAATCTATAACAATTGTGCAATACACACACAAGTAAACCGACAAGCAAGCGTAGCACGCATATTATTTGCAAGATTTTTTTGGAATATTTTCATGATCCATAAATAAAATCGTCTTAGACGCACCACCACCTTTCAGTCTCAAAATAATCATTTTTTCAGCCCACGATGAGCCGACAAATTGGATCACTCCACCGATTAAACTCCCACCCTGCCAACCTCCAAAATCCCATCCATATTATCCCACGTTTCGCTTTCCCGCCACCTGATTCACCACGAACTAATACATCGTCAGGCATGAATTCTGATACTAACTCAGATATCACAGTTTTTCAAACAATATCACAATTTAATAACTCCGATGTAGAAACTCCCAATGAATTTGCAGACTCCGAACCATCCCTTCAACCCACACCCAAACCACCTCCTCAGCCATCTCAAAACCCCCTTTTCAAGCAAATAATATACGAAGAAAAAAAGGTTTTCACGCAATTTTAATTGCCGCTTTCAACTGTTATTTTTCTCATTGAGTTTAGATTTTAAAAGTTGAGTGCGGGTCAGGGGCGGATTTAGGGGGGGGGGGGGCGGACGCCTCTCCTCAGGGATTCGACCCCCTGCCGACCCAAAGGGTCCCCCTTTTGATACTTTTTTAGATATCTATTTTTGGGCAACCGACTCGAAAATTTTTCTAAAGGCGCCTTGGGCGCCAATATATACTAACTTTGAGGGGAGCGCGCGCCAAAAAAAACGCGATTTTTTTTGTCAAAAGTTTTCAAAAAGTGCCCAAAAACGGCTTTTTTGACTGTTTTTTTGAAAATTTGCCTGCGGCGCAGAAAATTTTGCTAAAATAGGGGCAAAACAGTGCTTTGGGAGAGCTCGAAAAATCAATTTGATTGACCTAAAAAAGTTCAAAATTTTGGAAAATTTTTTGAAAATCCGCCCCCCCTCGAGAAAATCCTAGATCCGCCCCTGCCTACACATCCAGTATACACATGGCGTATACATCCAGTATACGCCAACTAACTCTATTTTTTTGAAAAGACCCTTAAATTTTTCTGTTTTTACTTAACTTGCTATGAGGGAGACGCTTGTCCAGTAAGCTCAAGTTATCTTCTCTGAATATCGCAAAAATTGTCAACAATCATAGTTTTAGCCAAAAAAGTGGCTGTAGGATTTTGCTAAATATGGTAATTATAGCGTTTCAAATGAGCTTATAAAACGATTTGCTATCACACAGAAAAAGTGGACAAATTTTTCAAAACTTATATCTCATCGCACCGCATAAAAGATCAAAGTTGGCTTTAATGGCTCGATGAAAAATTGTTACTAACTTTGATTAATTCTGTATATTAAGCATAACGTGTAAATTAAAAGAAGGTAGAAAGTCCAACTCTTATAAAATTTACAAGACATTCGGAGAATATAGTGCATCCTAAAAGTGACAAAGCTCTAAAAAAGACAGTGTCAAAGCTCAAAATGAGGAAAATAATCCATCGATAAATCAACGATGAGTAATATTATCAGTTCTTTTTGAATGTCTAGAAATGAAACGTATAGAAAAAGTGAGCTATGTAAACGGCAAACCATAATGAAGAAATTAAACACTTTCTTCTTTAAAAATTAACCGCTTTTTCTTGACGAAATGATTCCTAACACAATTTCAAAAAACTTTTATAGGCGCTGTAATCAAAAACATTGCATTTTTTTGGTCAGCAGAAAACTAATTATTCGTATGAAGAAGTTTGAACACAAACAAAAAAAAATTTTGAACTGGGTTGATCAAAAACAAAAACGAACAAGGAGAGCCGGTTGCTGCGCAAGTAGCACAAAATGTTCCGACCATAATCTTAAAAGACTATGAATATATATTTTTTTAAACGATAGGCCGAAATAGGCCGTAATCTGAACGAAAAGCTAGATTTTAAACGTTTCCGATACTCATAGTAAAATAGGCATATTAGAAACCAGTTTTCCTCAAGAAACGACAAAAAATCGAAAACAAGATGGCCCTAAAAACGTTGAATTTCTATTTTATTAGATTTTTCAGAGCTTGAATAAAAAAACTTAATAAAACTCACTACTTATTTTTGACTATCCTACTATAATAATCCTGCTCGGTCGCTTTACTTGCACGAAATTAGTGAAAATATCAAAAATTTAATTCGAAATTACTCAACACTGAGAAAAATTTTGTAAAAGCGACTAAAAGAGTTTTAATACGATATGTCACTCAATTCAGTTCAAAGATTATATGTGGTAAAAAAACGCTGATTTTGTAGTAAAAATCTGAAACACACCCGAATACAAGTTTCTCCTCATTTTCAACGGTCAGAACAACGAGAATGGCGGGTTGAGATTCAAGTATTACAGATTTTTATAATCACACCTATTTTTTACAAAGAAGTAAGAAATTAGGGGAAAAAAATTACAAAAATCTAAGAGTCGTTTTTAAAATTAATCAAACCAATTTATTCTTTGACTCGATTTATTTAATACGAATTTTGGAATCGGAAAAATTGGAGTCGAAAAGTTTTCTGGCAGCTCAATTTGTGGCCACCTTATCTGTGATACCCTTTTTACGCACCGAGATCTATTTTTTTGCAGTTCATTTTAGTGCATTTACAATAAAGTAAACGAATTTTCCGATTATCTTCAAAAGGTCTCATAGCCCAATAAAGTTGTATTGACTCTAAATGTTTTAAGTGAGCAGTCATAAATTTTGTCACAGTCGAAATTAATACTGCAAAGTCTGATCGAAATTAATACTGCAAAGTCTGTCTGAAATGAAATTATAGTCTGATTGAAGATAAATGCAAAAAAGAAAATTTTGAAAAACCTAATTAGAAAACTTTTTAAATTTTTTTAAAATTGAAGTTATTATCTAAATTATTGACCAACATTAAAAAATTTTTCAATCGCTTTTTTACCTTTTTTTACCCTAATTTGAAAGAACGCTATAAACTTATCATCAAAACGTCTGTTTTCAGACTTCTTCAAGCGAGTTTCATCACCTGCTTATTTTGGTTTCGTATCACCTTTTTGAAAGAACTAGAAACAAAAGCTTCAGAAAATTGAGTAAAAATTTGAGGATTCCACAAAACTCAAAAAAAAACAAATAAAGAAATAAATTTTCCTCGATTTAATACTTAAAGATGCAAATAGGGACTTAGTTCACTTAAAATAAATTAAATCACTATGTAGTTCTGAATTGTTTTTAACTTCACTTTGGCAATTTTTTGACATTGTTTGCTGGTGTTCATAAGTAATCAAGCAATTGATAGGTATGTAGTTATCGATTCAATTTTTTTATTGATTCAATACTCTTTTGTAAATTTTTTTTCTGTGAGACGTTTCAAAGAGTACACTAGGACTCGATATTATACATTTGGGGAACAAAAATTTTGTAGACCGACAGAAAACGTTTTTTTTCGTCGTAAACTTTCTCAGCCTACAAAACAGGTTGCCAATTTGTCTAACTGTTTTTTTTTTCGAATAAAGTCCTAATTTTTTTTCTGTAAAGATGTTTCGCAATTTTTTGTCTTCTATGGTATTATGCCTAGTTGATTGACAGTTCTCTATGAACTTTTATGCCATTATTCCTTCCGAAAGTTATTTATTGGTTTTTATTGTTCCGACTTTCGTAAAGAAAGTTACGGATTATTTGTGCTCGGGGTGGTTTTTTTCTTTGGACAAATTTCGTCTGACAAATTTCAGACAAACTAGCTTTTTTTGACGGAATCGTTTTATATCATTCAAAAATGTACTGTTGTTCTGAGCTTAAATTTGAAAATATATATATTTCACCTTTGATCATTTTTTATAAAGTTATGGGGCTTATGGACTGTCATTTTAACTAATTTGGGACGATCAACGTGCGATATATTTCTCGCTATTAACGCGTAAGCGGAGATTTAATTCGTCTTAGAAATCGTTCCAAATTGGTTGAAGGAAGTTTATTTGCCAAAATTGATTTGTTACTAGTAGCGAAATCTACCACTTTATACTTTTTATGGCGTGTGGTGGGATATTTTCACAAAAAACCTCACATTAAAAAAATCTTCTGTTTTATTACATTCATTTTTTCATTTTATTACTTCTCCTTAGACCTTAAAAAGCAGTCTGATATATTCAGGGCTTTGTTCTGATACGAGCAGTCTTGTTGTGTTAAGGGTTAGTTTTTTTTTGCCTTTTAACAAGTGATTTGTTTCGTGTATGGCTTTCTTGATCTGCATTTTAGGTTTTTACGATAATATTGTCTAGATAAATGTATCATCAGCATTCGTAAACATGTGATTAACTTGCCGAGTTAGCTGATTTTTTAGCCGGTTATGTAATAAAGCAAATGGCAGTGGGCTTTCGGAACATATTTTAACCTGTAAATGTTTTCAACCTTTGAATTTTATTTGGAGTTGTATACAAATTATTTCTTGTTTCCGTGTTAATTTCCCGTGTTAATATCCGTGTTAATTTCCCTGTTAATTTCTATTAGTTTCAATGTTGCCTGTTAATTTTTATCAGTAATACCGCGTCTGTTCAAAACACTCCATACAAAACAGTCCAAAATGAAATCGTCTGAAAAAATTTGAAAACGAACCAAAAAACAGTCCGATTAAACAACATGGTCCGAAAAATAGTCCCGCATTGTAATTGTTCCGACTTTCGAAGAAAATGCGGAACATCTATGCTTGGTGCAGTCTTTTTTATTCTTTCAATTTTTGACTTGTTAACTAAGCGGTTTTGACAGAATCTGTTATACAATCTGAGAGATAATTTAATCCTAAGCTCATATTTAAAAAGATATTTCAATCCTGAGTTCAAATCTACGGGCGCTTGAAAATTGCTAATTTGGCTAATTGGGGATAATTAAAGTGCGATATATAATGTACTTATAACACGCGTAAGATGCAAATTAATGCCTTCTAATTTGAAACGAGGTCAGCATATTAATCATTATCACAATACTAGACGCTAAACACGCCCTTAGTATTTTACATAGCGTGTGGGGGGACAAAATGAAGACAAAATTCATCTTTTATCTCAATTATTTTGTCAATTATTCAATCAAAAAAAATTCAATCGGCCGTAAGTGCAGTCGAAACATTAAAATTTCAGGGCTCTGCAATGATATACGAGCAGTCTTGTTATTTTCAAACGCCGGCAGGCCGAGAATTGTCCTTTTCCTTTTGTTTAAACAACATTTAAATGCACCAGTAACTTATTCGAACCGAACCAAAAATTTAGGTATGCCACAACTCTATAAACTGAAACAAGACTGCTCGTATTAGGGCGAAGCCCTCAACGTTCCGACTGCCTTTTAAGGTCTATGGAGCAGTAATAACATTAAAAAAAGATAAAATAAAACAATTTTTCTTAATTTGATTTTTATTACAGAAATCATCCCCCACACTCCATATAAAGTGGTAGGTTTCGCTCCTGGTAACAAGTAAATTATGGCAAATAAGCTTTCTTCAACTAATTTGGAACGATTTCTAAGAGGGATTTTATAGCTTCAAATGAAATGAAACATGAATTTTGGGTTCGAAAAAATAATATAATACTTTTTGAATGATATTTTAAAAATCCGTCAAAAAAGGCTAGTTAAAAAGACGAAATTTGTCCGAAGAAAAAACCAATCCGAGCACAAATATTCCGTAACTTTCGTTACGAAAGTCGGAACAACAATAAAATCAGTTTTTAACTGTGTATTGAAAAAATGCCTAGAAAAAGTGCCTGGAAGAAAATTCGTTAAAACTAAAACAAGTTATCCGGTTAATGTGCATGTATCACCAAAATTTTGACCAGAGGGGCTGTTGCAAAGTATGAAAATTTCATTTTGCGAACTTTTTTCTGGAATGTATATTTATGGCTCAAGAAAAAAACACCGAGAGATCATTAGATTAGTTTGGATACTATCGTTATTGACCTAAGTTTAGTCACAAGTTTTTTTTGTCTTTCATAACAAATTTTTAATTCCGAAGTCAAGTTGACTTCCTGAGAAAGGAATCATTTTGACTTTAACTTTGCGAATTGAATTAATGATGTCAAATTACAATCGAAAATTAGATTGCTCATTATTACCTTATTAGCAGTGGACTTTTCAAATTATTGTCTTTAAATTTATGTTAATTAATATCCTTAATTACCTGATATGTTATTTTACCCAGCTGGGCCAGCAGTTGTACAAAGACCAATTTTTGCCTACTGCCCAATTGGGATATTCTGCTCGAGGTTATTTGGGCAAAGGCAGACGAAGAGCAGCAGCATTAGTCGCCTACTACTGTTCATTCACAGTACAATATTTAGTCACTCTTTTTCTGTTAATGTAAGCTTTTGTAACGTGCGCACTAATCAGAAGTCAATTCAAACGTTTCTGAAAATAGGGTTAAATTTTAGAGTTCAGAGCCAGTAAGACATCTTAAGAACCCGAATCATAAAATTGGGAAAAAAATCAAAAATTGAAGTTCGGCATTCAAATACTGTTGTAATACATTTAGATAATTACTATTTACAAAAAAAAACCAATTGCCAATTTTTTTTTAAATACAAGAAAAGCCAGTAACCTTGCAAGTGGCACAGAATATTCCGACCGTAATAATCTAAAAAGTATAACAATTTTTTTTTCAAGTTAGTGTCGTTTTTTTTCGGCGTGATGGGATAAAAGATCTGAACGAAAAATTAGAGCTCAGGCATAGTCCACAGTTTTACAGTTATAGTAGAAAAAAAAATTGGAAAACAATTTTTTAAGGAAAATTGCCTAGTAAAATATAAAAATAAAAAAAAAATCAAAAAATTGTTTCAATTTTTTTTTGAAGTTTTTTTTAAGTTTGTGAAGTTTTTGATTAAAAAAAGCGCTGAAATACTTAAACAAAACTAGTTTTTCTTGAATGAAACTAACTTTTGCGGCTTAAATTAGGCTATTGCAAGCTTTTAAGCCATGAAAATAAGCTATTGTAAGCTTGCTCGCTCGCTTTATCGGTCGAATTATGACTAAAAACGTAAAATTTAAAACCGGTTGTTCTCGACACTGAAAAACTTCACAAATTGTTTTGAGCTCCATCGAATGATCACTAAAAGTGCTTAATTATGACATACCACTCAAATCTCTCTGATGATTATTTGTGGTAGTTGACACTGCCTGGAAAAAAGAAAAAACACACCCGAATTTAAGTTCCTTCCTTTTTTCAAGTGATTGGAATAATAAGCCAAGCGAAAGTTATTTCGAAAAAATTTGATCAGGCAATTTGATCGCTTTCCACTTTATGAGGTTTCTACAGGGAGGGATTTAGGATTTCCTCAAAGAAGAGTGTGGCGGATTTTCAAAAAAAAAAAAATCTGACATTTTATGGTACCTTTTGTAGGCCGAATAAATTGATTTTTCTGGCTCTTTCAAATCCTTACAAAGATCCTGTTTAGACAAAACTTTCTGGGACTCAGGTAAAACTTTTCAAAAACAGGTAAAAAAAAGCGTGCTTAGGCCCTTTTAGGAAAATTTTCCCTTTTGAGCGCGCGTTTTCCCCTTCACATTAGTGTATAATTCAATTTCAAGCACCTTTTGGAATAATTTAGGATAACTTAAAATGTCATAAAATAATTGCAAACGGGGGACTCTTTAGGTCGTCAGGGTGTCACATCCCTGAAGTAAAAGTGTCAGTTTCCACCCCTCCCCCCATAAGTCTGCTACTGGGTTTTTATATTAGGAATTAGACCTGCTAAATTGTTCCAGATCTGATCATCTTTATTACAAAAAGAATGGTAAATTTCAAATTTATTTTTAATTTAAATTCAATCAGTTATAACTATATTCTAAGTTAGTTAAACAAGCTAGTTAAAAGTTAAGTTAAAAATAGGGTTTTTTCCACTGTGCCCCAACTTTTCAATTTCTGTTTTGAAAATTTAATTTAACGTTGTCATAATTCAGTAAAGTTTTGCAAGTCAAATCAATTCTTCGATCAAAAATTTCAGTAGTCCGCGCTAAACCCACCGTCGCTCATAGTATTAGACGGTAGATTTCAACACCAAAATTAATCAAAGGAAAAAAAGCTTCGCTATCTGCAACCACAACAAACAATGTACTTTCTGTGTTTTGGGTTCCGCTTACAAAGCAGCTTTGTTCAGTTGTTACTAAATAAGTTTTTTACAACAGTTTAGACAACTTTTTAAGAGTAAGGAACTGATTTTTCTGTCTTGCTGATTTTTTTTTCAGGAAAGTCTTAAAATTTGTTCACGCTCACTTTCGATTTTTCGCGGTTTGACTTGTGATATATATTTAAGTTCAGTGCATTTCTATTGTTAACTCCACTATCGAACAGCAAACATGTAGAGGTCACGAAAAACGTGATCAAATTTTTTTTCGAAAATGGAATTTTTTTATCAGATTTCCCAGCGAAATAAAAGTTTTAACTAATGATCGAGTTTTCTCAAATTGCGTTAATTTTAACAAAAAACTGTCCATCATAAAATGGTCTACAACTTCAAAGAGCGTTAAGTTCATCAATTTGTTTCTTCGAAATTCAAAATTGAAGATTTTTGAAAAAACAAATCGGTTTTTTCCAATTTCATTGCGTTCATTGCTCTTGTTCATTGCTCTTCATATTACAAAATGTAGTTGGACAAGACAATTACTCATTGAAACCTTACAAAACAAGAGCAGCCAATCGTTTTCGAAATTGTGCCAGTCATTACGTTCACCACTGAGATTGTGCAAATGATAAACAAAAACTGATCTCACTTTTTTAAGAGATTTTGTATTTTTTTGCTATTGAATCTAAAAGCAGATAAATTGCATATTTTAAATTGTTTTTAAGATGCTTTCAACTCTAAGATGCTTTCAATTTATAAAACTAGAACTTGCTTTGACACTAAATGACTATATCCAACAAAAATAAACAGTTCCGCATCAGAAATCAGCAGTTGTTGTTGAACTCGTTGGTCTTACGCCTGATTAAATAGTCCACACGGTCTTGTTCTGAAATCCTCTGGTCCACAAGGTCTAAAACCGGAATTTAACAATCCACACGGTTTGAATCCGATTCCTTTGGTCCACACGATTTGAATTAGGATTTCTTCGATCCATACGGTCTGAGTTCGGATTTTTTCAATCCACACGAGTTGAATTACACAGAGTATCTTCGGTCCACACGGTCTGAATTTGCAATTATTTGATCCACACGCTTTGAATCCAGACTTTTTTGGTCCGCACGGTTTGAATCCGGATTGTTTTTCCTCAAAATGGTCTGAATTCGGATTCTTTTGGTCCACACGGTCTCAATCCAAACTTATTTGGTCCACACGGTTTGAATCAGGATTTTTTCGATCCATATGTCCTGAGTTAGAATTTATTTGATCCACACGATTTGAATCAGTAATTCTTCGGCCCACCTTGTCTGAACTCGGATTTATTTGATCCACACGGTCTGAATCCGGACTTTTTCCATCCACACGGTCTGAATCCGGAATATTTCTTTGGTCGAAAGTTCTGATTTCGGGTTGTTTTGGTCCACATGGTCTGAATCCGGATTTTTTCGTTCCCGACGGTCTGAAACCGCATTCATTCGGTCCACACTTTTTGAACCAGGAGTTATTCGATCCATAGGGTCTGAGTTCGGGTTTATTCGATCCACACGATTTGAATCAGTAATTCTTCGGCCTAACTTGTCTGAACTCGGATTTATTTGATCCACACGGTCTGAATCCGGACTTTTCGATCCACACGGTCTGAATCCGGAATATTTCTTTGGTCTAAAGTTCTGATTTCGAATTTTTTTGGTCCACACGGTCTGAATCCGGATTTTTTCGTTCCCGACGGTCTGAATCCGAATTCATTCGGTCCACACGGTTTGAATCAGGATTTCTTCGATCCATATTGTCTGAGTTAGGATTCATTTGATCCACACGATTTGAATCAGGATTTCTTCGGTCCACACGGTCTGAGTTAGGATTTATTCGATCCACACGCTTTGAATCCAGACTTTTTGGTCCATGCGGCTTGAAACTGGATTCCTTTGGTCCATACGTTATGAATCAGGATTTCTTCGATCCACGCGGTCTGAATCCAAATATCTTCGGTCCAAACGGTCTGAATCCGGACTTTTTTGATCCACCCGGTCTGAATCCAATTTTTTTCAGTCCACACGGTCTAAATCCGAATTTCTTCAATCCACACTGTCTGAATCGGGATTTATTTAGTCCAAATGGTTTGAATCCTGATTTGTTTTTCAGTCCAAACAGTCTGCATCCGGAATTTTTTGGTCCACGCCGCTTTGTATCCGGACTTTTTTGATCACACACGGTCTGAATCTGGATTTATTTGGTCCACACGGTCTGAATCCGAATTTCTTCAGACCACACGGTCTGAATCCGGATTCATTCAATAGACATGGTTTGAATCAGGATTTATTCGGTCCGGATTCAGCTCTGTATCCGGACTTCTTCAATCGCACACGTTCTGACTCCTGATTTTTTTGGTCCACACGGTCTGAATCCGGATTTATTCAGTCCACACGGTCTAAATCTGGATTCATTCAATACACATGGTTTGAATCAGGATGTTTTCGGTCTGCACAGTCCGAATTCGGATTTTTTCTGTTTACACGGTCTTAAAGAAGATTCTTTCAGTTCAAACGGCCTGAATCCCGATTTCTTCAGTCCACACTGTCTGAATCCGGATTCCTTCAATACACATAGTTTGAATCAGGACTTTTTCGGTCCACACTGTTTGAATCCGGATTCATTCAATACACACGGTCTGAAACCAGACTCTTTCAGTCCACACAGTCTGAATCCCGATTTTTCAGTCCACACAGTCTGAATCCGGATTTTTGTTGGTCCACACGGTCTGAATCCGGATTCATTCAATACACGCGGTCTGAAACCAGATTCTTTCAGTCCAGACAGTCTGAATCCCGATTTCTTCGGTCCACACAGTCTGAATCCGGATTTTTGTGGTCTACATGGTCTAAAACCAGATTCCATCGGTCCACAGGGTATTACTCCAGATTTCTTCGATCCACGCGGTCTGAAACCGGGTTCCCTTAGTCCACGCGGTCTGAAACCGGGTTCCCTCAGTCCACGCGGTCTGAAAAAATTATAATCTGATCCCAACGGTCTGAACAAGCTAAATTTTAGTCCACACGGTCTGAACATAAAACTACGACCTTAACCCGGGACTCATTGCTTATCATTCCTAAAATTGAAATTGAACAGATCTTTTTTCTCGCCTCAATTCATAACAAGATTGGTTTTTTTTGCAAAACTTAGGTAAAATTCTTAAAAGAGAAAGCACAATTGGAGAGCTTTTTCTATAATACTAGACAGTGAACGAACATTTTTTGAGCAACCCAAAAGCTTAATATTTGAAGTGGTCAACTCAAAATTAAAAAACATTAGCAAGAGTAAAACATAGCTAACAGACATTTGGAAAAGAGTCAATGAACGTAAGTGTCAATGAACGTAAGTTGAAAAAAAAAATTCAACTTTTGAGTAAAAATTCAACTTCCAAGCAAATAAATAGATTGCCTTAAAAGTGTTTCAATTTCTAGAACAATTATTGACTGATAATTTTTTGATAAAATTAACCCAATTTGAAAAACTGGATCAATATGTATAACTTTTAGTTCGTGGGGAGGTCTAATAATTAAATTCCATTCTCGAAACTTTAAATCGATCACGTTTTTCTTGACTTTTACACTTTTTCTGTTCGATAGTGGAGTTTGCCTTCCTTTTAACAAAGGAATTGAACTGAATTTAAAAGAAAAGTAAAAGGCATACCGCAAACAAAAAAAATGTAAATTTGGGCCTGAATGATTTTTGCATGCATTTGTAAAAGCTGACATACCTTCTAAGCAGACCCGACAAAACTGAAATACACTACTAATGAGAAAACGAACTGATTTTTAAGAAACGATTAAAATTTTTAAAAACGATTAACGACATGGCTGCTCTTAAATATGAGTCTTCTACAGGAATCATTGCGCCCAAATTTGTCAGAAGCAACTTGAAAATATTTTTCCGCATTATAAAAGCTTTTCTTGGCTTTTTGATTCAGATAATTTTTTTAAATAAAGCTTTCGACGTAAAAATTGTATAGCCCTTTAAAAACACCAAAAAAATCGCTGCCTTGAGCAAAAAAAGCACCGGAAACTTTCTTTGCGTGCTTTTTTTATAACGTATGGCTTTTGAAAATTGTAAAGACAGTCAAAACATTGAATCAATTTTCCCCGGTTTCAAATCTAGCCAAAATAGATGAGTTGAATCAAACGGATGCGAGCAAGTTCGTCCCTTCATTTCCCTATGCGACACAAAACAGTTTTTCTCATTGAGCTCCCACAGCCTAAAAACAGAAAATTATAGCCCCCGCCCACACAAAAAGTTTTGTGCTTTGAAGGGTCTATAGTTTACTAGAGGAGCCATAATGGGAAAAAAAGACCCCCAAAAAATTGATACGTTATAGTGCTTGCAACTTAGAAAATCGCTTTTGATTTTAAACAATTTATTATCATTTGTTTCCCGATTTTGCTTAGCGCTGTCAAGTAGCGCTGAGTGTTCTACAAATTAGCATGCACAAGTTTCTGATTTTCAGGAGTGTCGGATCCGAGAAAGTAGAACACAACATCAGCACCGACCAAAGTAGCGTAAGCTCTGAGACAAGTCGCAGTCGCAATCGCAGTCGCGGGGTGTCCCGCTGTACCAAGCCACGAAGAGCGGGGTCTTTGCAGAGGTCTAAATCAGTCGGAAGTGTACCGAACCCTGCATTCACTCCAGATGGGGGGAAACCAAGTTGGGAACATGATTGCGTGGAGTATTATGGAAAAGATGGAGAGCTTGGTGGAGTGCTTCCTGAGAAGTACAGTGTCGATGGGGAGGCTCCCTTTTCCCCGGAGATACACGAGAGGTCAAATTTGATTGTCTACAGCCAAGCACTACCGCCTTCTTATGTTAGTCTCTTAACTTGCCGAAGATGCGAAAATTTTCAACGAAATATAATCAAGCATTTTTTGAACTTCACAGAGGCGCTTGATGAAGGATCTCAGTTTACGAAAAAATGCATATTTAACACTTTATCACTTCAACGGAAAACGAGATTTTACGTCATTCCCTTCTCATCACAGACTCAAACACACATTCTAAATATAGTATTATTAAAGCGGTGACTAGATACGTGAAGTATGAAGAACAAATTTGTTCACAATAGCTAGTTCGTTGCTCGCCATGCAGAGTTTCATTGCATTATGACGCACGAGTAGTTTTCAAAATCTAACTTTAAATGTAGGGTGGGGGTAGGAAAAAAGACCACTAACTGCAAAGTTGCGCCTGAATATGTTGCTCAAGATATAAAATTCCGCTTCGTCGTTTTGATTTATTATGATACCAACTAGCAATTAGGGATCAAATTAACATCCTCTAGCCCCCCGCCCCCCAAATAGACCAAGTTAAGATCCTCCACCCCAGCGCTTAATTTAAATTAAAATTGCTAAGCGTTGCATGTAAAATGCTCGATTCTGATTGGCTGAAAATTCCCAACTTAGAACCAAGTTAACATCCTCCCCCCTAAACGTGTTTAGGGTTTAGGGGGGAGGATGTAAACTTTTTCCGCAATTAGATTGAAGCATTTGGAGAATCAAAGTGCTCAAATCTAATTGGTTGTGGCTATAGTAATAAACTAAAACGAAATTGAATTCTATATCTAGAACACCGCATTTTTCTAATTTTGCTAGACTACCGAAATTCTCACAACCATAAAAAAGAGGCCGTCATGCTAATAACTCTTAATCCAAAAAAAGTATGTCGTCAATTGAAAGTCAGTATGTCGCCCAAGTTTTTATGTGTCGATGAACATAGTTAAGGTTTATGTAAAGGTCGCGATGATTTTTTTTTGTTTCTTTGGGAAAAGATTTTCAGAAAAATGTGCTCAGGTTCGAATGAATCGATTTTCTCGCAGTTTAAATTTTGAATTCTTTCAAAACCTTTTCATTCCCTTTGTTGAAAAATCAGGCAATCTCCACTACCGAACTGCAAAATTCCAAAGGTCAAAAAACGATATCAACGTTTAGTTCCGAAAATGATATCTAAATTTAAGATTTCTCAGCGAAAAAAATCTTACTTTTTGATCTAAATGATATAAATCAATTTTCAAAATGATTTAGTTTTTATAAAATAATAACAAAGGTGGGACCCTTAAGTTTGTGAGGGGGTTGAATCCTTGAGGGGGTGAGGGGGAAGAGGATCGAAACCAGAAAAATATGCCATACTCACCCTGGGTCGTAGACCGATTTTTTAGTTGCAAAGTCTGGAAACGCCTAAATCTCGTCGCAAAAGTATGGAATTACCAAAATGTGGTCGTTAAAGTAGTCACATAAAATGCGGACCTTGGCCCTGGAAGGGTTCAAGTCGATATTCTTAAAATAAAAGGACTGCTTCACTATGATGCTTGCTAAAGATACGGAGAGGTGATAATCTGCTCACTTTGTTTAAGTTGAAATTCAAATAAAAATGTGATAAAACACTGTAGAGACTTACATTTACCTCAATTTTTTCAAAACTTCCAACTTGACGTAGATCTCTAAGCAAAAAATTAGGTCAACGCAGATGTCTGAGAAGCTTATGAACGGCCTGCTAAATAAAAAACTGAAGCTAGAGTTCTTTGTTGACTTAACACCTAACATTGACAAAATAGCTTCAGTTTTTGCGTCTCTTAAGTTGGTTTGAATAAATGAATTTGTGGGTTAGTGCCAAAGTTTTTAGTTCCTCTGCCTGCAAAAATTAAATAAAACATCGAAAAACTCCCAAAACTATAAACTTCCAAATTCTATTGCAAAGAAACTAATTTACCGCAGCATAAGTTACCGAGCTGAAATGCATGCACTTTTTTCTACAACGCCAAAACCACTTTTTAAACTTATTTTAACAAATTTGTGCTTTCTTTGACTGCTGTCATGAACGATTTTTATTTCCAATAATGGCGGCTTTAGATCCAATCTGAAAGTCTGCTCTTTTCCCTAAATGCTAATAAAGATCTGTTGTTATTAGTATGCTGTTATTAGTGTGCTTTGCGTTTTTAATACCTGTTGTATGGAGTGCGTTCTGAATTCAGAAACTGAATAAGCCAATAAGAATCGAGACAAGGAAGAAATGAATTTCATATCTTTCTTTGTTTCGATCCTGATTGGTTAATACAGTGTCTGAATACGCGGTTGTCTAAATAATGCTACGTAACCCTGTTGTATACTAACTTTTGTGAATGACGGCAGCTTAAGGTCGTTATTTGCCGTTCAATAATCAACCTAGTAAACAGTTTCTGAGCTTTCTTAGCTTTCATACGTTTGTTAATAGTTACTTGTGATACAATTGAGTTCAATTGTGGTATTTGTTTTTATTGTCGTGAGTAGCCCCCTTAGGCTTTGCACTTCAAAATACAATTATACTTCTTTAAATTGAAATGACTTTTTTCAAGTCTTTCAATCCACCTGTTCCCTTTGAATTGGCCGCTTCAGTGTTTTTCTAGCAATTGAAACCAGCACAATGCAACAATGGCAGCTTCAGATTATGACCTCAAATCAATTTATTACTGGGCTGGCCAAGTTCTTGCTTTACTGCTTGGAACAATGCCCTCCTCGGGCTTTATGCATTTTTAAACATATTTTCTGAGCAAATTCCTTTTTACGGGGATGCAGCAATGGCAAGGGCACCAAAATAATCAAAGTGATGTCAGAGTTTGGTGAAGTTTTACCAGGAGATCATTTTTTTTATTGCGGTATTTTCGGTTATCTGGCCAAAATTTTGAAATATTACATATGTTGCTCAAGATATTAAATTCCGCTTCGTCGTTTTGATTAATTATGATTCCAACCAGCAGTTCGAGTTAAGCATTTGGAATAGTAGCATGCACTTTTTTCTACAACGCCAAAACCACTTTGTTAACTTATTTTAACAAATTTGTGCTTTCTTTGACTGCTGCCATGATCGATTTTTATTTTCAATAAATGCGGCTTTCGGTCCAATCTGAAAACCTGCTCTTTTCCCTAAATCTGCTGTTTTTAGTTTTCTTCGCATTTTTAGTACAGGTTGTATGGAGTGCGGTCTGAGTTCAGACACTGTATTACCCAATCAGAATCGAGACAAGGAAGAAATGAATTTCATATCTTTCTTTGTTTCGATCCTGATTGGTTAATACAGTGTCTGAATACGCGGTTGTCTAAATAATGCTACGTAACCCTGTTGTATACTAACTTTTCTGAATGACGGCAGCTTAAGGTCGTTATTTGCCGTTCAATAATCAACCTAGTAAACAGTTTCTGAGCTTTCTTAGCTTTCATACGTTTGTTAATAGTTACTTGTGATACAATTGAGTTCAATTTTGGTATTTGTTTTTTATTGTCGTGAGTAGCCCCCTTAGGCTTTGCACTTCAAAATACAATTATACTTCTTTAAATTGAAATGACTTTTTTCAAGTCTTTCAATCCACCTGTTCGCTTTGAATTGGCCGCTTCAGTGTTTTTCTAGCAATTGAAACCAGCACAATGCAACAATGGCAGCTTCAGATTTGGCCTCAAGTCAAATTATTACTGGGCTGGTCAAGTTCTTGCTCTACTGCTTGGAACAATGCCCTCCTCAGGCTTTATGTGTTTTTGATCATATTTTCTGAGCGAATTCGTTCTTACGGAGGGGGGGGGGGATTCTTTAGAGAATGAAAAAAATAGTTTTTTATGGGCGATTTTTTTCTCTAATGCTTGGATAGAAAATGGACTAGAAACCACCAAAGCCGGACACTAATTTTACTGTCGGATACCAGAAGATGGTGTTATTCTCAACGATGATGATGATGTTGACGATGAACAAAAAAAACATGTCAAAAAATACTGAACCGAAGGAAGATCATCCCGTTCGAGGTGCTCCACTTATGTTTCGGCTTGGAAAGTCGAGAGGGTGCAGTTCTGCTATTGAAAATCAATGGACGAAAATATTTTTGGTCGACGGCAGTCGCAACATAAGTCGAACACAGTCAAAACAGGACGAGCACTGCTCTAATTTTTATACTTATTATTTTTTTTAAAGTTAAATAACTTTCAAAAACCCAATGCGAATCAACGCAAAATGAGAACCAACAAGATTCTGTTTGAAACAGTTAGTTTTCGCTGCCTAAATTTGGCAATAAAGATCACCTGAAAGCATACATATTCATATCATTTTCAAACTATTCTAATCACTGGATGCTCGAAAGAACCCATGTGAACAATCTCCCCCCTCAATCGACCAAGTGAACAATCTCCAACCTAAAATTAAATTGCAAATTATGCAGTATAAGACCTGCATGTACTATGCTCAAATCTGATTGGCTGAAAAATATCATTTTCAAACAAGTGAACCATCTCCTCCCTAAATTGATTCTATGGGTCCGTCGAAACACCGATTTTTGACCGAGATGATTGAAGCAATCTAAATTTGCCGTTAACGTCAAAAACGTTTCCGATAATTTTGGGTTACTACAAAAATATGGAACGCTTCACGATTTTGCGTGTCATCCTTGCGCAGGGGCCATGCTAATCTTCTCTGTATCGTTCCAATTTTAGTATATGTGCTGCCGAAGCTAGCACGTCATAATGTGTCTCGGCTTTTATATGATTCTACATGGTAAAGTTTTCAAAGATATGGCTGAGCTAAGAGCTCTGCGCTTTTTCTAGTTCAATACGTTTTTGAAAAAATAAAAACTTCGCCGGAGTTTTTGGTGCTAACATTAGAGAAATCTTCATTTTTATTTTGGCGATTCGAAGGCTTCAAACATACCAAAATATGATCACAGACTCTTTGTGCCTTGGTTCTTAAGTTATAAGCACCATTTGTCCAAAATACACGTTTGGCACTACGTCTCTAGTGACTTTAATGCGTACTTAAATGGTATATATCAACAGCCTAGCCTGTGTAATACTTGCCATTCAAATTGACGCCTCACAGTCCCGCGCACTTATCTGCTCATGTGGTACAATACTATCATTCTGGTGTGTTTGTCCGAATGTCCGAGGAAAGTGAGGAGCATACATGCTCGAGGCGGTTTTTTTTACTTTTCTTAAGAATATTTTGGTGGAGTCCCTCATGATGATGAAGGAACCGAATGTTGGAGATTTATTCTCCCTGGTAGGTCACCTAGAAGGGAAATTCTACGGTTCTACGGTAGGTCACTTTAGCTTGGGGGGGGGGGGGGGGGTCATACGGTTTTGAGTCCAAATTGCTTATAAAATTTCACTGAGTAGTAAAAGTGCAAGTGAAATTGCAAGTAAAAGTGCACAGAGAAGGAAAAAAGAACCGGAGTTTGATTTCCAACTCGATCAAGATATAAGCTTTGTCTATTTGGTGATGTCCCATTTGTACCAACGGTCATTTGTACCAAAATGAAAAATCGTCCCATTTGTACCAAAATTATTCAACTCGATTTCTGATTGGTCGAATTGTGAGCCAACGAATTATTACATTAATTTTCCACTGTTCAAACAGAAGAAAACTAAACAGCAGAATAGTGACCGCCGCAGTCGCGCCAACGTGTTGCGAGCTTGCCAACAGAGGGTAGGACTCTATACGAAAATTAGAGCCGGTTATCGCCGCAAAGCGGCGACGCGCGCGTAGCGCGCCCACCGGCGACCTTAAACCGAGACTCGGCTTATTTAGTCTTTTGGCCAATTGAAAAGATTTGGAACTTATGCAACTGCTATTTTATTTTGGAACCTATGGGACTGATTTTTCATTTTGGAACCTATGAATACGCACCATTTAGCCCAGGCCTATGCGAAACTTTACTGCAAACCAAGAGCTTAAAGTAGTCGGCTTAATAGTCTTAGGCCAATTGAACATTTTAGGTACTAACGCAATTGATTTTTTATTTTGGGACTTGTGAATACCCACCGTCTATTTTAATCCCTCTAGAACATTCTTGTTAACGTCACATGAACGAGCGAGCTTCAATTTAATCTAGAATATTCTGCTGTCAGAGCGTGAAAATTATGCAGTAACAATTTTGTGACGCCAGTTCTAGAATGTTCTAATTTCTGAGTGTCTTCTGCGTCTTAATTCATGATTATACTAGAATTTTCCTTGAGCCAAGTATAAAAGCAGACACTTGGTGCGTATTCATAGGTTCCAAAATAAAAAATCAGTCCCATAGGTTCCAAAATAAAAAAGCAGTCGCATAAGTTCCAAATCTTTTCAATTGATCAAAAGTCTAAATTAGCCGAATCTAGGTTTAAGGTCACCGGTGGGCGCGCTACGCGCGCGTCGCCGCTTTGCGGCGATAACCGGCCCTAAATTTCGTATAGAGTCCTACCCTTTGGTGGCAAGCTCGCAACACGTTGGCGCGGCTGCGGCGGTCACTATTCTGCAGCTTGAGTTTATGCTGGTTGAACAGTAAACAATCAATCCATAAATTCGTTGGCTCAAATTTCAACCAATCAGAATTCAAGAAGATAAATTTTGGAACTTATGCGACTGATTTTTTATTTTGGAACCTATGAACATTGGAACCTATGGGAATTCGCCAGACACTTTCCCACCTTCAAACAAATAAAATTAAACTTTCAGCTACTTTTGCTATCACACTAAAAATCAAACTTTCACTGGTTGCCTCAATTCTTGCGCTCAAAGTACGCAACTTAATTCCACAGCAAAAAAGCAAACCGCGCCTAACTTTCAAAAATGCTGCGAAATTTTGTCGATTACGATCCGTATCTTCTGGTACGACCAGGAAATAACCACAGGGGACGACCTTCATCATCGGCAGCGCTATACCCGAGCCGAATGACTTGGCTTTCTCCGCACACTAACCATTTGATCCAGTCGCTCCTCCGAGACGAAGACAACTTGGACCACGACCTCCGAAGCTTAAACTCTCTTTTCGGATCAGGCGTGAACAATGAGCAAATGAGGAACTTCCGAGATGCGGCCGGAGTCGGGAAAGACGACTGGGCTTCGGTTGTTGATACTCGGGGTTTCAAACCAGACGAAGTGAATGTTAAATTGGAGGGAAATACTTTGTTGATGTCTGGAAACACCGAATGGCAGAGCTCGGACGGGACGCACAAACGAACGAAGACGTTCTCCCAGGCATTCTCGATTCCGGAAGATGTCAAAATGGACACTTTGAAGACGAAGATGATGGACGATGGCTCTCTGGTTGTTCACGCCGAGCGAGAGATGAAAGAGGAGAAGAAACCTTCGATTCGGGAAATTCCGATCGAGAGAATTCAGCAAAAGGAAAATGCTGAAAGATAGATGGGATATTCAACTTATCTTATCTTAAATTCAGCATCCGATTTCAAACTATAAACTCTGATTTGTGTTTTGTTTTATTTTATGGCAGTAATTCTAGATTTAAATTTGTCGGCAGAACATTTTAGATCATTTAGCTATGCGCCTATAATTCAAAATTTTGTTTTCAATATTTTCAATTCTCATACAAAAACTGGTATATTTTTAAATTCAAACGGAGCCAGGGTCTGATCTAGACAATGAGCTCAATGCCGAGAAAAAAAACAAGCAGAATGGGTACTACTATGATAGAGTGGTCCCTTGAAAATAACCAGGTCCCTTGAGAGAAAGACATAAGAGGCTCTGAAATGTTTAATAAATTACGATTTCGCCATTCAGAAAGATGTCGCAGTATATTTTCAAACAAATTTTAAGTTTCTTTGTTTCATAAAACCTTCTCCCTCAACATTTTAAGGTGGGAAATTCAAAAAAAAATTACCAAAATTGAATTTTGATGACAAATGAGCCAATCCAATTATTGTTGTTAAACCGTAATATAAGTTGAAGCGAGCATATTTGATATAAAAACTATAGTAATTACAGTTTTTAATCTGAAAGGTTTCTGACTCAATATATTTTGCCAGATTTTTGAAACGAATAAATTATAATGAAACTAGTTTTTTTTGTAAAATTATAACATGCGAAATGCATGCGGGACGTGTCCATCATAGCTGTTTTTTCGAAGGACCACTCTATCATAGTCGTACCGCAAAATGAAGGCTTTTTGGCAGGTAATTGAGAAAATTAGGCGGTAAACGAATAATTGTTTCACACCATGCTTGACCGGACCTAGTAAACATCCTCCTCCCAAATCCGTTGAGGAGGGAGAGGATGTTAACTTGGTTCTAAGTTGGAATTTTTAGCCAATCAGAATTGAGCAATTCACAAGCAGACCTTAGCAGATCTATTCTGAATTAAATTATGGGGTGGAAGATCTTAACTTGGTCTAGTTGGGAGGAGGGATGTTATCTTGATTCGCTTGCCCTTTTATCGAACGAAAATAAAATTACGATTAACTATGGTGTAGTATAGAGTCATTAAACGTTCGACTAACAATTTTCTACTAATGGGTGCTTTGCTTCTGCTTTGTTTGCTTTGCTGTCTCTCTTAATTGAATACCAGGTTCACTGTCTGGATTGGAACGGTCTCCTTGTCATTCACCCTGCTCTCTGGAGTAGTGTTGGCTTTTAAAAGAACGATGACAAAAAATTTTATTTGAGATTTTTTTCAAAACCCATACTCGATGAGCTATGTCAATTACAAACTGATAAATTTCTCATATAGCAAAATAATTTTTCATTTTGAACAACTTCTAAGACAGGTTATATCTCCACTTATGCGTTAGTAGCAAGAAGTATATCGCGCATTAATTATCGCAAAATGGCAAACTTCAAACCCACATAACTTTGCAAAAAATGATCACAGATTATATCTCTTTTTGAATTTGAGTTCGAAAACAACGATAAATTATTTAAAAAAACAGTGTCAAAAATTGCAAGTTAAAAAGGCAAAGTTTGTTTATTTAGCACAAACTTTCTGTCAATTTTTTTTAAAAGTCGGAACTATCAAAATGTTGTTCACTTTCTTCGAACGTCAAAAAAAGGAGCTCGTAAATCAGTGCGAAGCTTCGGATTGCACTTTAAGGTCAATAAAAAAACTGTAATTGAGAAACTGTTAATAAAACAAAAAGATAACAAAAATTGTTCTACATTTTTTTTCAGTTTATTCACCACATGCTAATGTAGACTACTAATGAATGAATTTTGCGTCTAATATCCTATTAAAAGACCAAATGACCTGCAATGAGGAGCGCCGTACGCGTGTTATAAGAACGCAATATTTTGCGGATTAACTATCACAAATTGACAAAATTGGCAAGATTTAAATTTCTATAACTCTTAACAGGATAATTTTTTAATTTTAGCTCCAGGAAACCTTTTTCTTCAGATGCTCTTCAAAAATGCTTAAATAAAAACTCAAAAATTGGCTAGAAAAAAAAACCAGCATAAATTTTCAGCTTTTTCTCTGAAAGTAGGATCAATTATCAGCAAACAACGCTCACTCTCTTTTCTACCATTTTAGCAAAAACCTAGCCAAAGGTACTTTGATGAGCAAAAATTCGTGTTTGTACAAAGCAGTCCCATAAAAAAAACAGACCAGTCTAAAACAGTCCGGAGAAGTATAAAAATGAACAAAAACAGTCCGAAACAAAACAGACCGGAAAACAGTCCCAAGTAATAATTGTTTTAACAAGCCGATAGGCTGAGAATTGTCCTCTGTACAACAAACATAAAGAACAAAATAATGACCGCCGCAGTGGCGCCTACGTGTTGCGAGCTTGCCAACAGAGGGTAGGATCTAATACAAAATTTAGAGCCGCTTAAACCGGACTGTTTTGTTGGTTGCAAAAATTGAATTACCGACGAGTTTGAAAGGAGTTCATGAAAAGAATTACCAACAAAATTTGAAAGGATTGTTTAGAGACTGCAAAAATTGATGACTGCAAAAATTGATGACGATTTTGTTGACTGTAAAATTGAATTACCGACAAATTTGAAAAAACTTCTTGAAAGTATTACCAACTAAGTTGAAAGGAGTTCTTGAAAGGAATTACCAACAACTTTGGAAGGACTGTTTTCTGACTGCAAAAACTGAAGACTTCTTGAAAGCATTATCAACTAATTTGAAAAGAGTTCTTGGTGCGACGTATGGTTTGCATAGTGGAAAAAATCAAAATCTAATAAAAGTGTTTTTTGCACTACGAATAATTTTTCTCAGTCATTTTTGTCAAATAACCTAATTTTTACGGTTTTCTAGAGAAAAAAATATGGTGAAAAATCTCTTCCTTACATAGCATCAAATATGTTGCGACGTATGATTTGCATGGTGAAAATTTTTGATATTTTACCAACAGCTTGCATAATGATGAGAAACCGTTTTATTACTAATTTACTACGTTAAAAAGCTATTTTGAGGGTTTTCGAAACCAACGTATGTGCTACGTATGATTAGTCATTTTCCATAAAATCATGCATGAATGTGCATGGTTGCGCATTATCTTTTATGGTGGGCAACCCGGGTTTTCCAAGTAACTTGAATGGCGTTGATTTCGGCCTCTTGGCACATAAGAGCACACTCAAGTAAGGGTTGTAACTTGCTAGCACACTTTAATCAGGACTAACAATTAGTATCAAGTGGAACAATATTGCTCCAATCAGGGTGAAGCCTGAGTGATCCGAGCGCCTCCTCAGGTCAATAGAGCAGTGTTTGCTGCAAAAAAAATTGATGAATTTTTTTTTAAAAGAAAAAATATCGGAAATCTTTTTTGAACTTTTTAAATCATTCCCCCGCACTATATGCAAAGTACAAAGTAGTATGTTTCGCATAAAGCAAAGTATTGAATTGATCAAATAGCATTCCTCAAAGCAATTTGGAAAGATTTCAAAAGATGGGTTAAAGTTGAGCTTACGGATCAATAGTGCAAAATATATTGCGCTTAATTTGTCCCAAATTGGCCAAAAATGCAATCTTCAGACCCCCATAACTTAATAAACAGTGATCACAGGCAGTAGCGGATTTAGGGGGTGGGGGGCGAGGTGGGTGGCGGACGGCTTTCTCCCCCCTCAGGGATTCGACCCCTTGTCGACCCAAAGGGTCCCCCTTTGTAATTTTTTGAGATATCCATTTTTGACTGACTGACCTTAAAATTTGTGCCTAAAATCGTCTTTTTTGGCCTTTTTCCCCCTTTGTACTATTTTGAGATATCCATTTTTGGCTGATCTTAAATTTTTCTAAGAGCGCGCGCTGAAAAAAAAGCAATTTTGGCCTTTTTTCAAATATTTGCCTGCAGCGCAGAAAATTTGGTCAAATTAGGGTCTTTATGGTGTTTTGGGAGAGAAAAAAGGGTCGACAAAATTTTCAAAGTTTTTTTTGGAAATCCGACCCTTCCCTTGAGAAATTCCTAGATCCGCGCCTGATCACAGGTAATTTTTCTATAATTTCAGCTCAGGACAACAATACCTTTCGAAGATTATTTGAAAAAAAAAACTGTAAAAAATAGCTAGTTAAAAAGTCGAAATTCGTCTGGAGAAAAAAACACCCCGAGCACAATAATTCCGTCATTTTTTCGAAAGTCAGAACAATAAACCAAATTATTTTCGGAAATAAGGTTTTAAAAAAATGAAAAAAAAAATTTGAACGACCCGGGATGGTTTTTTTGGATTAACTATTTTTTTTTGAAACGGTTTTTATGCTTTGAAAAAAAATGAGTTGTAATTTTTTCTAGATTTTAAGTTTTGAGAGGTTTTAAATGAAAAAAATTTCCAGGGAGCAAAAAACCCCGTATGTTGATCCTTTTCCTCATGAATAAATGGTTTCACCCAACTGAACCTCTTGTTTCAGGCGTCATTTGATTTTACGAAACAAGAACTGAACTGTCAAATAATAGAGTTGACAGACAGCGAGGACAACTATAGGACAGGGTCCGGACTCTCGGGACGCGGCAGCTACTATCACGTGACGGAGAAGTACGACGAAATAGTAGACGCTGCAACTAACACCTCCACCCCCTCCGCCTATGCCAACATAAACATATCCGCCTGCGAGGCACCCGAAGGTTTCGGGCTCTTCAACTATTAGCATTCGAATCTTTCTAGAAGTTTCTTAAGTTTACCTTACAAGACGCCCTTTCATAAAACTTTTTCACTACAATCCTTGTCAAACAGCCATAAAAAAAAACGAAAATAATTTTTCTTCGGTGAAAAAGATTAAAAAAGAATAAGAAAGAATTTTATTGATTGAAAAATAATGCTTTCAACCAAGAAAACGAGCTGTTCCGTAATTGATTTAGAGGGGAAGATTAGATAGATTATTCACTTGGTCATTTTTGCTTGGTGATGGTTGCAAGAAAAGGTTAATTTACACATATGCTAATTGTTACTTTCTCGAAGGTTTCGATCCTGTCTACACCACGTGTCCATATTGCAAATACAGTGGAATAACCGACGTAGTAATTGACCGAAAAAACGAAGCCTACGCGTGGTTCATGATTCTGCTCATGTTAATGCTGTGGCCGTTTTGCCTAATTCCGCTTTTTTTGAAAAGTTGCCAAAAGCCAACCCATTTTTGCCCGAGATGTCAACTTCAGCTATCAAAAGATCAAAATATGATCGGAACAATAGCTCATCCGGAACAAAACGTGGTTGAAGATTACATAATATTGGCGAAGAAGAAAGATGTTCAGGATAAAAGCAGAGACACTCTGGCTCCGTAGTATTTATTGAAATGACTGGATATTGCTATTTATTTGAAAGTAATTTATTGTTTTTACCCAATCATCTTTTTAAGATTGATATCTTCTGGCGCCTATCAACAAACTCGCTGAAGGATTTCTTACCCCAGGAAAAAATCTATGGAAAAATCCACTGTAGAATTTTAATCAAGACGCCAAAACTCGTATAACTGACATTTATTATGATATTGCTTAACAAAATACAGGCAAATCCTAAGCATTTTAGAGCTCAATCAACCTAAATTAAAAATTAAAACTGACAGAGATATATCCATCCTGGTTACTGGGCCAGTTTTTCCATGCTAAAAATAATTACAAGAGGCTGACAATTTTTTCGCAGACAAACGCAATAAAAAAACTGCAATAAAGGAACGAATATAACTGCAAATTACAGTCACGAGACATACAGTCACGGGACATAGAAGTTGCAACTTTTTGATTTGAACGAGAAAAGGAACGAAATACTTTGTCTTCACGTTTTGTTCGTTTTCTCTGCAACTATTTAAGATACAGGATTTATATTTTGAAAAAAATAGATGAAATTATGTTAAAATGCTTAACAGGGTCGAAAATTGACAAATATTGCTTTGAGGGCGTAACTAACTTTACTAACTATGCGTAACTAGTTATCATAACTAAAAAATTTATAGGTTTTCTTGCCGTGGAAACAACCTCACAAACAATGTAAGGAATTCGAATTCCTTGCACTGTTTGTGAGGTTGTTTCCTTAGCAATAAAGTCTGTGAAATTATTTATTATAAGCTGGCTAATTTACGCCATCAAAACACGATTTTTCATTTTTTTGGCCCGGTTAAGGCTTTCAAATATTTTCATCTACCTTTTGTCAAAATTTGAATCCTGTATCTTACATAGTTGCAGAAAAAACAAATAAAACATGAAGAAAATTCAAAATTTCAAACAATTAAATGAACAAACTTTCACGTTTTTGCCGTTTCTTATGTAGAATTAGGGGATCTTCTCTTTGCGAAGCTGTCCCTTTGGCAGTGAATTCAGCGGGGAGACCGAGAGTCACTACTTTCTACAATCACGAAAGGGTTATTTTGGAGGCAACAATTCTGTATTGTATTAGTTGCTTGCCCCTCTGTGTATTGCTCTTCGGCTCTCTTGTCCCGTCTACTTGATACAATCACAAGGGTTTCCAGTGATAAGTAATTTAGATTATTATATGTCCCATTACAGAAGGCTCTGAGTGGCCAGGATATAATCTAAATTCAAGTCAAAGGGAAGGGTCTGCGGTTTATCGCTCAAATTGCCTAATTGCGATTAATTTCCAACTAACTACGCTAATACTAACTATTCTCTCTCTTTAGAGAATCTCTGATGAGAACTAATTATTACTGGTCTCTTACTCCGAGAACCAACTATTCGATTCACTCGCAATGATTCTTCTGGTTCTTACAGGCTCTCCGGTACCCTCCAATTCCTTATATTTCTTAGCAATTAGTTTTAGTTAAGTCACGCCATTCTCTATCAGTCCTGACATCCGCCTAAATCTTCCGACCGCACATGTTTTTAGGCTATATCCCTCCTCCTGTCAACTCTGCCACGTGCCAACTTCGATTTCTTTTATCAATCTTTTCACACTTATTAGATACCCGGTATGCGGTAGCTGTCACAATTTAACCAAGCAAACAAAGGTCATAAGATTCTAATCAACCAATTCCTGAACTCTGTGAACTTCAGCTCTCGAGTTCAACTCAACCTCCAAGCCATGCTATGTTTACTCAGTAATCCTCTCAAGGTCTTTATTTTAATTATCCCGTTAACGTTCCGACCTCCCCAGGATAGGGCGTGACCCTTTTCATGGGTAGCTAATTCATTTCAAGCATCTAAAAATTCTATCTGTACTCTAATCCAATCCCAACGTTCTAGCTATTAGGGGAACGTAGTTCATCTATTAGGGGTCAAATTAAACCACAAAGTCACCTCCGGGAAGCCAAGTAAATTCTCCGTCCGTTCATACTATTTAGGAAACTTAACTCTCATGCTACGGTCCTATTAATATCAATTTCCTCTGGGACTACTTTTCTTTTAGTCTAGTTGAATTGCTATTAATAGATCACTCGCCAAGCTAAACTGAACCCATTGTTTACCAAGTACACTTTAAAATAAACCCTCTACTCCGAGGTTGCAATGTAAAAGCTATATCTCTAACAGCTTCTGCCCTAGTTCCCAAAGTATGAGTTTTCCCCCATTTTTTAGCAGAGTGACCCAGGGGTTGGACTGGGAAATACGCCACTTGCCGGTGTTAATATTGGGGCTCTCCATGCAAGTTTGGGGACAAAATGCCCAAAGGTCAACTTAAGGTCACTCAGGGGTCAACCGGGGTCAAACTTCCATATTTGGGTTCAGAATCCCATGGGGGCCCTAACTACCACGTTTCATCATATCCCGTTAATACTTCCCAAGTTATCCCATTTCTAAGGTCCATTATCACTATTCCCGGGGAAAAGCTTTTAACACCCGAAGGAGTCACCGGAGGGGTTTCAATCACAAGGGGTCTTTTTTCGGGGATGAGTTGTAGTATCTGATGCCGTCATAGAATCGATATGTCCTCGCTCATTATTTTGCGTAAATTGCCTATTTCCGATCTAAGGGTTTGTTTTTCCAAGTGCTAATAGCTTCCGGCCCTTGTAAATTATAATACAAGATGTAAATTATAATACAAGATGTATCTTGCCACTACCTATCATCCCTCCAAGATTCAGCTCCCTGCGATCATTGGAGGCCGAGAAACGACTTCTGGAAGTTAGGGGTGGGTTTGATTACTTAGGGCATAAAACCGGAAGTGGGAATCTGAGGGGTCTGGGTTTTCAAACTTGCGCTCCCCTTAACTAGGCCAACAATATACTAAAATTTGAGCCCAACACCGCCGCTAGTTTCCGAGTTCTGATAGGGCCATTTACACTTCCGGGTACCGTTATCACTTAGCCCCAAGAGTCTGAGGGGTCCCATTTTTTGTATGCCCGGGCCAAATCATCTCTAGCATCGCTCCTCTGAATTTCATAACATTAGCTTTCTTAGTTCCGATTTGGAGGGGGGGGGCTTGCAGATTTCACTCCCCCTGCAATTTCCACCATAGGAGGGACTATATCTTCGAAAATTTAAACTTATTTTGGGTATTACTATTTGTTTACTTCACTACTTATCGGAAAAATTGTTTTAAATGTAAGTACGATTATTCCTGTCCTATGCAATATTCATCAGGACGACTTACATCATCAGAGGGGTTATCTGGAACTGGAACGTTCCACTAATCGCAAGTATCACACCGATAATTTACGGGAAGCTGCCTTCTTTTTGTGTGCAAATTGCGAGGAATGCTCGAAGCGGCGGGCGATTTTATTAAGTGACGGTCCTTTGAAGCACCTTAGCTTGAGAATCCGCCGCCAGTTATGCGAGCGGTTGGTTTTGACCATGGGTAAAGCCCCCGTCCACAATGAAGACTGCGGAACAATAATTCCCGCTACGCACGAGCCAATTGAAGTCGAGCGTGCCCGCCCTAAATCGAGTTGTTTTCTGGACTGTTTACATTATCTGCTCACTGGAAAACACGCCGTTTCCATTCAGCTCCAGAAAACTTTCAGAGAACAACAGTGGAAACTGCAATCGCTATTCCAATCGTTTTATTACTCACCCTTTGACCCGAGTTTATCGTTATTGGACCGAGGAGTTCTCGAGTCGGATTTACATATTCTGGCGGAATTCCTCGGTGTGCATTTTTACGAATATCGGGACAAAGAAGAAAGCCCCCGGTGGAATTACGTCGCGGGGCACAAACGCGGTCGGGGTGGCGCTGAGGCAATCTACCTGTACTACCGCGTCCAGACAGAGGGGCCTCAAAAAGGGGAGGGACATTCAGCATTAATTACGGGGATGAGGCCAAGAGCTTCTTAGGTAAGCCTAGAATTTCGTATTTTTGCCGTTTCTTTTGTAGAATTAGGGGATCTTCGCTTTGCAAAGCTGTCCCTTTGGCAGTGAATTCAGCGGGGCGACCGAGATTCACAACTTTCTACAATCCCGAAAGGGTTATTTTGGAGGCAACAATTCTGTATTGTATTAGTTGCTTGCCCCTCTGTGCATTGCTCTTCGGCTCTCTTGTCCCTTCTACTCGATACAATCACAAGGGTTTCCAATGATAAATTATTTTAGATTATTATATGTCCCATTACAGAAGGCTCTGAGTGGCCAGGATATAATCTAAATTCAAGTCAAAGGGAAGGGTCTGCAATTTATCGGTCAAATTGCCTAATTGCAATTAATTTCCAACTAACTAGGCAATACTAACTATTCTCTCTCTCTCTAGAGAATCTCTGATGAGAACTAATTTTTACTGGTCTCCTACTCCGAGAACCAACTATTCGATTCACTCGCAATAATTCTTCTGGTTCTTACAGGCTCTCCGGTACCCCCCAATTCCTTATATATTTCTTAGCACTTAGTTTTAGTTAGGTCACGCCATTCTCTATCAGTCCTGACATCCGCCTAAATCTTCCGACCGCACATGCTTTTAGGCTATATCCCTCCTCCTGTCAACTCTACCACGTGCCAACTTTGGTTTCTTTTATCAATCTTTTCACACTTGTTAGATACCCGGTATGCGGTAGCTGTCACACTTTGACCAAGCAAACAAAGGTCATACGATTCTAATCAACCAATTCCTGAACTCTGTGAACTTCAGCTCTCGAGTTCAACTAACTCAACCTCCAAGCCAAGCTATGTTTACTCAGTATTCCTCTCAAGGTCTTTTTTTTAATTATCCAGTTAACGTTCCGAACTCCCCAGGATAGGGCGTGACCCTTTTCATGGGTAGCTAATTCATTTCAAGCATCTAAAATTTCAATCTGTACTCTATTCCAATCCCGACGTTCTAGCTATTAGGGGAACGTAGTTCGTCTATTAGGGGTCAAACTAAACCACAAAGTCACCTCCGGGAAGCCAAGTAAATTCCCCTTCCGTTCATACTATTTAGGAAACTTAACTCTCATGCTACGGTCCTATTAATATCAATTTCCTCTGGGACTCTTTTCTTTTAGTTTAGTTGAATTGCTATTAATAGATCACTCGCCAAGTTAAACTGAACCCATTGTTTACCAAATCCACTTTAAATTAAACCCTCTACTCCGAGGTTGCAATGTAAAAGCTATATATCTAAAAGATTCTGCCCTAGTTCCCAATATATAAGTTTTCCCCCAATTTTTAGCAGAGTGACCCATTTCCAGGGGTTGGGCTGGGAAATACGCCACTTTCCGGTGTTAATATTGGGGCTCTCCATGCAAGTTTGGGCCAAAACGCCCAAAGGTCAACTTAAGGTCACTCAGGGGTCAACCGGGGTCAAACTTCCATATTTGGGTTCAGAATCCCATGGAGGCCCTAACTACCACGTTTCATCATATCCCGTTAATACTTCCCAAGTTATCCCATTTCTAAGGTCCATTATCACTATTCCCGGGGAAAAGCATTTAACACCCGAAGGAGTCACCCGAGGGGTTTCAATCACAAGGGGTCTTTTTTCGGGGATGAGTTGTAGTATCTGATGCCGTCATAGAATCGATATGCCCTCGCTCATTGTTTTGCGTAAATTGCCTATTTCCGATCTAAGGGTTTGTTTTTCCAAGTGCTAATAGCTTCCGGCCCAGCCGCCCGAATTGGTTCAAATTATAATACAAGATGTATCTTGCCATTACCTATCATCCCTCCAAGATTCAGCTCCCTGCAATCATTGGAGGCCGAGAAACGACTTCCGGAAGTTAGGGGTGGGTTTGATTACTTAGGGCATAAAACCGGAAGTGGGAATCTGAGGGGTCTGGGTTTTCAAACTTGCGCTCCCCTTAACTAGGCCAACAATATACTAAAATTTGAGCCCAACACCGCCGCTAGTTTCCGAGTTCTGATAGGGCCATTTACACTTCCGGGGACCGTTATCACTTGGCCCCAAGGGTCTGAGGGGTCCCATTTTTTGTATGCCCGGGCCAAATCATCTCTAGCATCGCTCCTCTGAATTTCATAACATTAGCTTTCTTAGTTCCGATTTGGGGGGGGGGGGGTTGCAGATCTTAACCCCCCCTGCGTTTTCCACCATAGGAGGGACTATATCTTCGAAGATTCAAACTTATTTTGGGTATGACTATTTGTTTACTTCACTACTTATCGTATCGACTTGTCAATACCAAGCTACGTAGCATTCATTAGCTCTCACATAATACCACGTAAATCGATAGCCTTCAGTTATGCAGTACGAAACTTACAAATCTATCATCGAATACCACAAGGATATACCCGAGGGTAGGGATGTTATCCCTCCTTGTTTAAGTAAGGTAGAGAAGGCAACGTTTCATTGTAAAGCTTCCCTCTTTTCCTTTAAAATGCAAAACTTGTACCGGAACGGAAAAATTGTTTTAAATGTAAGTACGATTATTCCTGACCTACGCAATATTCATCAGGACGACTTACATCATCAAAGGGGTTATCTGGAACTGGAACGTTCCGCTAATCGCAAGTATCACACCGATAACTTACGGGAAGCTGCCCTCTTTGTGTGTGCAAATTGCGACGAATGCTCGAAGCGGCGGACCATGGGTAAAGCCCCCGTCCACACTGAAGACTGCGGAACAATAATTCCCGCTACGCACGAGCCAATTGAAGTCGAGTGTGCCCGCCCTAAATCGAGTTGTTTTCTGGACTGTTTACATTATCTGCTCACCGGAAAACACGCCGTTTCCATTCAGCTCCAGAAAACTCTCAGAGGACAACAGCGGAAACAGCACCCTTACTCACCCTTTGACCCGAGTTTATCGTTATTGGACCGAGGATTTCTCGAGTCGGATTTACATATTCTGGCGGAATTCCTCGGTGTGCATTTTTACGAATATCGGGACAAAGAAGAAGGCCCCCGGTGGAATTACGTCGCGGGGCACAAACGCGGTCGGGGTGGCGCTGAGGCAATCTACCTGTACTACCGCGTCCAGACAGAGGGGCCTCAAAAAGGGGAGGGACATTCAGCATTAATTACGGGGATGAGGCCAAGAGCTTCTTAGGTAAGCCTAGAATTTCATATTCTACATCTTACAAGAAATTCGGCGTTGAAATTTTGACACAGAATGGTTGAAATTGATTAATAGAATATAGACGGACGAAAAAAACCGCTGTTTTCAAAGAGTCGTTTGACCATTTAATTAGACAGTGCCAGCTGTTCTGAGTGAAAAAAAAATCCCCTTAAGTAACAGAATCATTTTGAACCTCTGCACTTAAAGTTTGTTGCTGGAAAGCTAAAGGTCTAAACCAGACCTCCTATAAACTTCCCTTCACATAAAAAAGAACTGAAAATGTTGATCAATTCTTAGACAAAGCTGCCTGAAAATTCAGCACCTGATTTAGTAAAATTGAGTTAGGACCGATGTGGTTAACTCATAGAGTAATTTCGGATAGGGTACACGGTCTGCTCGTCACGCTATCTTATTTTCGGCCGGATAGTTTCGTGCAACTTCTTAGTCTAATACCGATCCTAATCTTACTCTTATACTATCTTGTCTCAGGTTGTTTAACTAGTCTCTGCTAGGCTCAATAGATCTAGGGTATACTGGTTTATTGCGGCTGCTGAAGTTCTCTTGGAGAGGCAACTAATTTCTACGTTAAATTCAAATCTCTCTGGTGCTGAAATTACAAGTAATTTCAGCACTTACAAATAAGTGGGTTGTTAGTTAGATGGATCATGATTGGTTAATATTAAATACTTTACAGTGGTAAAATATCTAATTTATCCAATCATAATATGTAGTTTAGATCAGGTTCCACCCATCCGCGTTTTACAGAGTTTTTTAGAATTGTCTTTCTGCAATTCAAAGGATGGATGATGGACGTTGGTATTTGGCGAACATCATATTTTTATCCGGTTTTTTTTGTTAGAGAAGTTCCAGGACGCTGGAATGATGGATATCAATCGTTGTGTCTTCTTGTGACAACGACTGTGTTTCCCAACGAAATTAATCTGATTTCAGAATGGTTTGCTATGACGGGTTTTTCTGTTTCATGTAGAGAACTTCTTTTGTGTTCGACCTCGTCTGGGAATGGCGTGGAGATTGTGCGTGGAGGGGATGCCTTGTTACTCGGATCTGTACGTATACTTGAACATCGAGGTGGTCATTGGTCTACTTCAATGAAGTCCTTTTCTGCGAAGTCAAGTCGTACTCTAAATCCTTTAAGTTGTGATTGTGGACGGCATATTGGTTGTGGTTGGCCATTCTTTTTCGAGTGTAGTGGGGTCATTTTGTCTTTGGATGTTCGTCTTTGTTGTTGTATGCTGATCTATATACTGCAAGGTATAATTTACATTTTTATAAAATGTTTATTAGTTCAGTGTTTTAATTATGATTTTGGTTAGTTGTTTTCACAAAAGCATTTGTTTTAGTTCGGTTATTTTGAAGAGTTACTCACACTTGAGTACCTCTTATTAAAAATAGAAGTGTGGTCACAAAGCGTGGATGTAGCGCGGTGGGTTAGGCCGGCTATAGAGCATGCTCAGGACGTCCTCTCTGGTGGGTTAGGCCAGGAGTGGGAGTATGATTTCGTGCGGTTTCTGTGAGAGATCCTGTTATGTGATAACGTTTTATGTCGGGTTTGTGGTGGTTTTTCTTATGTTTCGTTGGTTGTGTCCTTTTTTCAAAAATCAAAATTTTTTTGTATGGGTTTGTCTTTCGACTTTTTTTGTGTTTTATTATTTCTTTCTTAGACTTCATAATAGTCTTCAAAAGAATAAATTATCCAGTTTTAAACTGGGTTAATCCGGTTTGGGTACCGTTGGTTTTCTTTTTTTAGTCATGCTGTTATTCTATGTTTTGTGGTGTATAGTAAGCTGCGTTGGTTAGTTTTGTTTAGTATATAATTCCTTTCCAACCGGGTTAAAGGAAAGTGTGAAACTTGTTATCGTGTGTTAGAGTTGTTGAGTGTGAAAACTTGAAACTGAAATTCATTATTTAAACAATTCTTCGTGGGCGAGCTGTGCGAGTTTGGATAGAATTCTTGTGCGAATGAATGAAAATATCAAAAGGTTAGTACTGCATTTTCGTCTTATCAATTTACTACATAGAATTTTAATTTTACTGCTAGTTTTTGGGAAAATTTAAGTTACAAATTTTCATCATTACTCTATTTACTGCTTTTGGGGAAACAATTTATAAATTAATTTACTACATTGGTATGAATTTTATTATATTTATTTAGTGCAAAATATTAATAGAGTTGAGAAGAATTTTAACAAGTTTTCTATTTTTTATTTTTATTTTCTGTTTTTTTTGCAGATGATCGTGGGATGAAGATTAAAAATCTAAATGAGACATGAATAAAGAATGGTTAGTTTTTAATTTAAATTTATTAGTGAAGAATATGTATAAATCATACTTACCTGTTAGTCGTCGGGGAAAAAACCGTGGGGGAAGATGTCGTGTATTATGTCGTAATTTGTTAGTAATTTTGCTAGTATGCGAATGATGTTTTTAGTTTGAAGCAGTGGATAAAGCAATTGAAGCGCTTTAATAGTTTTTAGTTCTTCAGTGCCTACTGCAAACTCATAAGGTGTGTTTTGAATGAGGTTATATAATTTGTGATTGTATTTAGTGTTGTGGATGAATTCTAATATTGGGATTTCTATAGGTTGAATAAATTCATGTGGGATAAGGAAGGGTCTGGATTCTTCTGCGTTAAGGGTCTTCGTGATGGGACAAAAAATATACATTTGGGTTATGGGATCATAATTGCGGAGGATACCGTGAAGGTTAGTATCTTTGATGCAATATATGAAATTTAGAAAAAATGGTGAAGTGTATTTAGAGTTAATAAACTGAAATCTGTGGTGTGGTTGTCTTGATGGAGTGTGTAGATCAAAATGATTTTGTATGAAACGATAAAATGTATATGTGTGGGTTTGTTTAGTGCGTAATATAATGTCGTGTGAGCAGTGCAAATCGCGTTCATGTGGTGCAAGGAAGTTGAAGGTTAGTGAAAATAATTGAAATTTTTCTTTAAAATTTTCGTAAGCTTGCATGTCGGTTAGTGCTTCAGAAATGACGTGGTCGAATTTGCGATCAAATATATTGAGTGTAAATACATATGGTGTTTTGATGAAAAACATTTCTGTGATTTGTGGATTAGCGAAACGATCATCATCTAAAAATTGGTCTTGGTTAGTTCGGATGATGTTATGATCGTAATATTCTAGCGTGTATTCGTTAGCTCGGGGTGCAGTGAATGTTTTTAATGACTTTTTATATCCTATGTAAGTAAATTGTCGATGTGTTAGTGGTGTGGTGAGTCGGTATAGCATATCTTGATTTCTTTCTATATTGATATGAGTATTAGATAATGGTAGGCAAAAGGGATTAGTAAAATGATAATATGATGTCCAATGAAGTGTAGGCGTTAAAACATGTTCATCTACAAAACTACGTGTGTCGTTAGTGTCATGAGGAGTGTTCAAAGTATATTGTGGAAATGAAGGTAAGGTGATTGCTAGAAAATCTTTTGTGTTAATGTGATTTGGGTGATTAATATATTCACGGGCTGTTCCTGGTTTTGTTGGAAATGGATGGTTTGGGAATTTTCTTTTGAAAGTGCGATAAGCTCTATTAGTGCTATTTGATGATTCGGTGGATGTGGATGATTGTGCTAATGATGCGGTATAAGCTGAAGAGGGTGTAGGGGTAGGTGGGTTTGATGATTCTATTGTGGAAGAAATCTGATTTATAGTGGGGGTGTCAAGGTGTATTGGTTGTTGCTGTAGGGTGATAAAATTATCTAGTTCCTGGGAGATTTGGGGAATATCTGGAGAATTGGATGATCGGTGTGAATGAAATGAAGAGTAGGTTGGGGTGAATTGCGAAGCGTAAGAGGGTGTAGAAATAGATGGCAGTTGGTTACTTGGTGGGATTGGTTGAAAAGGGGTGTTGAAAAAATTGAGGAGTTGGTTTGGAAATTATTGGATGGAGATGGTTCAGAGTCTGCAAATTCATCAGGGTTTCAATATTAGGGTTATTGAGTTGTGAAATGGAGTATAAAACTGAAATATTTGAATTAGTGTCTGAATTCATGCCTGATGTTATATTACTGGTTGGGAAATCGGGTGGCGGGAAAGCAAAAAGTGGAATTATTGTAATTGAGGTGTTGAGGTTGGTTGGATGGGAATTTGAGCGGTGTAGGGATCCAAGTTGTCGGCTCATCGTGGGCTAAAAAAATTATTATTTTGAGACTGAAAAGCGGTGGAATGGGGTTGTTCTATAATTTGTTCATCTGTATTTTCATCTTGTGAATGATGTGTCATTATATGTTGTAACGGACTTTGTGATATGTTTTGCCTAAAATTTGGATTATGTGTTATTGCTAAATTTCGAAAATTTCGTGGGACTAGGGATAATGGATGGTTATGTGGTAGGGGTGGTAACTGTGGTGCTGTAGGCGTTATTTCTATATTATTATGTTCTTCGTCGTATGTGTTCTGTCTTGTTGCTATTTTTGTATTGTATTCTTTTATTTGTGCGTCTAAAAGAATTTTGTTTATTGATGATGAAAAAATTCCAAAAAATCCTGCAAATAGTATGCGTGCTACACTTGCTTGTCTATTTACTTGTGTGTGTGTATAGCACATGTGTTATAGATTCCTTTTAAAAGTGAAAAAAGAAATCCTATAAAGTTAAACATTGCGTATAGAATAGTCAACTTTTCTAAGATGTAATAGGGCCATCCTAGAAAATCAAGAATTTCGTTTTTTAGTGTAACAAAGCTAAAGATATTTATAGGTGAGATATCTTGTGGTCGGTATTTTTCACCGTTTAGATATATATAGTCTTTAATGTCTTTAAAATATCCGCTATAATCTTGTGTATAGATATTTGCAAATCCTGCGGTTTCGGCAAGTTTGCGTAAGTTTTGGTCAATTGATTGTCTTTGTATAGTGTCCATTTGTGTTAATAATTCTTGGAATTGTTGTGTTCTAATGTGATGTTGGATATCGGATTTTGAATATATTCCAATTGATTGTAAGTCGATATTTGGGTTTCGAGCAATAGCTCTAATGCTTTCTGGTGAAAATTTTTTGAGCGATTGCATTAATGTGGGGTATGGGGTAAGAAAGTAATATTTATCTTCATCAGGGTTCAGTTGTACTACATTGTGGCTATTTTCTGATCCACATGGGACTGCGGTATCCCAGAAATAGGTTCGTCTTGAAAGTGTGTCAACGAAATGTACTTTATTTTTATAAAAGATAGGTATTCTTTTATAGCATCGTTTATTTTCAAAAACATATAGTGGTGATACTTTTTTTGTACAGGTATAAAACTATAAAATGTTTACTTCGTAGTCTAAAAAATTTGATCTATTTCCTGATAGTAAATATCCTGCGTAGGGTATTTTTAATACTGCTAGTGCAAGTGATTGTAAGATTTGTGTCCGTTCCAATTCGCATAGTTGGTGAAGTGTTTCGAATTCAGAGAGTGACATTTCCTGAAAAATTCGGCTAATTGTATAGTCTAATTTCATATCTAAGTGAATATCATAGTGGATATTACCAAAATAAGAATTATTCATTAGTGATAGTTCTTGTAAGCGTGTGCTTCTAGTGTCATGTGGCTTTAGATGTCCACCAGGTTGACCTTTGCTTTTTTGAAAATTAACTGGTATATATGATGTTCCTTCGTTTAGAGGATGACTTGTGGCATAAGGGTCAATTTTTATTTTTGCAGTGGTCATGTCTAATCCTTTTTCGTATTCAACTAATATTTCAGAATATTGTGTTTTGTGAAGTGGGTTTCTGTATTTGCATGCAAGTTCTGTTTCTTGATATATTTGAAAACGTGTCAATTTATTTTTCTATATTGTGAATGTTTCTAAAATCAGTACTTTGTTTTCGTGATGGATTTACTTGTTCATATGGAATTGATTGTATAAAGTATTTTTCGTGAAATTTTATCATTCGGGCGTGTATTTTTGCTACTTGAAATGTTGTACATGTATCTTCGGGAAACCAAACAATTGTTGCTTGTGTTCGTGTTGTAGGGTCACAATAGCCTTGATCGTTTTTACAAGGTAATCTAATTCCTTGATAGATCATTGTGTTGTCAGATAAATCGCGTGTGAGTTGTATTTTTTCTAGTTGTATTTTCCAATCGAAAAACATTATTTCTTGATATCCTTTATTTTTTGTGTCTGCTTTGCAGTTTGATGGGTTATTTATACCAATGTGTGGTATCCAGTGTTTATCGTGTATGTCATAAGTTAATCTTCCGTGTGCGCCGTTGTATGGGTATTTTTCATCTAGTTTTATATGTCCTTGATATCTTTCAAGTTCTGCTTGATGTACAGAATCTGCAAAAACTTGGAAATATACTAACTTTCTATCTGTGTTTTTATTTCTTGTGATATTTAGTCGGAGTAACTCATTTTTACAATCTTCGGGATTGAGAGGTAAAAGTCGTTCGATATTACTCTGGTAGAATGATTTGTGGTCAAGTCGGTTTTTATTTCCATTTGAGACTTGTGAACAATGTACTTTCTTTTCAGAAAATGTTGCTGTGAATTTATATCCTATAACTGTTGTTGCTCGGGATTTTGAATAGAGTGTCGCTATTACATTGGTAGTTTCTATAGCTTGTGGTTCTGTTTCGCATTGTGATACTTGATTTATTGCATATTTGTGTAGTGTTTTTTGTTCATTTTCTTCACAATCGTAATGTGTTACTAATAAGTCTTGGGGTCCTGTACGGGGAGAAGGATTAATATTCTGATCGGAAATTACTAGAAAAAAGAGTTGGAGAAAAATTAATATTTTTAGAATATATATGTGTATGATAATCTTGAGTATGGGTTATAAAATGTGATGTAACCAATTGTCTTTTTGGTATATCTGTCGTATTTATATATTACTTCAGTTGTTATAAATGGTGGTGGTAGTGATTGAGCTGTTATATTTGGTGGGTTTAATGGGTAAGGATGTTGAGCAATGTTGTTTAGTTTAACCGTGATTTCAAATTTTAATTGTAGACTATTTTGTTGGAATATTTGGATGTTATGATCACGAATGTCTTCGTGGATGTCTTGTCTATATTGTAATCTATTGAGTGCCCAGTTGTGAAGTCGGTTACTTTCTGGGTGTTGTCCAAATAATGATGGGGGTGCTGTGAATGTATTCCAGTCTAATCTTAGTGGGATATTTGTTGATGAATGTTCTCTATATCTAGCGTCGAGGTTAATTGGGAAAATTAAAGGAAAAGGCGTCGGTGAAATCTGGCTTATTGATGGTGTTGATGGTAGTGATAATGTTTCTGGTAGTGATGATGATGTTGTTGTATCCGTAGAAATATCCGTAGAAAGAATTGTAGGGGTTTCTGGTAATATACCAATTGGGTTTTCCGGAGTACCTTGTGATGGGGATTGGGGTATATCAAAATGAACTCGGGGGTTTGAAAATTTCTGTTTCGTCGAGGATATATAATTTGTCTATTTATTTCAACTGTATTTTGATTTTGACTAAGATTTCGTATTCTACTTAATTCTTGTGGTAGTGTTGGGTATAAGTTATATGTTGGTTCACTTAGAGGTGCTTGTCGTTGAACTGGTTCTAGTGGTTCAGGTAAGCGAGCGTGTCGTTCTTCAAAGGTATATGGGTTATCTTGAAAAGAAATTCGTGTAGATGTTTGGGGGTTGTGGGTAGTTGTAGGTGGTGTTGGGTTATCTTGGGATGATGTCGGTGAAGACTGACTGTGTGATTGTTGGTTAGCAATTTTTGATGGTTTTTGATCTATTTCTTTTAGTAAAAAAATTTATGTTTATTGTAGTATTCTTCTAAAAAATGAATTAGAAGGATTGTTGCTAAGGCGAATGTGATGATTGCTTTCTTTATACATTTGCATATTGTCAAGATGAGGGATGATAGAAATGTTATAAAAATTACAACTAGTAAAAAAATATCTGTTCTACTAAAAATGGTTCGTATCATTTAGATAAGTTTTGTGAATCGTACCTGTGAAAATGGTCAATGGCTTTTGAAAGTTGGAGGTATAGTTCAAATATGGAATAAAAAATTTAAAAAATTTTGCAAAAAATGATTAAGATTATTACAAAAGCTTCAAAGGTATCAAAAAGAAATTTGAATAAAAGTTTAAATATTGTTAAAAAGTTTATGAAAATGTTGAGAATTATGTTGACTGATCGAGAGAAGAGCATTTAAGAAATGGCTTCTCGATCGAATATTTTTTGTTGTTTGAGGCAATTTTCAAGTGTGGTCGAATTATTTATTGGTTTTTTGACAAGTGGGTTGAGTTTTGTGAAAAATTGTTGGGGGCGAATTTTATGGTGTTCGGGAGGTCTTCTTTTTCTTTATTTTTATTTGTCAAGTGATCTGGGGTATTTATGAGATTTTTTTACTTTAGGCTAATTAAAATGGTCGTTCCTTTACTTTAGGCTAATTTAACATTTTTGTTTGGAGGCTATTTGAGGTCTGAGTTGGGGAAATATTGTTGATCTTTGGGTTATTAGATAAGGGAGGGTTATGATATTATGGTGATATTTTTTTTAGTTGTCAAGTTGGAATGGTTTGGTTATTTTTGACCTGGAGGTCGTAAAGTTATAGTTATAGATATGCCTGGAGTTTAATATCTTTCGTCTAATTAGTTTGTGTTAGAGTTATAGAAGGTGACCGATTGAATGAATCCTATTGGCTAATTTTGAACTAGAGTCGCTGCGTGTTTATCAGCATGTTATTTCGAAAAATGAAAGTTCAAAATATTTCAGAGGTGCAAAGATTATTAATTGTAAAATTAAAGCTGTTTTTGAAATTCAACTTTCTTTAATATTTTAGATTGTGGGATGAATGTTTTATAGTTTTTGCGTGTTTGATTTCTAAGTCGTGATGATTCTCTATGTTCTGATTTGTCGACTTGTTCTTGGAGTGTAATTTTTTCTGTCATTTTTTTATTTTTTCTTTCTTTTTGAGGAATATTTTGATCTAGCTTTTTTGTATTGTTTTTCGTTGTAGTTGATTTTTTATTTTGATTTTCGAGGTGAATATCATAGTGTTCTTTTGTATCATTTTCCGTATGTGGAGGATTTTGAATAACTTTTAAACCTGTGAAAGAATATAACTGAGTTAGTTCGCGTAGTGCGTATTCTTTTGGGTAATAAGGTAATAGATTGTTTCGATGTTGAACAATTTCTTTTTGGTCTGAGTCGGTGATTTTATATGTGACGTCAGTGGGTTTGGCAATTATTTGGTATGGTCCTTTACGAAGGGGTTGTAATTGTTTTGAAATTCCTTTTTGAGTGTTAAAATTGGGTATTAAAACAATCGGAGGCTGGTGTAAAGCGTGAATTTATTTGTTCATTAATGTTTTGCCTTTGTAACAACTTTTTTGTTACTTTTTGGTAAATTTCATTGTGTTTTTTATCTCTATTTAAAATCCATTCGGTGTGTGTACCGGAGGCTAATTTAAGAATTTGTGGGTGATGAAAATGATCTTCATCATGTGTGTGTAAAGGAAGGTTATAACAAATTGAGTCTTTATTCGGTTGACAATGACTTTGTGCATTTTTATGAGAGTTTGCTGTAAACATAATTGGTTTGCGTGGCTTTTGATTAAAAACCATTTCATATGGCGACATTCCTAGAGTTGTCGTGATTTGTGAATTATATGCTAAGGGAAATAGTTTTACATCTGCTGACCATTCGGTGTATCTTGTATCATTTCCATTGATGATACATCTAAGATATTCTTGTAGTGAACGGTTCATACCTTCGACTAAGCCGTTTGTCCAAGGTGCATGAGATGTACGTGGTTTGTGTTTGATGTTAAATAAATGACATAGTGTGATGATTTCATTATTTATGAATTCTGTACCGTTGTCTGTAACTAAAATTTCGGGTAGTCCGAACTTGGCTATCCAGTGTTCATAAAGTGTTGTGTAAGCGTAATAAGCGATACAATGTGGTACTGGGTTAAGTGCTACATAATGTGTAAATGCGTCAACAATTACCATAATGTAGGAGTTTCCTTCAGATGATGGTGAAATTGGTCCTTTTGTATCAAATGAAATACGGTGGTTAAAGTATAAACTTTGTGCTTTAAAATCTTGTTTTTGTGCTATTTGTTTTTGATTTGGATAAGGTTTATTTAGCTGACATACAATACAATCATTGCATAGTACTTTTATCCAAACTGGTGCATTTGGGAAATAAAAATTTTCTATGAAATTTGAATATGTTTTCTCTGATCCAGAGTGTCCTTTAATATTTTGTGTATGTGAAATGTTAAAAGCTATAAGAATCATACTTAAAGGGAGACAGGGAACTGTAGATTCATTTAGTTGGTATTCTAGAATGTCTGTGTTTTCATTAATTGTTGTCTTATTAAATTTTCGAAAATATCGGAGGAGTGTTTTATTTCCTAAAATTGTGGTATCTGCCTTTACGGGTTTAGTTTTATATTTGTGCCATGATTTTAGTTGTCTAATTACTGGGTCAAGATTTTGATATTGCTTCAAGGTATTAATTGTAATTTTATCTGTTGGGGGGAGAAAAATGTTTTCAATTTCTAATTGAGATAAAGGAATTGTGTCAAGTGGGTCATGGAGGTCAAAAACTTGATTTACTGTGTATTTTGAATCGTTTGTTTGTGGTCCTGATAAATTTATTTTATCATATAGATTTTCTTTTTCAATTAACGGAAAAAGGTCTTTTTTATGCGAGTGTTGTTTTATTCTTTTTTGCTGGATGTTATTTTTTATCCATTGTGAGTATGGAGTTGGTTTGAAAGTTGATGTTCCAAGTAGATCAAATTCGTAGTGGTTATTTTGGCAATCTAAGTAAAGTGGGAAGTGTTGTAGGTTATTTATCTGTGATTGTTCAATGTCGGTTTTTACTGCATTGCATTCTAGTCGGGGTGATGTTTCGTTTTCTGCAAGGTAAAATTTTATATTTTTGGGTATTTCAACTGTAGTTTTCCGTGTGAGTAATTCAGGTGGTGTATTTCGACTTAATGTGTCTGGTAATGCAAGATTTTTTCCTGCTGTCCAAACTATATGTAAGTTTGGAAATTTCATCAAAATTAATTGAAATCTATAAACTCGGTGATTTGGGTTTGACTTTTGTGTAAAGAGGAAAATGATTGGTTTGTGATCTGTGAATAGAACTGTTGGATGTTTTGATCCAAGTATCAGAAATTCATATTCTGTAAGTGTATAAATTATAGCTGTATATTCTCTCATTAGAGTTGAGAGTCGTAGCTCTGCTTGAGTGAATAATCGAGAATTTGCTGATATAAGGTTCATTTCATTTGTGCCATTGTGTGATTGTAATAATGCTGCGCCGATGCCAAAATTTGAAGCATCGCACATTGCATAGAATGGTTGATTTGGATCTGGAATTGTATTCGAAATTTGTTCAGTTAGGAGTTTTTTAATTTCTTCAAATCGTGTTTGATGTTCTGTATTCCATTAAAAATTATTTTGTTGTCTGAGTATATTATAGAATGGTCTTAAGTATAATTGCATTTTATAAACGTATTTGCTTAAAAAATTTAACATTCCAAGAAATTCTTGAGTTTTCTTTTTGTTTGTTGGTGGTTGAAGTTTCTGAATAGCATCAATAAGTGATTTTAATGGAGTGATTGTCTTTCTTTCTATATTGTGTCCTAAAAATTTAACTCGTGTTAAAAAGAAGTGTGACTTATCGGGGGCGGCCTTCAGATTTTCATTCTGAAGTATTTTGTGATAGTGTTCTAAAACTTTAAACATTTCTTCTTTTGTCTGTGATTGCATAAAAACATCGTCTAAATAGGTGATTTCGTTTTTATTAAGTATTAGTGGTCTAAAAATTTTACTCATAAAAGCTGAAAATGCTGCTGGTCCTATGGATATTCCATAGAATAGGCGGTTGAATTCATATTGTTGATTTCCAATAACAAATTGTGTTAAGCGTCGCGATTGTTCATCTAGTGGCATTTGATTTTATGCACTATTCATATCTGCGGTTGTAAAGTTTTTTCCGTTTATTTTTGTTAAGATAACTTGTATTGGTTCAATAGGCCAATTGCATTTTGATTCGTCTATTAGTGATTTAAGATATCTAGCGTCTAGAACTATTTTTAATGATTCTCCTTTTGCTAGGATGATAACAGGGTTAATAAATGTGTTACCTTTTGGTTGTTCTTCTTTGTTTACCGGTGAGATATTTTTGTATTGCTCTAAAATATCGAGTAATCTGTTCACTTTATCGTGTAGATGAATTAGTACTTTACTTGCTCTTTGTTTTTTGAAAACTGCGTCAGGTTTTAACGGGAGATGTAGTGATGAACTGATTTTGCCAACATCAAATTTGGATGTTGCATAGACTGATGAATATTTTATTAGCTGTTTGGCTAACTTATCAAATTCGTCTTGTGTTATTTGTGAATGTTGGAAGTTAAACATTGTTAAAAATTTCTGTTGATCCTCTGTATAGTTATTTATGTTGAATGTAGGTTTGAAATATGGGGTTTTTGTGAAATAATCTGTCTTTCTTTTTTCATTACTTATTATATTATTTATGGATAGTTCTTCGTTAAGAATTGTGGATTGACAAATATCTAATAATTGGAGTATATTATTTACGCGGTATGCTTTTTCATGCATTGGTGATATTGTAGCGTTGGTTTCGCAATATCCTAAAAGTCCTAAGGGTAATGTTACTTGATACGGTGTATTGTTGTATACATGTAACGAAATGATGTCTGAATTCGTATTGTTTAAATATTTTATGGATGAAATTGTGATTTTGAAAAACTTATGGATAGGTTTGAATTCAAAGTCTGACATAAAGAGTTGTTGTTTATTTTGATTTTTATCATATTGGTGAACTTGTTTTATTGAAAAATTATATATGTTTCCTGGTAGTGGTTTCAGGTGTTTCCGTTGTTGGTTATAAATTGGGTAGAATTTTGAAAAGAATGGTAGTTGTTTATTTAATCTTTGAAAAATGTTAGGGCTGTATTTTTTGTTTTTGTGGACTTATCTTTGATTAGTATGTTACTATTCAAGATGCTGATTGTTGGTATATATTTAGAGATAAATGGTATTCCAATGATATTGTGTTTAATATCAGTGATATGAAATATTTGTTTAAATGGTTTGTTTAAAATTTTATTTTGCTCCATTGTTCTTGTGGGGAGAAAAAATAATTGAACTTTTCCATAGTTTACCAATGTTGATCCTTGTGCTGTTGCTAGTTTACTGGAGGTTGCAAGAGGCGTTAATTTTGGGTGTAATGTTTTGATTTCATTCCATGTGGGAATGTTTATTATGTTTGATTCTGCTCCTGAATCAATTAAAAAATCAATTTCAAGATCTGGTGGTTGAAATTCTTTGTTTCTTGGACTTTCTAAAAGAAGTGGTATTGTCCAAATTTTTTCTTTGGGTTGTTCTTTTTGTATATTTTGATAGATGTGATTTGTATTCAAGCATTTTTTGTCATTTTCATTGGATTGATTTGTAGTGTTGATTTGGTTAGTTTCTTGTGCCGTTTGTGTGGAATGGATGGGTTCAATATAATAATAGTGAAGGAGTTCTAATTGATTTTCATATATATGTGATGAAAAAGGTTGTTCATATATAATAGGTTCGTAGTCATTTTCGACTGCTATCATATTGATGGAGATAGTGTTTTCTGTATCACTTTCTGAATCTGATGATCCACAGTTTATTTGATTTAGTTGTAGTTCGTCATTTACTGTGTCATCAATACCTGGGGGGTCTGATGTAGTTTCTGGATTTGATTGTACTTGATTAATATGTCTTTGGTGTTTAGGTGTACTACTTCTGTGGCGATTGTTAGAATTATTATAATGGTTATTATTTCTATGTGGTGATTGAGAATAATTTCTATATCGATTATTATAACTTGAATGTCGATTTTGTGAATTGTTTCGTGATCTGTTTTGATAATTATCGTTTGATCTGTGATAATTTGATCTGTTATATGAGTTATTTCTTGATCGATTATTCGGGTAATTCTGATTTCGGTTGTTCGAATAACTTCTATTTCGATTATTTGAATAGATTCTATTTCTATTATATGATGAGTTTCGTGATTGATTGTTTGGGTAGTATTTATTTCTTGTGTTTGATTGAGAATTAGATCTAGAAACAAATTGTGTTGTATTTAAATTTGATCTGGAGTAGTTATTTCGACTATTTGGTCGATTGTATTGGTTTTGTGAAGAATTTTGTGTATTTCTTCGTTCTGGTGATCTTCCTCTATAACTTGAGTTATATGGTGATTGATTTCTCGTGTAATTGGTATTGTTCGGAAGTGGTTTTCCTGAACTGTTGTTGCTGTATAGATTTTTGTTTGGTAGATCTTTCTTCATGTATTGATAGAATGATTTATTTGGTTCTTTATATTTTTGAGGTTTATTTTGGTTATCCTGTTGTTTTTGTCTACATTCAGAAATACTATGTCCGTATCGTCGGCAATAATTACACCATTTTTTGAAAGATGGTTTGCCTTTAAAGTTTGGGTGTTTTTCATAAATATTTAAAATTTTCAGTGATTTTTTCAACGAGGTCTGTATCTGATTCCTGTATGTTGTTGATATTTGTGGTATTTGTTTCAATTCGATTAACATATTGTAACTTCAGATTTTCTGTTTCTTCAAGTTTCATTGTGATTTCCGCTTGCTCTAGTTTGTCTACTAGTTTTCGAAAATCTAGATCGGGCTCTCGAATTGAGGAAGGATGGGATGCTCTCTTTTTTATTGCTATTTTCCTTAATTGAGGTGTTAAGGTCATCATTAAGATTTCTGTCATTTTTGTGTTTTTGTAGTCATGTGTATTTAATGAATATGCTTTTCGAACTAGTGTTTCGATACGTACTGCTAATTGTTTGATGGTTTCATTTGGTAATCTGCGAATTTCATTACATAAAACTCTTTGGTGTTGTTTATTTCTTTCGGAGTCAAACATTTTTGAAAATTCTTGTGTAAATCTTTTCCAATTTGATTTTATTTCTATAGGCAATACTGAAAACCATTTTTGGGCTGCGCCATCTAAGGTTGTTTGTATCAACGCTGTGCGGCGATGTATCCAATTTTGATGTAGTGGTGTATTAATTGGTTCAGGTCCTATATTTAAAATTAAATTTGCTGCTACTGCGTTTAAATAATCTTCTACAGAATATTCAGGGTCTGTTCCTGTGAATACCATTAATGGTTTGTTTGATGTTATTGATGATCCACCCATAAGGTATGGATTCATTGTCATTTGTAGTGATTCTGCGGCATTTGGCATTTGTGAAAAATTTGAAAGTTGATTTTTTGTTATTTCGTGTTGTTGAAGGTAATATGGGAGTGGTATTTCATTTTGCATTTGTGTTGGTTGATACGAGTGTGTAATCATTGGGTTTTGTGGCTGAATTGGTTGAAAAGATTGTGTATTAATTGGGTTTTGCATTTGTATTGGTTGTTGATTTTGTGTATCTGTTGGATGTGGAGAAAAAATTCTATGATATGTATGTGGTTTTTGCACTCCTTGTGCGCGATATTCTTGAGTATATGGTGCAAATATATCTGGTTGTAAATAATCATCATCAGAGGATAAGTAATCCGTATGATGAGGTGCTTGCTTTTTATTTTTATTTTGTTGAAAGAATGGGTAATTTTCACTATGATCCTGTGGAGGATGTGAATTAGTTCGAAAATTTACTGAGTTGGTTGTTGTCATTGGGTTATCCCAATATCGAGATTTTATCTGATTATTTTTATTTTTTCGTGAGGATAGTTTGTTTTCAATGAATGTGCGTAATTATAATTATGTTCTGCAAAAGTGTTTCTTGTGAACGTTCTTCGGGTTTTTGACGGTACTGTCATGGGTCTATATGTTTGATAATCCATTTGTGAATATTTTGGAGCAACCGAAGGTTTAACGGTTGATTGTAAGGTTACTTGTGCTAGTGAAGTGTTTGTATTTCTTGGTGTTGTTAAATTTGGACGTATCGGTGAAATACTTTGTTGTGTAGTTGTTGTTGTTTGGACGATTTCTTCATTTATGAAGCGTGATGGTGTTTGAATATCTTGTTGTGTAAGATTCCTAGTTCCATTGAAGTTTTCATTGTGTATGACGGTCGAATTTAAACTGTTATTTCGCGTATCAGGTAAAAATGTATTGTAGTTTAATGGTGTTGCATCAATGGTTAAAGGTACTACTCTTACATAATCTCTTGTATAAGATATTGTACTTATTGCTTGACTTGAGATTGGTTGTGGGATATTTATGAATGCATAATGAGACCATTTGGGGTCCCAAACGTAGTCTGACTGTTCTGTGATGGCGGTATCATCGTTTGAGTTTTGAGGTCTGAAATTTTTTCTTGCTTGCGAAATTAAATCTATATTATGTGTGAAATAATCTATTGTAAACCATGCCACAATTTTTTGTAAGTCATGTTTTGTATGTTGTGAAACTTCGTCTTTAGTGAAATTTTCTTTAATTATATGTAGGAAAGTTGAAAATAGTGTGATTTCATGTCGTACCCTTGTATGTTTGGATGTCTCTGTCGGTGAGACATTTGGGATTTCATTTTCTAATATTGAAATATAACTATATAATATTGCAAAAACTTCATTAGTAAATATGGAGTTTGCTCTTTGTGAGTTATGATATTGTATGCTTTTAATATATTCTAAGAATACTCTTGAAAATTCTAAGTCAAGATCGTCTGTTTGAATTACATATTTGCGGTGATTCGGGTTTGGTGTACTGAATTCTATGGTGTAGATTCCGTATTGTTGTGTTAAATTACATATATCTTTCAGATAATGATCAATAATTTGTCTTTTGGTTTTTACATCTGGGAACTCTGCTTTGCATGGGCTAATTCCGGGTTCAAACAAATTTAGGAGTAAATTTTTGCAAAGATCGTGTTGTCCTCTATTATCGGGTGCATCTACGAGGAAGGGGTAAATATCGTCGTCATCTGGACTATCTTCACTTGGGGTGTGGGTTTGGCTCATTTTTTCGTTTAATGACTGTTCATAGGTAACTATCGATGTGTGTAATTGGTTGATTCCAATTATACAAGTGTACTGGTTTGTGTTTATATTGCTTTTTTATTCTTCTTTTTCCTCTTTTTGATGAATTTGAAGTTGTTTCTGAGTCGGAAAAATATAATTGATCGTAAATGGGACAATTTTTATCAACAGATTTTTTTAATTTATAAAGTTCGTCTAAATTGCTGGCTTCTGATTCTGAAAATGCGTTTCTATTTTTTGAAAATCTTTTTCGTGTGATTTGTCTTTGTTTGGTTATGATTTTTCTTTTTATTGTTTGTCGTTTTGTTCTAAATTATCCAACTGTTTGTGTATGAGGTGTGATTACAGGGTCGTATTTTTGTTATCTATTTCACAGTTGTGTAAAACAAATGTTTGTTTATTTCCTAGATTTTTAAATGACATAAGGTTTAGGATGAGGGATGCAAAAAGTTGTTAGATGATTTCTACTTTCTTAAACTGTTAGTCCTTACGATTTTTTGGTTAGCTTAACCTGGGTCTATTTGTTCATGGTTGGAGAGAAAAGTATATCGATTCCGAAGAATGATTTTTTACTTTCTCGTGGCTAGTATAAGCTAAGGTGTTAACTTACTTAATCTTACTTAGGGGTAGTGATTGTGTTCAAGGGTTGGAGAATAGCAAATCGATCCACAAGGTTCAGGTATAATTAGAACGCGAGTAGTTTGTTAGATACTATTTTAAACTTACTAAGTCTAAGATTTATCCTGGGTCTGGTAAGAGGAGGGTTCAAGTGAAGGATGAATAACCGAAGTTCTTCACTGTTTATCCTAATTTGAATGATTAGTTTTGTTCAAAAATTTCTATTAGTCTTGGGTTTTTGGAAAGGGTTGGATAGTAAATCGACGTTTGAGGTCGTTAGACACTAGCTAAGTGGGTGGGGGAGAACAAAATTGTTCTTTTTGATCCAAGGATAGGCCTTGATGATCAAGTTTTAAATTTAATGAAATAGAAAATTACTGTAGATCCAAGGATAGGCCTTGATGATCAAGTTATAAATTAAATGAAATAGAAAATTAATGTAGATCCAAGGAGAAGCCTTGATGATCTGATTTTAAAATTAAGTGAATTTAAGTTTAAAATGGTTTAAATTGTTTGAGAAAAATTTTAGTTTTTTAATGATATTAGTGAGCTTATGATTGCTGTTATGTTTAGGTGATGAAGCTGGGACTACAGATGATTTTATGATTACTAACAATTTCTTGTCATGCTACTAATTTTTGTTTTGATTTTCAATAAATATTTTCCAAAAATATGTTTTATATAATACTGCAGAATTTAGGAAAACGATCTGAGATCTTCTTATCAATCGCTATTGTATATTAATAATTTTGTTTAGCGCCTGAAATGATCATGAAGATTGACTTCAAGATTTTATGTTTGCAAATGAAAATCTAAATTCATTGCTAATAAAATTCTAAATATAAAAGTTTGTGTTGGCTTTTGCCGTACTATCATATAACTTATATGGTAAGTTTCTACTTTGTCGTATGTCGTCTCTGGTTCGAGGTCTTCTTCCAATTCCGGGTAGTTCTATTATTGTTCGGAATATTGGCTCTGATCTATTGAGTCGTAGAGACATTTCAATTAAATTATCGTCGTATAACATTTTGAAAATGTTTTGTCTAAATTCTAATCTATTTTTGGTTAATTCTAAGCTATTAAGGTCTTGTTCGAGACTTATGGTCGCACCAGATGAGTTAGGACCGATGTGGTTAACTGTGCCTCACTGGTCGCACCAGATCAGTTAGGACCGATGTGGTTAACTCATAGAGTAATTTCGGATAGGGAACACCGTCTGCTCGTCACGCTATCTTATTTTCGGCCGGATAGATTCGTGCAACTTCTTAGTCTAATACCGATCCTAATCTTACTCTTATACTATCTAGTCTCAGGTTGTTTAACTAGTCTCTGCTAGGCTCAATAGATCTAGGGTATACTGGTTTATTGCGGCTGCTGAAGTTCTCTTGGAGAGGCAACTAATTTCTAAGTTAAATTCAAATCTCTCTGGTGCTGAAATTACAAGTAATTTCAGCACTTACAAATAAGTGGGTTGTTAGTTAGATGGATCATGATTGGTTAATATTAAATACTTTACAGTGGTAAAATATCTAATTTATCCAATCATAATATGTAGTTTAGATCAGGTTCCAAAATGCCAAAATCTGAGTTAATTTTTATTTGGAGTATTTTTTGTCTTCTTTTCTAAGTATTGAAGAACTTATATGAGGGCCTAGCTTAAGTCCTTAGCTTTCCAGAACAATTTTTGAATTCGGTTTGAAACGGTTTTTTAGCCGACTATTTTCTAAAAAACAGGTTCATCCATTCAGGGGCGGATCTAAGATTTTCTCGAGTGAGGGGTTGGATTTTCAAAAAAAATTCGAAAAGTTTGTCAGCCTTAATTTTTTTAGGTCCATCAAATTGATTTTCCCAATTCACCAAAAAGACCCTATTTTGAGCAAATTTTCTGCGCCAAATTTTCTGACCAAAATTATGAAAAACAGGCCAAAGAAAACGTTTTTAGGGAATTTTTTGAAAATGTAGACTAAAAAATTGCGTTTTTTTGGCGCGCGCTCCCCTTTTTAAATTAGTATATATTGGCGCCAAAGGCGTCTTTAGAAAAATTTTAGGGTCCGTCAGCCAAAAAAGGATATCTCAAAATAGTACAAAGAGGGGAACCTTTGTGGCGGCAGGTGGTCGAATCCCTGAGCTGCTCGAATGGCGATTTCCTGGCGATTTGTCAGGCTTCTCGCAATGACCTGGCGATTTGTCAGGCTTCTCTCATTTCGTGTCTCGAGACATGAAGCCATGCAATATAGATCAGCCCGATTCTCATTTTAAGTTGTCGCAGTTCTTACCTGCTTCTAGGTGTTGCTTGTTCGCGTACCCAGTTGTCGACTTTTCCCCGTTGTCTGGACAATTTGGATGAAAAAAATTGACACGAACTCTCAAACTAATTACAAGATATAGCAGATATAGCTGATGCTGAAACTATTTTTTATAAACAAAAAAGCTAAAATGCACAAAGATAAACTACACATAACTTGAACAGTGAAACTTATCAGTCAGGCGGAAAAAAATGACCCGATGAATATAACACAAACGTAGTTTCCACTTGAAAAGCTCTCAAAAAGTTGCCAAATAAAAAACTTGGGAGACAAGAAAGGAGAAGTTTGCCAATTTGCTTTCCAAAATTGCATTTTTTGAGCTTCGTTGATGCTTTTTTAGTCAACCAGCCCGGAGGTTAATTATTTAGGTTGACATGAGTGCATATATTTCAGCACCCTTTAAGTTATGATTTACTTGCAAGAGCTCAACTTTTCATTGTTTGACAAAAAATCTTTGTTATATTTCAAAGAATAATATAACCTAGTATAATTTTACAAACGTGGTTGTAATGAGCTTCAAATGAGCCGTGACTTCAAATGTGACTCAATTTTTTTTATATTGCTTAAATAAAAATTTTGTTTACAGATTTCAGAATTCGCTAGAAAAAAGTTCATTTTTACAATCAAGTCTTTGGAAAAAAGAGTAAGCCATACCAATTTCAAATTTTATTTCATTGAATAATGCAAACAACGTTTTCAAGTACCATTGGCACTCACACTGATATTTATGTTTTACTAATTTTTGATGAAAAACGACTGAATATTTATGCTCAGATTGTTTTTTCTATAAAATAATTTTATCTCTTCGAACTGAAGTTTTGACAGAATGGTTCACCTAAGAAATTGATTGACTCAGAAACTGTTCCAATTTTCATTGAGGCGAGCTAGTCCGTCTTTCACTAATTCATGTTTTTAATGAATCTTCTGTTATTTCACTGATAATTAAGTTTCTTAATTTTTTTGCAATATGCAGCAAAAACATGCCAAACTGAGATATTTTTTTTTCAGTTGAAATAGTTTTTCTTCATGCATCTTTTTTGCGGTTTACCAGAACTTTAAGGCTTTTTTATTGAACAAGTTCTTTCTGTGTTGATATAAAATTACCGGAAAAAACTTACCAATTTGATATTTTCAGACTTGTTTCTATCAAATTGGGTTCACATTAGATTAAAAAAGACGGGAACAAAAATAACTTGGATTTTTTGTAGAATTTTCATGACGTGATTTGTCTTTCGAACTTCGACCCTGAAAAACACCCTTAAAACGGGTCAATTCATTGGGTTCAGAATTGGGCTAAAATACATGGTCAACTGATTTAAAAAATCATGTCCAATGACTGTGTATTTTAAGTAAAAATTTGAACCCAAGACAAAGACCCGTTTTAAGTGTAAAGTTTGGCGTCTGAATTTTGCAAAATAAAGACCTTAAAAAGTTTGATAAACTTTGTCAATTTTGCGTTCAGTCTACAATGAACCCTTTTTGAGAGAAACGAGTATAAATTTTTCTTTTTTGTTTGTTTTATCCGGTTACTTTGAATGAGCTGGTTCACCGTAAAACTCAATGAAATTTTGGTAAACTGCTTAAAGGATCTTGCAAAAAAAATCCATGTTAATGAAAGGTGTCGTCAGAATTCGGCGAATTATGCTACCTATTGCGAAAAGAATTGATTCAATAATTTAACTGTCAGTAAAATGATCGAGGAATTAAGAATTTTATTTTGAAACATCCTGTAATTGTGACATGTATTTGTTAACAATACTCAAATTGAGATTTTCATCCAGCTCTCAATTTTGTCATTTTTTTTAACTCCTCAAAATAAAAATTATCCTGATAAAGAGAAGTTGAAATCTTTGTAACTCCTAGATGATGGTAGCAAATGTGTTTCTTGTAAATTGCATAACTGCAAAATTTTTATAGAAAGTTAGCAGCTTTTGATACAGAGGCCAGACTGCATTTTGCAACAAAAACTGAAGAAAAAAATGAGAAGTTCTAAGTTACCTATGGAGAACCTCCCGATAAAGAGGAAATTCTCTGAACCAGCTTTGCTATGAGCCTATAGTGTACCACAAAGTCTAGGAAACTTGAATGTTCTTTTTGAAACAGGCACAAATCACGTGTTTTAAAATTGAAAGAAAACAAATTGTAAACAGAAACTTAACACAGAAAATTGACTTATACAAAATAACATTAGGCGATTTGAAACTTGAGTCAGGAAAAAAACATAAATGAGAAAACATTCACTCATTGAAACCCATGATCTGCTCGTTGTAAGTATGGTTTCAATTTGAATATAACAAAGTTGATTGGAGAAAGAGCGCAGAAATAATACATATGGGATAAAAGGCAAACTGTGCATTTTGTTCATTGTAAGCGGATTCCGCAACAAGGACGCTCCCTTTGTTCTTCTTTTGTTCTTTACTTTCCTTTGATCGTTCCGACAAAATTTTAACATGTTTAAAGACTTGTCTCTGAAATCCAGGAACATACAGACACAAAACTGTGCGCCTATCTATAGCACAGTTTGGCCTCGTAGTGATATTTTTATCGCATGAAATTATAAACGAAAAAAAAAAAAAAAACTGACAAGCCAAGTTAGTTTGATCATCTGGTTGTTTTTAATCGTTATTTTTAACGAAAACATTCCAATAAACTATAAGACAAACAAATGAATTCACATTTACATTCACCAGTGAATGTGAATACGTTAGTTTGTCTTATAATTTATTGGAATGTTTTTGTTAAAAATAACGATTAAAAACAACCCGTTGATGAAACTAACTTGACTTGCCAGGTTTTTTTTGTTTTTTTTTTATAATTTGATGCGATATACACATTTTCTTTGATTCAGTTTTAGAAAAAAAAACAACTCTTAAAAATTTGCGTCGCTTAGTTTTAGCAAATGAACTAAATGTAGTCGCACTTAACAGAAAACGCAAAATAAAACAAGCAATTTTTCTGCCTAGATAGTATTATTTTTGTTTGCTATGAGTCCAGTCAGTTACATGCTAAAGTTTTCAGTTTTTAATTGATGATTGCTCATAAAAACTAATGTTTCTAATTACTGGTTTATTTATGAGTTTAACAGATTTGATTGAAGAAAAAACACAAAAATTCAACTTATCGGATAAATTGCACAACTTTTTTTGCTTCATTTTATACACAGAGACAAAACGGAGCTGCTTAAAATTTGTGATACCACAAAAAGACTGCAATACAAGATACTGAATAGAAAAAGAGGCGGAAGTCGATTTTTTTTTGAAAAATTAACTAAAAAATTTACTTGAAAAAAGTCAGAAGTTCACAAACACCTTTATCTCGGCCATATTTCTTAAGCAACATTAAAAGGAATTAAGAATGACTTCACCAGCTGCACATAAGGCGACAAACCTAATTTGATAAAATTTGAGCTATAAAATTTTGAAACGTTTTTACGACCCGTCCCATATTTTGCTGTCAAAAAGTTGCAGTACAAAATGACTAACTCAATATAACATAAGACGAAAACTAGTTTACATTTTTTTTCAAAAGAATAAAACTATTCAAAACAAGAATTTTACAAATGACTAAAAAAAAAGAGCACTTCAGGGAAATCAAAACCCTGTATAACTGCACTACTGACGCTTAAAATCATGCAAAACTAGCATTTCATAAATCGGAGAAGACATGCTTTTAAATTGCTAACACTATGCAGCAAAAATGTCAGCAAAATGATCACCAGCTAATTGGACTGAAAAATGGGTACCGGTAATACAACGCAATGCTCACATGTGTACTAATATTAATTGGAAGATTTTAAAACTAAAATTTTAGTTATTCTATGGAATTCCAACCTTACAAGAAACTAATAAAAAATAGAATAGGTCTACTTAAAACATTTATTCATATTCTTTTATATTATAGAATTTTTAGAAAAACTTGATCTAGAAGATAGAGGAACTTAAATCATTACTTGCTTATACGCACAGAAAAAAAATTGACCAAAATTTAACAACACAGAGGCGAAGCGGAGCTTCCCATCACTCGAGGTACAACACAAACATTTAAAAAAATAAGTCGAAAAAAACTCAAATGTTGAAAAAAGACTAGGTGAACCAAAATTTTCATGTCTCGATAAAAAAACAAGCTAAGGGCCTAGCTAAAGCTGGAGATATGTGTTTGATATTGCATGAATTTGCTATACTGATGCGGCACAAAACATGTGATTTCAAAAATTGGACTTTGTCCAAACCTTAGTTGCTTCTTTACTTATATAAGTGAGAAAAACAAATTGGAGAAAATCAGTTTTCCAAAAGAGACAACAATTTTGTTGCAAAAAATGAGGAGCCGTCGCTTCTGCAAGAACCAATATTGCAGCGAGTTCTTTTAGTTGAACTTTTTATCTCAGATTTGATTGTGTAAGTTTTAAGAAAATTCAAAGTTTCTGTTTCTGAGATAACTGAAAAATCAGGAAAACGTTCAAAATGGTTCCCAAATCCATGAAAATTTCCTGCAAAGACAAAATTGTGGCCGCTTAAGCAGAGAAGATTTCCAACTTTGAGCTTCTCGATTGAACAAAACCTGAGATTTGGCACGGTAGTTTTTGCGTAGAAACATTTTGCAAAAAAAGGTCAAAATTTCAGAATTTCGGTTTGTTTGAACACCATAAATTTTTTCTTATATAAACTGGGCATAGAAAAAAATAAATGTGGGTTTTTAACAGCTTGTTTTTTCGATTAAACCTATGCTATTAGTTTGGCAGGATAGTTGGCGAGAAAAGTCCAAAAAATGGTCAACTAATCAACAATCTGAAATTTCCGAGAACAATAGCTTTTTGTGAAAGTAGGACTTAGCCGCTTATTCAGAAGGATTCGCTTCATCTTTTTTCCGAGTGAACCCAAAACTTTGGATTTGGAAGGGTAGTTCACGAGAAGTGTCAAAAAATTTTTTAATTAGAAAAAAAAACAGTTAAAGAGTTTTCCGAGGGTCATAACTTTTGCTGTCGAAAAAATTATGACCCTCGAAAAAATTATGAGTCCCATAAGCAAAAGAGCTTCCCTAACCCGTTCTTTGAATTCAACCAATATCTCAAATATCGCAGGGTAGTTTTCGAGAATATTCAAAAAGTTTGAAAAACTGTTAAAAATCAAAAGTTTGACTACTCCGAGGGCCATAACTTTATGTTTCGAAATATTTGCGCGTAGCTGCTGATGCAGGGAGCGTTTTGATACCGTTCTATTCATTGAAACCAAAAACTCAGATTTGAGAGGGTTATTTTTTGAGAAAAAGAATAAAAAATATGGGTCAAATATTCCCCACATACTTTTTCGAAGGCTGTAGACAGAGGAGTCAAGAAAAAGGAGACTCTAAGCGAATACAGCGGCACACAGGGATGTAGGCAGTCTTTCAATGGACACCCATTTTTGAAAATTAGCTAAAGTTTCAGAGAAAAACTCAAACTGTTCCAATGAGTTTGGAAATAATTTTTCATAGGGAAAACAAGAAACTTCGACAAACCAATTTGTAAACAAACAACTAAAATGAAAAGTGCGGATGGGAGTGTTCAAGTTGTGTTTTCCACAAAACTACCTAAATTAGGTCTTTGAATCAATAAAAAACAGACAGAAACAACTTGGGACGAGGAACTTTCTTAAGCGAAACAGAAAATCAAGAAGGAAATACGAAGTCAGGGAAATTAAAATGTCAGATTGTAGAAGCAAAGCAAACAATCAAAGCAACAATTGAAAAAATGCGCGCAGCGAAAAACCAGAAACAGAATATTACCCGTTTGAAAAAAAACAGGTTCTGGTCAGTCAGATTCGAACCCAGGAACCTTTGCCGTCCCAGGCATATTCGTTGCCTCCAGGATAAGTTGACCATGAGCGCATAAAAAATTGAATTCGTTATAAACCTAAAAACAAGTGATTCTGTTAAACAAGTTGTTAATTCAAAAAAGTCTATATTCCAGTTAGATAACGATTGCTAATCGCACGCGTAATGATTCATTTTTCAGTAAAATGTCACGTTGAAATTTTCAACTTAACGAACTGTGTATAATCGGCACTTTATTCTTAGTTCTCCCATTTAGAGAAAACCAGACACTAGGTAAGCGTTCATTTCACTGGTACATCGGAAAATTAACGTCCTTTCAAATCAAGAAAATGATTAAGTTTTTTTGATACCTTAAAACTTTTGCTGTTCGATTGGTGAGTTTGACTTCCTTTTAACAAAGGAAACGAAATGAACTTAAAAAGACATCAGTCATAAGTCTAGCCGCAAAAAATCAATTTCGAGCGCGAACATAATTGAAGCTTATCCTTAAAAACAACAAAACATCACATTTCTTGCGACTTTCACATTTTTGCTGTTTGATTGTCAAGTTTGCCTTCCCCTGAACATAGAAAAGGAAATGAATTTAGAAAGGAAGCAAAAATCAAACCGCGAAAAAGTCATTGAGCCTGAAAAAATTTACCTGAGGACTTCATGAAAAAAAAAAACATCGCGACTCATATAATAATCTGATCTACCATGATCGACTGTTAAAAATGCAACTTTGGTCTTTCAAAAAAAACCATGACCTTAAGGCTCTGAGTTTCGAAAAAAAAACTAAGATTGTCATAATTTTGATAAAAACAACTCAATTGAGAAAACTGGATCAATAGATAAAGTTTCTATTCCACTGGAAAATCTGAAAATTAGAATCCAGTTTCGAAATTAGTAGTCGAACACACGTCGAGAGAGCGATATATCATTTGTACAGCTCAAAATTGCGTTCCACTAAATCGTCTAGGGGTCCATCTTGAGCATCGATCTAAGAAACCTAGGCTCATTTGAAAACCTGTATTAAAAAATTAATTGAACTTCGGAATATAACAAGCCAAGAGGATCGAAGACGAGTGAATATGCCAGATTGTCATGTAGATGGACAAAAATTATACAATCTTTACTTTCAAAATTAATAAAACCGACTCGTTGAAATCTGCGTGTAACACAATCTGCCTAGACATCTGATTTGTCACCAACTCCAAATTGAGTTCAACTTCTACGGGCCTACACATACTCAAGAATGCTCAGCATCGCAAAGTTATTTGCTTCTGAATCGGCAGAATTATTTCCAAAATCGGTAACAGTACAAAAATGGTACAGACAACTTTCGATGTTAATTTAAAATTCATGTCGTATTTGTTTGTTCCATTTTCTAAAGTTAAAGAATTGGTCAACTCATCGCACATTCATATACTTTACATGCTTGATTTATGGGCGATGAATTGATATCATTTCAAAACTTGAGATCTATTTCAATGGCAAACATGATAGCAAATATGCTGCTACTAAATGTGTCAAACTGTTGTGGCTCGACGTCTAATAATATTTTAAATTGTAAAAAACTCCACACTGAATAGCAGCATGGTTACAAATGCATTGTAGAACGTGTGACAACACAATTTAGAAAAAGAATGCAACTAGTAGCATTATATGGCGACATCCTTTTCCCGTTATATTCATGTTAAATAGATCTATATTTATTCATTCAAGGTCATAAGTTCATTTGTTCAGTAATAATACATGGTGTTGTTCCTCTATTTGCAGATATTTAGAATTCGTGCCTCGTCTGTTTTGGGCGCGCGTCTGGTCTTAATTGTCTTAATCTGGTAGCCGCGTCATCTGTTGTTCATGTGGAGGAAGTTAATTAAGGGTGGTGCTACATAGCGTACTTGCGGGTCCAGTCTTTGGCTGACTCGTTGTACTTCGCTCGGTTCTGTTTGTACTGCCTGGCGATGTCTGGTACCAGTGGATCGTCTGGGTTAGGGTCAGTTAGCAGTGAACAGATTGATAATAGCACTGAAAAACAATACACGATTATGATTCGTCAATTAACGAGCCTTTATCGGACTAAGCTAATATGGGGAAAAGATATACTGATCACAAAGGATCATTAATCATCAGATCTATGAGGCACAGAATGAGAACGAAGATAAAACTTGACTTCCTTTCAAAAACATGCAACTGCGTCTAAGTTTAAACTACCATCATACGATGCTGAGCAATCTTGGTTGAAGCATTTAAAATAAACGGAGCGTAACTGAACCAAATTGAGCCAACTTCGTCTCTCTCTTTGAGAGACATGAACTGTTCAGTTCAAGGCCTATCAGAAGTAGATCATGTTTGAGTAAGAAGAATGACTAGCAGTCTGAGAAGAGATACTGGCTTAGATACCTTTCGAAATAGTGAGAGCCGGTGACCACTGGTTTCTGAGAATGTCGAGACAAATGCTTCCGTTGCTGTTTATGTTCGGGTGATATATTTTGGTCGTGAACGCGACCTAAAAACACAAAATGTCGCAATCAACCACAGTTATTGAAGACATTTTAAATTAAGTAATGGTGATATCAGAGCAGTTAATAGCACAACGCAGAGTATGGCGACATCATAAAACATACTACATGTTCAAGGCAGAATTCAATTCAAAAGCCAACAAGATTTTTTCAATTAGAAAGTAAGACTCATTCTCCACACGGGAAAAGACCAACATAAGAGCTGTTCAGCTCATCAAGGAGCACCGCTGTTGCGCCCCTGCGTAAGACTTAAATGCTATTTTTGGTTATTTTTCAACAAAAGACAGTTATAAAAATTTTACTGAGATCCAGTAACAGAACCGGTGACTAATTGTTAAATACAGATTTACTAATTTACAAAGGTATTGGACCATGAAGTATCAGGTTTTGGCAAAACTGAAAAATATCCATAAAAATTAGAAATAAAGACTATGTAAAAAATACTGCTAAAATTCTCTTGAAAAAACCAGAATCAAATGGCTTACAAGAGGTAAGACATATGTTGACATTTCTGACAGCCATATATGGAAGACTGCACTCATATCATAGATTACGTTATGCGGGAGAAAATCAACAGACAAAAAACTTGATCAAATTCTTCACTAACCGTACTAAACACTTAATGAACAAAAATTTTAAGCAAGAAAAAATTTTTCATATTGGAATAATTGACACAGAGGCGAAACGTTGCTTTGCATCACTTGCGATAAAACACAAACATAGAAAACATAAGACGAAAACAAAAATGTTTACACGGAGGCAGAGCTGAGCTTCGCGCCACTTGCGATACAAATATGAATCACTATGATTAAAATCAAACGTAAAACATTGAAACAAAATTCAAAAAATTTGTTTTTGTCAATAAAAAATTGGAACAAGAGCCCAAAACATCCGGAACAAAATTGCCTGCATCATTAGAAACTTTACAAATAGCTTTCGAAATGCTAGAAAGAAACCAAACAGAAGCTTCTTAACTTAAAAAGCTTTGTTCATAGATAAAAACAGACACGCTCATCTCAAGTGTCAGGGAAGCGAACAAACTCTGCTCCGCATACACGAGTGGAAAATCAAGTGTTTTTACAAAAATGCAGATCATATAAAAAACACAAAATCAAATCGAAGAAATGAATGTTTTGAAAAAAATAGTTGAGCTGAACGCATACTCCTTACTATCCCCTCAAGATACACAATCTGCACCATATTTACCCAATTAATGGGTTTGACTTATGCAATAGCTGAAATGCAACACAGATATATTTAGATACTGGAAGAAGTGGAATCATAAATAGAGTCAAAGCCCACTTGTTTAATATGATTATCTATTAAAACTCGTAGTTGGATCTTGGTAGCAATTTTCTCCCGATAATAATAATTATTATTATTATAATAATAATAATACTAATAAAAATTATAATAAAAATAAGAATAAAATAGTAAAATAACTTTACAACTTAAGTTGATGGGAGTTCAATCCCGAAAAGACAGTCAGGTAAGCCACTAATTGCAGCTTCTGCACATCACACACCAAAAGCAAATATTCACTTCTATAAAATTTGAGATGAAGCATCTCCACAAGGTGTCTAGCAGTTTGGGCTTGAGACCAATAGGTTTTGGAATATATATGGTCGGAAGAAATCGCTAAACGGTTGTTGTTTGTTGTTGATGCTAGCCCAATTTGCTGGACCCAAATCGCGAAACTCGATATGTGCTTATGGAAAACTCTTGATGAGAGAATTCAGTCTGAGATCGCAATATAGGAACAGTAATCATCATGTTTTATCTGGTCGATGCGTTTGCCAACTTAACAGAGTCATCAAAAGATAGATCATATCGTCCGTTGCATACTTTTGCTAAAGTCAGAATATCTAGGATTTGCAACTATAAAAGAATGGGAAAACTTTCAGATTTGATAAGACAATCCTTCTAGATGGGGATACAAGACACAATCTAATTATTGATTCTGCTCTACAAACGTTCGATGCATCTCATGTCGACTCCGGGAGCGAACCAGCACGGAGATGCATAACAAAGAATTGCCAAGATCCTTGTAATCCTAGATTGCCGAGACCACATTTCCATTTATTCAGGTGTGTTTTAACTTTTTTCAACGCAAAATCAGGTACCACAAATAATCATCGGAGTCTCGAGTGATAGAACATATTAAAGCCTTTCAGTCGTGATTAAAACGACTAAGAAAAATCGTACTCCCTCATTTGGTCCAAACTATACTATAATAAAAAAGACCACCCACGAGAGGACGGAGGGCTCCTAACTGTCATACACACATCGATTATGTACGATGAATTGCAAATCGTAGAGGATGATTAACTATGATTAAAATCAAACGTAAAACATTGAAACAAAATTCAAAAAGTTTGTTTTTGTCAATAAAAATTGGAACAAGAGCCCAAAACATCCGGAACAAAATTGCCTGCATCATTAGAAACTTTACAAATAGCTTTCGAAATGCTAGAAAGAAACCAAACAGAAGCTTCTTAACTTAAAAAGCTTTGTTCATAGATAAAAACAGACACGCTCATCTCAAGTGTCAGGGAAGCGAACAAACTCTCCTCCGCATACACGAGTGGAAAATCAAGTGTTTTTACAAAAATGCAGATCATATAAAAAACACAAAATCAAATCGAAGAAATGAATGTTTTGAAAAAAATAGTTGAGTTGAACGCATACCCCTTACTATCCCCTCAAGATACACAATCTGCACCATATTTACCCAATTAATGGGTTTGACTTATGCAATAGCTGAAATGCAACACAGATATATTTAGATACTGGAAGAAGTGGAATCATAAATAGAGTCAAAGCCCACTTGTTTAATATGATTATCTATTAAAACTCGTAGTTGGATCTTGGTAGCAATTTTCTCCCGATAATAATAATAATTATTATTATAATAATAATAATACTAATAAAAATTATAATAAAAATAAGAATAAAAATAGTAAAATAACTTTACAACTTAAGTTGATGGGAGTTCAATCCCGAAAAGACAGTCAGGTAAGCCACTAATTGCAGCTTCTGCACATCACACACCAAAAGCAAATATTCACTTCTATAAAATTTGAGATGAAGCATCTCCACAAGGTGTCTAGCAGTTTGGGCTTGAGACCAATAGGTTTTGGAATATATATGGTCGGAAGAAATCGCTAAACGGTTGTTGTTTGTTGTTGATGCTAGCCCAATTTGCTGGACCCAAATCGCGAAACTCGATATGTGCTTATGGAAAACTCTTGATGAGAGAATTCAGTCTGAGATCGCAAAATAGGAACAGTAATCATCATGTTTTATCTGGTCGATGCGTTTGCCAACTTAACAGAGTCATCAAAAGATAGATCATATCGTCCGTTGCATACTTTTGCTAAAGTCAGAATATCTAGGATTTGCAACTATAAAAGAATGGGAAAACTTTCAGATTTGATAAGACAATCCTTCTAGATGGGGATACAAGACACAATCTACTTATTGATTCTGCTCTACAAACGTTCGATGCATCTCATGTCGACTCCGGGAGCGAACCAGCACGGAGATGCATAACAAAGAATTGCCAAGATCCTTGTAATCCTAGATTGCCGAGACCACATTTCCATTTATTCAGGTGTGTTTTAACTTTTTTCAACGCAAAATCAGGTACCACAAATAATCATCGGAGTTTCGAGTGATAGAACATATTAAAGCCTTTCAGTCGTGATTAAAACGACTAAGAAAAATCGTACTCCCTCATTTGGTCCAAACTATACTATAATAAAAAAGACCACCCACGAGAGGACGGAGGGCTCCTAACTGTCATACACACATCGATTATGTACGATGAATTGCAAATCGTAGAGGATGATTAACTATGATTAAAATCAAACGTAAAACATTGAAACAAAATTCAAAAAATTTGTTTTTGTCAATAAAAATTGGAACAAGAGCCCAAAACATCCGGAACAAAATTGCCTGCATCATTAGAAACTTTACAAATAGCTTTCGAAATGCTAGAAAGAAACCAAACAGAAGCTTCTTAACTTAAAAAGCTTTGTTCATAGATAAAAACAGACACGCTCATCTCAAGTGTCAGGGAAGCGAACTCTCCTCCGCATACACGAGTGGAAAATCAAGTGTTTTTACAAAAATGCAGATCATATAAAAAACACAAAATCAAATTGAAGAAATGAATGTTTTGAAAAAAATAGTTGAGTTGAACGCATACCCCTTACTATCCCCTCAAGATACACAATCTGCACCATATTTACCCAATTAATGGGTTTGACTTATGCAATAGCTGAAATGCAACACAGATATATTTAGATACTGGAAGAAGTGGAATCATAAATAGAGTCAAAGCCCACTTGTTTAATATGATTATCTATTAAAACTCGTAGTTGGATCTTGGTAGCAATTTTCTCCCGATAATAATAATAATTATTATTATAATAATAATAATATTAATAAAAATTATAATAAAAATAAGAATAAAAATAGTAAAATAACTTTACAACTTAAGTTGATGGGAGTTCAACCCCGAAAAGACAGTCAGGTAAGCCACTAATTGCAGCTTCTGCACATCACACACCAAAAGCAAATATTCACTTCTATAAAATTTGAGATGAAGCATCTCCACAAGGTGTCTAGCAGTTTGGGCTTGAGACCAATAGGTTTTGGAATATATATGGTCGGAAGAAATCGCTAAACGGTTGTTGTTTGTTGTTGATGCTAGCCCAATTTGCTGGACCCAAATCGCGAAACTCGATATGTGCTTATGGAAAACTCTTGATGAGAGAATTCAGTCTGAGATCGCAATATAGGAACAGTAATCATCATGTTTTATCTGGTCGATGCGTTTGCCAACTTAACAGAGTCATCAAAAGATAGATCATATCGTCCGTTGCATACTTTTGCTAAAGTCAGAATATCTAGGATTTGCAACTATAAAAGAATGGGAAAACTTTCAGATTTGATAAGACAATCCTTCTAGATGGGGATACAAGACACAATCTACTTATTGATTCTGCTCTACAAACGTTCGATGCATCTCATGTCGACTCCGGGAGCGAACCAGCACGGAGATGCATAACAAAGAATTGCCAAGATCCTTGTAATCCTAGATTGCCGAGACCACATTTCCATTTATTCAGGTGTGTTTTAACTTTTTTCAACGCAAAATCAGGTTCCACAAATAATCATCGGAGTCTCGAGTGATAGAACATATTAAAGCCTTTCAGTCGTGATTAAAACGACTAAGAAAAATCGTACTCCCTCATTTGGTCCAAACTATACTATAATAAAAAAGACCACCCACGAGAGGACGGAGGGCTCCTAACTGTCATACACACATCGATTATGTACGATGAATTGCAAATCGTAGAGGATGATTAACTATGATTAAAATCAAACGTAAAACATTGAAACAAAATTCAAAAAATTTGTTTTTGTCAATAAAAATTGGAACAAGAGCCCAAAACATCCGGAACAAAATTGCCTGCATCATTAGAAACTTTACAAATAGCTTTCGAAATGCTAGAAAGAAACCAAACAGAAGCTTCTTAACTTAAAAAGCTTTGTTCATAGATAAAAACAGACACGCTCATCTCAAGTGTCAGGGAAGCGAACTCTCCTCCGCATACACGAGTGGAAAATCAAGTGTTTTTACAAAAATGCAGATCATATAAAAAACACAAAATCAAATTGAAGAAATGAATGTTTTGAAAAAAATAGTTGAGTTGAACGCATACCCCTTACTATCCCCTCAAGATACACAATCTGCACCATATTTACCCAATTAATGGGTTTGACTTATGCAATAGCTGAAATGCAACACAGATATATTTAGATACTGGAAGAAGTGGAATCATAAATAGAGTCAAAGCCCACTTGTTTAATATGATTATCTATTAAAACTCGTAGTTGGATCTTGGTAGCAATTTTCTCCCGATAATAATAATAATTATTATTATAATAATAATAATACTAATAAAAATTATAATAAAAATAAGAATAAAAATAGTAAAACAACTTTACAACTTAAGTTGATGGGAGTTCAATCCCGAAAAGACAGTCAGGTAAGCCACTAATTGCAGCTTCTGCACATCACACACCAAAAGCAAATATTCACTTCTATAAAAATTTAGATGAAGCATCTCCACAAGGTGTCTAGCAGTTTGGGCTTGAGACCAATAGGTTTTGGAATATATATGGTCGGAAGAAATCGCTAAACGGTTGTTGTTTGTTGTTGATGCTAGCCCAATTTGCTGGACCCAAATCGCGAAACTCGATATGTGCTTATGGAAAACTCTTGATGAGAGAATTCAGTCTGAGATCGCAATAAAGGAACAGTAATCATCATGTTTTATCTGGTCGATGCGTTTGCCAACTTAACAGAGTCATCAAAAGATAGATCATATCGTCCGTTGCATACTTTTGCTAAAGTCAGAATATCTAGGATTTGCAACTATAAAAGAATGGGAAAACTTTCAGATTTGATAAGACAATCCTTCTAGATGGGGATACAAGACACAATCTACTTATTGATTCTGCTCTACAAACGTTCGATGCATCTCATGTCGACTCCGGGAGCGAACCAGCACGGAGATGCATAACAAAGAATTGCCAAGATCCTTGTAATCCTAGATTGCCGAGACCACATTTCCATTTATTCAGGTGTGTTTTAACTTTTTTCAACGCAAAATCAGGTACCACAAATAATCATCGGAGTCTCGAGTGATAGAACATATTAAAGCCTTTCAGTCGTGATTAAAACGACTAAGAAAAATCGTACTCCCTCATTTGGTCCAAACTATACTATAATAAAAAAAGACCACCCACGAGAGGACGGAGGGCTCCTAACTGTCATACACACATCGATTATGTACGATGAATTGCAAATCGTAGAGGATGATTAACTATGATTAAAATCAAACGTAAAACATTGAAACAAAATTCAAAAAATTTGTTTTTGTCAATAAAAATTGGAACAAGAGCCCAAAACATCCGGAACAAAATTGCCTGCATCATTAGAAACTTTACAAATAGCTTTCGAAATGCTAGAAAGAAACCAAACAGAAGCTTCTTAACTTAAAAAGCTTTGTTCATAGATAAAAACAGACACGCTCATCTCAAGAGTCAGGGAAGCGAAAAAACTCTCCTCCGCATACACGAGTGGAAAATCAAGTGTTTTTACAAAAATGCAGATCATATAAAAAACACAAAATCAAATCGAAGAAATGAATGTTTTGAAAAAAATAGTTGAGTTGAACGCATACCCCTTACTATCCCCTCAAGATACACAATCTGCACCATATTTACCCAATTAATGGGTTTGACTTATGCAATAGCTGAAATGCAACACAGATATATTTAGATACTGGAAGAAGTGGAATCATAAATAGAGTCAAAGCCCACTTGTTTAATATGATTATCTATTAAAACTCGTAGTTGGATCTTGGTAGCAATTTTCTCCCGATAATAATAATAATTATTATTATTATAATAATAATAATACTAATAAAAATTATAATAAAAATAAGAATAAAAATAGTAAAATAACTTTACAACTTAAGTTGATGGGAGTTCAATCCCGAAAAGACAGTCAGGTAAGCCACTAATTGCAGCTTCTGCACATGACACACCAAAAGCAAATATTCACTTCTATAAAATTTGAGATGAAGCATCTCCACAAGGTGTCTAGCAGTTTGGGCTTGAGACCAATAGGTTTTGGAATATATATGGTCGGAAGAAATCGCTAAACGGTTGTTGTTTGTTGTTGATGCTAGCCCAATTTGCTGGACCCAAATCGCGAAACTCGATATGTGCTTATGGAAAACTCTTGATGAGAGAATTCAGTCTGAGATCGCAATATAGGAACAGTAATCATCATGTTTTATCTGGTCGATGCGTTTGCCAACTTAACAGAGTCATCAAAAGATAGATCATATCGTCCGTTGCATACTTTTGCTAAAGTCAGAATATCTAGGATTTGCAACTATAAAAGAATGGGAAAACTTTCAGATTTGATAAGACAATCCTTCTAGATGGGGATACAAGACACAATCTACTTATTGATTCTGCTCTACAAACGTTCGATGCATCTCATGTCGACTCCGGGAGCGAACCAGCACGGAGATGCATAACAAAGAATTGCCAAGATCCTTGTAATCCTAGATTGCCGAGACCACATTTCCATTTATTCAGGTTTGTTTTAACTTTTTTCAACGCAAAATCAGGTACCACAAATAATCATCGGAGTCTCGAGTGATAGAACATATTAAAGCCTTTCAGTCGTGATTAAAACGACTAAGAAAAATCGTACTCCCTCATTTGGTCCAAACTATACTATAATAAAAAAAGACCACCCACGGGAGGACGGAGGGCTCCTAACTGTCATACACACATCGATTATGTACGATGAATTGCAAATCGTAGAGGATGCGACGTTGGAGGCCCAGGTTTTTGAAAAACTGACCAAACAAAGCCTCATTTTTACATACTTTTATATCCCCCGCGCAGCATTTGCCCTAAAGACTATAAAATTTAAGTGGCTCAACTGCTCACAGAAGATAATGCAATCGTCAAGGAAGGAGCTATAAGGCCCACTCAGCCCTATGGTATTCAAATATACTTGAAACAAAAGAGCAGCAATCATGGACTCAACTTTTACCCTACTAAATGATCATAATCAGGCCCGCTTACCATTCGGCAACACTTCATCCTCGGACATCTTTTTAGCGTCATCATAATTCTAGGTCTCTTTAACTTGGAAAGCTGCAATCGTCACGGGAGCCGTTATTGCCTACTCAAACCTATTCAAACGTACCTGAAGACAACATAGGTGCCTCTTTAGACGCAGAAATCACAGACTCAATTTTACCCCACTCAATGATCATAAGCAGAGCCTCTTACCAATAGGTAACACTTCATCCTCTTCCCCGGACTTCTATCTAGCGTCATCATCATTCCTACTCTCTTTAACTTGGAAGCCTCTTGAATTCGGGCTCCGACCATCTTCCAATTATAATAAATGTAGCCTTAACTGAGCAAATCCCGTTCTCTGCAAGAAAAACTTTTATTTATTTTGATAAATCAAACTGGGAAACTTTTACCGAGGAAATTGAAGGTAAGCTTTTGAAGACCGGTGTTATCAAACATTTAACCAAGGCTGAGCAGGGCGTAATTCGAACTCGAAGTTGGCAAAGGAGCGAGACAAACTTGACAAGAAGGTCCATCAAACCATGTCTTAAAGACCTTAATTTTAGTCATCCAGTAACTTTTAGAAAGTGGTCCGCTCCCTAAACGGAACAAAATCGGTAGCTCTTTTAATGGAACTTAATTTTCGAAGGCAAAAGAAATAGCAAACGCTTTTAACAGGCAATTTACAAAATTGAGAGTTCACAAATCGGAGAAAGTGCAACGGGAAACCAAAATGAAAAGGTTAAAACTAAATTTGAACGAGCCGATGTACTTCTTACCATGGAAAAATACTTTCTCCCAGATGCAGCTCATCAGCACTCGACCCCTACACTCAAGAACTGCCTTATCTACTTTTGAATCTTATATCAGCGATGGTTTTAATCAACGACGCACCCTGAAAGACCTATACTTGCCACTCTATTTCTCTCTAAAGCTTTCGACATCATCTGTTAATGGACCGTTGGAACTGCTACATAACACCAATGTTCCCGCAAGCTCAACCAGATGGCTAGCAAACTATTTAATTGGCCGGCAAGCCAAGACGCAATTCAGGGACGCCTTGTCTGCATCATGGATTGTGCGTACAGGCGCCCCTCAAGTCTCGTTATCTCACCTACTCTTCTTAACTTGCGTGCACGATGCACCCAAATCCCCCCAGAAGTAAAAATTTTAGTGATATGTCGATGACTTCCACCCTTTCGTTCAATCACGCGACGTAAAACACGCCTCCACTACGCTAAGTAGGTACCTCATAAGCAACATGACTTTTTTACAAGCTTATCACTTTGTGTTTCTTCCACTAAAGGTTCAATGAGCCTTTTTTACTTCACACAAAAAGAATTTAACCATGAACCGAAAGTAACTATGAGTAGCTCGCTTTTATCAGAGCAAAAACACCCTAAAACTCTGCGTTTATTTCGACTCAGCTCTTCTTAACTTCTCTGAACACTGTAGACTACCTGCAAGTAAAGCCATGCGCGTGATATCGGTCCTGAAGGCACTGTCGGTTACAAATTGGGGCCAGTCGAAAGAGACTCGAGTAGTTACTAATAAAACTTAAATAAGACCGGTTATTGATTATGCCTGTCCAGCCTGGGCCGATGCAGCCAGTGATACTTCCTTTAGTAAACTGCAAACAGGCAAAATGCAGCTCTTCGGATAGATGTCGGGTGCACTTTAATGATCCCCATTGACCATATACGAGTGCAAATTAATTAAGGTCAGAGATCACCATAAGGTACTCGCATCTCACTTCGCTCTCGAAACTTACGTGCCTTAAGTCCACTTCCATCTTTTTCACACACCAGCCCTCCCAAACCCCCCCCTCGGAAAACTACGCCAAAACATTTCAGTTATAGGAAGTTCTAGAAAAAAAAAGACATGGTCGGAACATTCAGTGCTACTTTCATAATAAAAGGCTTTCCTTCTTTGATTTTGTTATTCTCAGAAAAACATTTTCTCGCATTCATATTGGTTGGCTCAGTAACTTTTATACAAACTTTTGTAACGAATCGGCCCTCCTATTGGAAAAGGGCAGCAAATAGTTAACAAGATCCGACTGAATCAACCATGCCAAGAGTATACGTTTCTAAACAGTCACTTATAAACACAACTATAATTACACTTAACAGCCAATCTAGTCAAGCACTAACTTTAGGAGGTTTGAAGGGATAGTCTGTAGGGAAATGGATTGTGAGAAAAAACACTCCGCCTTGGTAAGGACTGTCGGGTGGGCCCATAATTGTGGCTTGCCAATGAAACATGTCATCTCCAACTGGTCCTGCAGAACATTGTGCTGGCGGATCTCGTCCCAAGTCTTGCAGTTCCTTGAAAGAAATGCAATTGTATCAAAATAAACATTGATAAGTTTTTTTAACAACTGAATTAGCTTACTGAACGCTTAACAAGCGTTATTGTTCAGCGATAGCGATATTTGTTACTCCAAATTCGATATAAGTGTGATAGAGGGTTCCGAGAAAACAACAGGGTACCTAATGTAAACACAGTGCTTCAAAAAAATCCAACTTTTCAGCTCGATGATGCCATAATTAAAACATGATTTAAGATAGCGTAAATAAGTCACATTTTTTATGCTTGAGAAAATTTTGAAAAAGATCGCGCGACGTCGAATGATTTAAAAAAAAAATCTAATGCTGAAAATTGGGACCACTCCGTCACACTTGATTTTACCTGGGACGGGACCCTTCTATCACATTTGTACCCCAAATTCAAATGATGTCTTTAAAATATACGTTCAACGATTAACATCGGGATGGGATAATACACCAAACACTCCACAATGAAAACTTGAAGAAAAAATGATGTCAAAATCAAATAAAATGCATGTGGTGAAAACAGAACATACCTAAATGTTTAATAAATTGCAAAAAAAAAGCGCTATGAATTCCTAAAATTCAACTTGAAGTTTCAAATATTCCTCAAAGCTCACCTTATTGATTCGTTTCAAAGCCATAGATTCTGTGTAACAAGATCTGCTTAATTTGATCAAGTTTATCTGAAAAAAAAACAATAGATTCATTAACTAACAAAACAGCGGACTGGTAACTATTAAGAGCAGTAGAATGTTACATTTTCATAATGATCACACAGGAGCAAAGCGAAACCTCGCACCACCTGCGATACAACACAAACATAACAAGACAAACTAATCGACAGAAACAAAAAGTAAGCCCTCAAATGTATTATGAATTATCTACCCAGAATTGGCATATCTTTGCCTTGAATAAAACTTATTTCAAGAAAAAATACCAAGTAAAACAACTGAACCTTAAGCAAATATCGGAACAAAAGTTACAAACCAGTAAAAAAGCCGAAAAAACAACCATTCTTGAGCAGGCACTCATTGACCCGAAAGAAACTCCTAAAGAGCCCTCTAAGCCAACATATCAACAGCCGAATCCTATTAAGCCAAAAAAGAGAAATACAAGTAAAACTTTTTTCTTTTGATGGTCAGAAGTATCATATAAACCGAGGTTACAGTCAGGAGTCCCTTTATCGTATCTTAGGAATATTCTAGATATGGAAGTGATGAAGATACAAAGGAGACGATTAGAGTTGATGTACTAATAATTAAACTCGATGCGGGTTACACTTCTTCAAGAAAAAACGTAACTCGACACTAGAAAAACCAGTATACTTTTATAACAAAGATACAATTTGTGACATTCGACAGAATGGCGGTCAAAATGCATGTCAACAACGAAATTTTATTAGCAGCAGACAAGTGAGAAAATTGGCAGTTTCGACGATGTAACAGTGTTATTAGTTCAATTTAATGAATTGGCAGAGGTCAATTTGCAGAGGTCAATTTGCAGTGACGAAATATTTTTAAAAAATTTGTTCGAAAATAAAGACACGTCACGACCTTGAAATTTAGTAGTTAATGAAAATGCACCAAAATCAGATCAACGTTTCGCAAAGTCGGGATAAGAAGAACGATTTTCGATAGTACAAACGACAACGATTCTCGACAGTGAAAAAGAGTGAAAACTATACAATTGAGACTATCCGAATTGTAACGATTGTACGGCTACAATCGTTACGGAACAGTTCCCGAGAATTGGGATGGGTATTGGGAAGATTTTACTACCCTTACTGGACCGCAACAAGACCGTTCCTTGACCGGATTCAAGAATCCGAAAGGGCCTTGGTAAGAGACTGAAACTGGTTTTTAAATATCATTTGGCTTCCGGAAATGCCCTGAGATTGGTTTAATTAACATCTAATTCTTTTTTCAGAATATGAGAATCTAAGAGTTGAGGGAAAGGGTTGATCCATCTCCGATGGATATGATGATTTTTATCTACTGAACAAAAACAAAAACAATATGATAATTAAGTAAAAGACCTGTTTTAAGGAGTAAACTCGAGGTATGGGGATACTGAGACCCAGCCATGAGCTCACTAATTTTGCATGTAGTTAAGTTAATTTTCTCGATCTGCCCATTAGCTTAAAAAGTAACGACTTTGTCGATCCGATGTTAATGGACCACACGTAGAACTGGCTTTGGTAGAGACGGTTAAAAGCATGTGAAGCTGTGTTTAGAAGCTAGTCAATCATTTCAAATTCTGTCTTTATTTTCCGTCGGCATGTACGTCCGGGCGAATGTTACATATATGTTTTTATGGCTGTAACATTCGTCTACTGCAGTCACACATGAGGCTTAAGAAAAATAGGCCCTATAACCACTGGCTCAAGGGTCAGGGACACTATCTCTTGTGTTTTCCCACCTCAAGAACGGTCGGAGCCAGTTCGGTTCGCTTGTGACATGAGACTACGACCCGTTACAGCTTAAAGGCTACTACTAAAATATCCCCCCACTCTAGAATTAGAAACGTCCCCATACTTAGGTCTCTAGATACCCAAAATACATGAACGCCGTTAAAAACCGGGTTGGAACAATCCGTTAGGTTACTTTTTATTAGACAGTGTGACTTTGATCCATTTCAGATGGATCAACCTAAAACTCGCCTTACCTCAACATAACAATCATAAAACACACTCTAGAATTTAAATTCGTACTCACATATCAGCGCTCTCAAGAGTTGGGAAAATAATCCAGTCAGTAACTAACTCAAGAAATAAATAACTAAGAGAAGTTTAATGTTTTATAGTTTGGACAGCAAGGATAAGTTCATGCTCTAGAATTTGAGTTCTCTTGGACCGTTGGGACACTCCAGTTGTCCGCCTTTCCGCTGAAGGTTCACTCTGGTCCAACTTTAGTAATCGCTCTCTCGGGGATACTCTGTCTTCTATTTCAAGTAGGACAGCTCTACTCTTGTTCACTATGATGGAAATTGCGAATAGCAATTTCCCACTCGTTTTTAATTGACAACTTCCCCGCAATTGTTCTAAAATTGCTCTCATTTCTTTTTCTGATTTTCAGTTATCGCGAGAAAATCGTGCATGACATGTTCCTTTCGAAATTTTGAAAAATTAAATTTCACTTCAAAATCAAGTATTTTCTGCTCTTCTCAAGGTCAAACTTCCAAATATGACCGACTGGCACATACTCCCCGGACTCGAGATCGATGTCCTCATCGCGCGCTGTCTTCTGCCAGTGAGTCCCAGAAAAACCGAGTGTTGCTCAAGATACAGTGCCAGTGGTCATTTACAGAAGTTTGCAGCAGATTCAAGATTATCTACACCCCAAAATTCACGACCATTTAAAATTTTCACACTATTGCTAAACAGCAATCAAAATCTGCATTTACCTGCACCTTTGAATTTTCGCTTTTCAAGCCAATCATTTAAAAATCTCTTTTGTCCTATTCAATCAGGAAATTGTCATGCAGCATTTTGATCTATATAATAGATATAGTATATTAGTAACAATATTTACTTTGTTAAAATTTCTTTTTCGTGAATCCAAGTTTCACTCGGATTCACACTCAAGCCCCCCTTCCCTCTCAAGACTCAAGATCCATCCGATTTGCCCATTCATCTCGTGCTCTTCGCCTTGGAGGTACTGCCTCCTGAAGTGCTAGATGCGGCAAACTGTCTCAACAGTTCCTCTTCATCATCGGAACTAATCACAATCTCCTCCCAAGCCTTCAGCTGTTCATAGGATCGCATCCATTCTCTCTGCTCCTGCAATCTCTTTGCTTGGTTGGGTAGTGCCTTCACCCTAGCTTCTCGGTTCAAGCAAAAGGAGTTGTGCAGGCTCAAGCTCACGTTCTTCGCCAGGTCTTCCTCTAGTATCGACTCCCTCGCTTTGGTGTTGTCTCTAGACATCTTACCCACTCTCTTCCATCCCGTCGTGATCGCATTACGATGGGTTAGCAGGGGTCTCTTGAAAGCTTCCGGCCCAATCTCGGCCTGGAACTGTCGATACTCCTTTTGATGTTTTCTCATGTGATCTTTCGTTGCCCTGTACAACCAAGACGTCAGTGTCGCCCGAAACCATGGAAAGTACCTCAAGCGACTCCATACGTGCCTGACTTCCGTTGGTATGGCGAATACTTTGCACGCAGTCTCAAACAACTCAAGTCTCCTGCTGTAGTCTATCGCGTATATTGACTCAGCCGTTGGCGTCGTCGCCTCCCGATATTTCGTTATATTCTCTTCTATCCATCTCAGAGCTAACATCGTACTCACTACTAAGAGCGTCACCTTCTGCCGGTGATCCGGTAGTCCGATCGACCGAATCTCTTCCACATCCCACACCAGGCAAAGGTTCTTGTGATCTGGATACCACACCGTTTGTGCCAAACAGTGGCATGGGCATTCCCCATGAGAGATCTCAATGCTCCTGAGATTACGCTCCCCTGAGGCTTCCAAGAGAGGCTCAAGCTCCATCATTTTCTCGTGCATCGTGTCGTTGTCTTCCAGGTTCGGAGTACTTCCCACAGGTTTCCCGATAACGTTTTCTCTCTCGTGATCGCTTGTGTTTTCTCTTTCCAACTTCAGAAGATCTTCTCCCCAGATTTCGCTTAAGTCATCTCTCAATTCTTTTGGTACTGTCCCTTTGATTTTTCTCAACAACTTGTGCGAGTGATGCGACATCCGAGCCAACCTCACGCACTTGGGCACTGAGAAGGCCTTGTCCACCAGTATTCTCTGGCTGGACACTTCCACCATCGCCATGTGTAGCGGGTAGTGACTTCCGCACAAGTTGGCCATCATTGACCCTATCAGCGATTTCGCGTTCAATGGCAAGCCATAAGCTTCGCTCAGGGGAAATCCCATTTCCGCCTCAAGACCAACTTTCCAGCTCCGGATGTGTTTTTGAGTCACCTGCAACACCCCGGGCCATGATTCCACGCTCAACGCCGTCACTAAATGATGCTCAGACTCCAGTCTCTCCAGTGCCTGCAGACCACACATTCTCGAGAAGAATCCGAGAGCTGTCGCTATATTCACCGTGGTTCTCGCATAACATTCCGCTATTATTTGCACTTCACTTTTCTCCCTTTCTGTGATGTCTTCGAACCAAGTGACCAGGTCTTCTTTTTGAAACGACAGTATCCTGACGCATGACCGTCCATCGCAGATGTGCTCTCCGTTCCCACACGTCGAATCCAGACAGCTACCCGGCTCCAATTTCTTTGCTGACCCGGGGTCGCTCGTCCTTTCGCTTGGCTCTTGCATCTGGGGCGTGATTAGCTTATGCAGCACACTTAACTTCGCCAGATCTTCATCTTCCGTTGGTGCTAACCTCACTCGCTCGGTGGTTTCCTCGATTAGACTCGCATGGGGATGTGGACACCAGGAGGGTCTTAGTAGCTTCCATATCACTCCCAAGTTCGTGGTTAACAAGCCATTTCCACCGCCCATGTTTACTTCAACTCTCTTGTTTGAGCGCGGCATGCTTATCACCTCTGGTGTTTTCTCAAGAATCAGGCCCAGGCTCGGCCCCTCTTTCTCCACCGCGTCTATCTCCATTATTCTTTCTGTCCAAAACTTCAGCAGCTCCGCTACCTCATGGTTTCTGTGGGCTCCTCCAGCTTCCGAGTCTAAGAAGGGATTGTAGGCTATTCCCAGCACTCCAGACACGTATTGGTATTCCCCCTTCTCACTGAGTCTCGAGTACTGTTCTGACGAGGCCAGGTTACGGTGAACATCATGTTCTTCCTCGAACTTCTTATTAGAGAACCTCCGTACCTCGTCCAGCTTTCGGTGGCTCTCTAAGGATAGTCTGGAACCATCTTCTTTCTCTATTCCTGTACTTTGATATACATTCAAGATGATCGTTGAGACCCTTCTCTCCATGGTTTTACTTCCACTTGCTCTCTGGTGGCATGCCAGGATGGTGCTATCAGACATCATTGACATTGTCCATCTCAAGAAACATGTGGCATCTTTTCTCCTAGCCAGGCTCAAGCCTGAATTGTCCCTGGCCACGTGTTGCATCAGTGCCTGATACACCTCTAGCTTCTTGCTTCCTAGCTTCAGCCTGTCATACGAGGTCAATGTCTCCAACTCTATTCCCACCAGACTCCAGGTGAACATTAATTGTCCCGCAGTTCTAACGAAGGGATTCGCCATTAGTGGCGGTGCTGATGAGGATGTTCTCATCGCCTCTTCAAAATGATCCTTCAACAAACTCTGCCAGGACCTCTTCAGATGACTTGCCATCTCTATCTTATTAACCTCGGCTTTCTGCTGGGTGGCCCAATTGCGTCGCCTGCGAGCTATTCCACTATCCAACTTCTTCAAGCAGTCCTCCATTTCCTTCAATGTTTCGAGGGCCACCCACCACGTCCGGGAAGTGTTCCTCGTCTTGTTCCTCTCCAATGGATCACTCGTCACTTGTTTGCTCATGTCCTGATGTGCCTTCGAGATCCATTCTTTGCCGATCTCCACTTCCCCTACCTGTCCGTTCGTTGAACCTCTCTTCACGTTTACCTTCTGAGGCTTGAAGTCTTCTTCTGACGTAGAACTGGTGGAAACCTCTATTTCCTTTTCTACTTCAAGTGGTTTCCTGAGTTCCGAGCTGTTCTTGTATGCCGCCGTCTTGCATCGGGCCAAAACGATGGGCGCCGTCTCTCTCAAGTTTCCTTCCGAAACAGCATCCACTGAAGGACTACCCCATCCTTCCACTTCTCTCTTCCTCTTGCGAGTCTTCACGTCTCTGCTCGAGGGTGTGGTGGCTATCATCATTGATTCTACCTCTCCATCCACTCCTTCCAACTCTTGCCTCCCCCCTGCTCGAGCCTTAAGGATATTAGTACTTTTAATCATATTACTAGTCCCAACCTTATCCCTTTTTATATCATCAACCATTTTATCCACAGTTTTTCGTTTCAGAGTAGAGCTGTCCTCACATTTCTCTTTTCTAGTCTTCGATCGTGCGTTCCTCAGCTCCACTAGCTTGTTCAGCAGCTCTTTTCTTGCTTTCTCATCCAGGCCCGTTCCTATCAGGAGCGGTTCCCCGAATCTCACTACTGCGTCCCACAGTTCCTTCTTGAACTTGTCCAGCGTCGTCTCTCTGCCCACTTCTCGATTGAATTCCTCCAGGAACTCCTGCCAAGCGTCATCCTCGAGAGATCCCAAGAATATGTCCCTATTCCCTTCGAACGTGTTCTTCTCCCTTTCCTCCGAGCTCAAGAGTAACATCCCCATATTGAAGGTTTCACCTGCCAATGGCAACTCTAGGTTCTTCCGTGGAGACGGAATCAGGGGTGGTGTGGCAGTATCTGCCCAATTCTCCTCGCTCAAATCTTTCAACAGCTCTTGAGTGGTGAGCTCCTCCCCTGATGGCCCTGGTTCAGGCGTATTCCCCACTTCCATGTCTTCACCAGCTTCACTGAGAGTTTCATCCATACTCTCTTCTTCTGACTCATGTCTCCTTCTCTCGAGAATTTTCTTAAATCGGTCCTCGACGGGTCCGCTCCTCTTGTCTCCAGGTGTGTCCACGGACAGTGGTGATGGTGTCGCGGGATCCAGCTTTTTGTATTCCGTCAGTGCTACGTGCAGTTGACCTGCTGCATCTAGTTCTGTTCCTTCCTGTCTTATTTCCACCTGTTCCAAGCCATAGGGCGCCTTATATTTTCTCGTGGCAAATTTCATGTCGTCCACCAGTGCGACGTGTCCCTCCATCACGATCATCCTGCCATCATCCCATATGGGTAGCATATTCTCAAGTCCTTCCTTCTCAAGAGTCCTCAAGACTTTCCGCACCTCATATCCAGGGGGCTGCGAACCTCTACTCTTTTTTGCTTGCGTCGTCCACGAATTTACCTTCATCTCGCTGGTATGGAAGTAGACCGCCGCCGTGTAGCCAATGAACAGGGGGTCCCAGCCATCAGTGAAATCCTTCTGCATTTCCTCCGCTCTCATCCTCGCCATTATGGAGGGAACTACCAAGGGACTATTCATTCCTAAGGTCATCCTCCTGACTATTGGGAACTCAGGCATGGTTGCCGGGAGGATTTCTTTCTCCATTATGGTCTCTAGCTCCCTCTTCACCAGTGCGAAGCACTCCTTCCAGGCAGGAATTCTCAAGATTTCTCGTCCGTCCGCCGTCAATGGGTTCAAGTTCCAGAATTTGGGATACATTTCAATAGGGCCCTCTCGCTTGCCTCCCATTCTGCATTGCATTTGTCCCCTGAAATTGCACACCATCATCTCAGCATCTTTCACTTTTCCGAAGAGTACCGTGTTGCTCATACGCGCCCTGAGCACTTCCTGCTGACACCAATTCAGCGCTGCACCATCCAGTACGCTGATGAGACTCAAGTGCGTCACCGAGTGACGATACGTTATCACCAGGGGATCTGGAAACGCGTACGTCACTGCTGGACCATAGATGCAGGTCACCACCTCCTCCAGACCTCGGATTATCCCCATTGGGTCCGACCTCATTGCCAGACACAGGTCCGTCAACAGAGGCATCCCTCTGTTCGCCTTCTCCCATTCTTCTCTCGAGGTTGGGTTCTCATCTTCACCCGTCATGTATCGATTCTGCATCATGAGGTATTGCACCAGCAGTGTCTTCAACCCTGCGGCGCACTTGTAGGAGCTGGTTTCAATGCTCGTGTGGACTCTCCCCATAGACAGAGGTTCTCCATATTCCATTAACCGATGAAACGACACCAATTCCCCATGGGTCAAGAGCACTAGTGCCAGGTACCCATCAACTCGAAGTGTCTCCACTCCCCGACTAAACATATATGCTGGACCCATATTGAACAAGTATCTGGGGTAGACCAAATACAGGGCCAAGAGCAGGCTGATGGGCATGCCCAGTATCTCCTGCACGAAGGCTCCGAAGATAGTCGCCGTGGTGCCGAACACTCCTGCCAAGAATTCTCTCTCCCAGCAAGGACTCAAGAACTTGAGAATCTCGTAATCTCTCCTAGTCTTCAATTCGCCGTTGGCGTGCTCTCTCCAAAATCCTCCAATCGTCACTTCATTGGCGGCCGAGACAAATCTAACCACCGTCATGTCTCTCCTTTCAGCTAGCTCCAGTTGCTTCTCTAGAAAACTCCAGATTTGTTTCACGAGGAGTGGTGCTTCCTCCCTCGTTTTATTCGTGGCGTTCTCCAGCCTTGGTGTCAGGAATGGCCACCAGCCATTCTCTTGGGTCAAGCGATATTTCATCGATTCTAACTGTTTCTCCGTCTCGACCACATTTCTTCTCTCGTTGCCGGGACCTCTAGTCCTGCTGGTGGAATTTGCGACTTTCACATCCATACTCCGGAACCACAGGCTGGCCGTCAACTGGTTTATCGCCGGGTGGTCGTCCCCGATGACTGGGCTGAACTTGAGTTGTCTAGCAAAGTTCGATATCTCTAGCAAGAGTACCTCATCCAATACAATCAAGACATCGGCTAGTCCGTAAAAGCCCCTCAGCGCATGAGATATGTCAGCCCATGCCGCTGGTAATTCTGATCTGTAAAGTCTCAAGTTTACTGGCTCCAGCTCTCGATTGGGGGCTGCCATCAGAATCCGCCATTCACTCCCTTCCGCTATCAAGATTAAGACCGCATACACGAATTGTAGGGCGGGTGGCATGCTGGCGTATCCTGGGGATGTGGTAAACACCACCTTTGTCTTGGACCCAAATCTCGAGGCTACGTTCTCTTGTACCTCATTCATCGCCGCAAATAACGCCTGAATAGCCTCCCATATCTTCTTTGATGTCGGAATCTCCTTGCCCTTCAGTTGCTCAAGAAGTCCCATCGCGTGCAGGTGGTCATTCATTCCTGCAAACAATAGCAGCTCAGGTTCACAGGGCATCTCCGACTTTATTGCCACCACTAGGGTCAACATCTGGTTCAATTCGGCTCCTGGCAAAGAGTATACCAGAGTCTCCGGCCAGAACAACTTGGGAGACGTTCCTTCGAAGTCTGATCCCGCCACAATGATCACTCTTGCAGCAGCTGGATCTGCTCTATCATAAACTGCCAGAGTCTTGGCCAATTGGGTGCCGCCACAGGGCTTCCCGTACCTGGGATCCTCTGCCAACCTTGGACCTTCGTAAGCAGCGTCAGGCAACTCCATTCCCCCCGGGTTGAGTAGCTTGTCTACTACCTTCAATTGCGCCGGGGTTGCCAACCTGATCCTGGCGATGCCAGTTCGGTGCTTGGGAGGTTCTGCTATAAGTCCAGGACTCCCTAGCTGCTTAAGAGGCCTGTAGTTAATGGGTCCCATGATCGTTTTTGTGGGAATTCCAGTCAGGTCTGTAGTCTCCATTAACTTCGTTCTCGAGAAATGCGCCTCGTGTGCTTTCAACCAGTCTACGCAATGATGTCTATTCAAGTCCTCATGCGACACTCGTTCGATCCCCAGGGTTTCCGCCAACTCTCGTCTGCATTCCAAAGTCTCTAGATCCAGTTCCTTCACCTTCTCAGGATATCTCAAGCGGGTAGTCTCCCTAGACTTCTTTTCTCTCCTGCCATCTGCCACCACCACGGAGGACATCGCCGAGGTCGGAGGTGTTGATGACTCTACCTCCTCTGACTCCATTGGTGTGGCACTCTGCAATCGGGTCTGACTGCTCCTCGAGCTATCTCTAGTATCAACTCTCGCTCCCAATCGACCAGCCAAGGCCCTCGAGGCAAGGAATGGTGGGTTGGGAGGTGGCCCTAAAGTGAATTGGGCTGTCTCCAGCAGGTCCGTTTCTAGCGTGTTTATGTGTTCCTGGAAGACGTCGTTCAGCCACTCAGCTCCCCTCGGCCTATCGAAATGGATTCCATCTTTCGAGGTGTCTTCAGGGAATCCCTTGTTCTCCATGCGTTCTGCAACGTCTAACAGCCTGAGAGGAAGCACACTGTTTCGGTGTATTTCTCGGATCGCCTTGTTCAGGCTCCGCACCCTCTGGTTCATCTCTAGGGAGTGTTGATCAAACATCATGTTATAGGGGACCGTGCATATCGTCAGCAGGATGGGATCCATTTGGATCCTCAGCTCCTCAAGAAGGCAACTCATCTTGTCGCATAGCCTCGTCACTTTCCTTGCTTCTCCTCTCGACACGTCGTTGGTCCCAACCATCAAGGTGACTGTGTAAACTTTGGTCATTCCTAGCATGTCCAGAGTTGCCAACATCTGTGGCGTAGCAGCTCCAGCGAAACTCAAGACTCCCGTCTGCCAATGTGACCGGATCTGGGTCAACACCCGCACCAGGCTGTCTCCTATAATCAGGTGAACCGCACCCTCTGGCACACGAGGTGGCGCTAGATACTGCACCCAGGCTGCGTCGTGGAAGCAGTCCCTCCTGGCTTGCTGTTCCGCATTCCAGTCCAGCCGACTATGCTTGTGGTAGTTCCCCTCTGTGTTCTTCTTGTAGCTCGCGATCACGACGTTTCTGACCGGCTGTTCCCTCCAAGTTGGGGGAAGCTCTGGCCTTGTCGCTCTTTCACGACTCTGCTGCTGCAATTTCTCGCCCAGCTCCTTCAGGCGCGATGAGGCGCCACTCACCTGACTACCGCTCGAGGTCGAGGTTGGTGTATATCCTGGTAACACCACATCCATCAGAGGACGTACAGGTTGGGTCTCTAGATTGCGCAAGGAGGGCGTCGCGTCATTCGGTATCCAGACCTCCAACCCTTCACTCATGTGTTCCCTGGCCTCGCGGTCAAGGTTGAACCGTCCTCTAGCCCTGGGAGCTTCATCCACCTCCATGCGCGACTCTGGCCTGGAGCTTGTCACCACTCGTTCGTTTGACCTGGCTCCCTTTTGTGCGTCCAGCTCGCGTTGTCGTTGTTCTATCCTTTCCAACTCCGACTTTAGTTGATCACGATTCGCGGCGTTCTCCCGCACCTTTAGCTCCTGCTGATGTTCCGCCCTTAGCATCTCAAGTAATTTCAACGTCTGATCCCGCTCGTCGACTGCCTGGTCTCTCTCCAGCTGAAGCCTCTCCCTATCCAACTTCGCCTGATCCCGATCGAGGTTCGCTTTATTCCTTTCCTTCAGCGCCTTCTCAAGCTCTTTCCTTAGGACTCCCAGCTCCGGATATGCCTCGGTCGTCTGTTGCGCCCGCGACATCGACGGCACCTTACTCGAGCTCTGGCCCGTGGATCTCGCTGTTGGCCTCGTCGGTAGCGGGAACTCTCCTGCGCCGTGTTCGGTGTTGTTACTCAGGCCAGGATTTCTTGCCAAGTCAAAGCCCCTTACTCCTCCATCCGCATTCCAAGACAACCATCTGGTCTGTGCTCTATTTGATATGCCCTCAGTGGTGTAGCCGACTATCAAGACAGCCTCCGTCGCAGACTCCCTGCACTCGCCCTGGTCCTCCAACTGGAGGATCGCATTCAGCATCACCGCCATTCTCTCGTCGATCTGGGTGTGGTCCAGGTCCCTCAAGCGTCTGTACAGCTCGTCAAGAGTGGGCCTCTGCAGAGCCGTGGGCATAGAGTTCCAGAATCGGTCTGCCATTCTTTATAACTTCGGGATGTGTGTAGATAGATGTCAACCAGCTCAAGAATTACCTTACCAACTCAAGAATTACCTTACCAACTCAAGTATTACCCAATTCAAGAAATCTCTAGAAATCTTCTCTTGCAAGCACTTGCTGTAGATCCGGATTGTCGCGTGTTCAATCAAGATTCTCTTTTTCTGTTTCTCGCTTGAGTGTAGTTGGATATTCAACTTTGTTTTCAAACTTGATCTGAAAACATAAAGCTCATTAAAACTTAGTATGTCACGTTCCTAACCTAGAGACCCCCCTTCTACCCATATGATTAAAATCTTATCATTCACATATCACTTAAAACAATTTGATTGGATCTCCCTTAAGAACATGCAGATTCATTTTATGTTTTAGCACCATCAATTCTTTCTTTTAAAATTCAATTGTCATGCCAATCACATCTTAAGATCCCTTTACCTGCGCCGCACCCCAGTACCTGACTCAAGACTCCTCCCTCACACCCGACCTGGTACTTCCATGTACCCGACTCAGGCGATGCTCAAGTAGTACTTCTTGTGAAGATGCACCATTATCTCTGTTTCTGCAAAGACCACATGTAGGATAGCGTACAATTCCCTCGAGCTCAGTTTGCCCCTGTTTGGGTCGTACACCGGCATCGAGACCTCCACTATTCCTCTTTCAATCATGAAGTCACGTAGTCTTGTCAGTGCCAATATCACGTGTTCGGGATCAATTGTGTTTCTGTCGTTGACTCTCGTTACTAGGAAGCAGAGGTATTTGCCCGGGACTTGTGCCACTGACGGTGGAAGCGCTGCTATGCCTCCCAGTCCTGGCCTCTGTCTGAACAGAAACTCTACGTTCTGGTACTCTCTTTTGAAGTCAGCCTCCAATCTTGATTTGAAACTCATATCCGCCGTGATGCAGATCGCGCTGGTCCTGTTTGACAGGATGAAGTCGCTATCTGTTATCATGATGTTCTCTGAGTATTCATTGGGTATTTCGAATTTCGTTTTGAAATTCCTTCCTATGGTAGGCTCTGGTTCTTCTTCCTCCAGTTCCAATCCGCTTGTTTCCCTCACTTCCTTGAGCTTCTTTATCATCAAATTTTCGGTGTGGGTAAGTCCTACCCCCACTCCCCGGACAAAAATATTTATCGACGTCCCCGTCGATGTAGTCGGGTCTGAATTGTCCTTAGGGATGTCCAGTGGCCTGTCTGTTGCTGTCCATCCGAAAAGAGGGTCCTCTGTCTTCATGTAATTTGCTGCTGATATATCGACTTGCTGAATGCTTTGTCCTTCGTGGCTCTCGTCCTTGACATCACGCATCCACTCTAGAATCCTCAAGTTCGTGTTCTCCCTCCTTTCTATTTCACTCTGCTCGAGATCCGTCTCCAATTCTGGCGTCGAGTAATCATCCTGCGGATAATGTCCACCATCGTCAATGACCTGCCATTCCTCTCCGGCTTCCAGTTCGCCTGCGCTTAGTAGTTCATCGCCCAACTTGTCTGGCTGTATCTTATCGATCAAGAAGTCATCCCCGTACCTATTGTACCTCATGCCTGTGCGTTTACGATTGCCAGTCCTGGTTTCCGGTGGTGTTGGTCGATCCGGCTCCATCCACTTCGGTACCTCGTTTTGCTCTGGGTCGTTCCAGTCTTCTTCTACAAATGAACCTGCATCCGACTCCACTTCTATCTTTTCGTTGTCGTCCAAACTCAAGTTCTCATTACCATCATTTTTCTCTCTAGTGCCTTTCTCATTCACTTCGCACGCTGGTTCCACCACCAGGTACTCAAGACCTTCCATGTCTCTTGGTAGGCACCAGTCCTCCGGGGACGGGACATGAGGCTTCAGATTTTCGTAATGTGCTGCTCGCCCTGTACTCAAGCGATAGAACCGTCCTTGTTGATGTACTTCCGTAATCATGAACGGTCCTCTCCATTTCTTGAGTAGTTTCTTTGTTCCCTTGGGCGGTATGACATTTTGGAAGACCCACACGTATTGGCCCACTTCGTATGGCTTTGCTCTTAGTATCTTTTCGTCATATTTCTTGCGTTGCCTCATTTGCGCTTGCGCCGTGTTTCTCCGACATAGCTCGTTTAGCTCTTGTTGTCTTTTGATCGCTTCCTTCACGTATGCTTGAGGTGACGTCCTCTTCCCCTCGTACTCCGGGTAAAAGAATGTTATAGGCATTGCCCTTTCCCTGCCTGTCAACATCATGAAAGGACTGATACCCGTCGTTGAGTGCTGAGTACTATTATAGGCTCCTACTACCTGTGGCAGGTATTTGTCCCAGTCCGTCATGTATCTCGAGCAGTACACCCTGAGCATGTTGACCAGTGTCCTGTTCTGTCTCTCTACCAACCCATTGGTCTGTGGATGATAGGTCGTCGAGTGCGCTTGAGCAATGTGTGATCTCTTCATCAATTCTTTTGTCAAGTCCCCCACAAAAGCCTTGCCGTTGTCTGACTGGAAAGTCATTGGACAACCATATCGCGATATCCAATGCGTTATCAGGTGATCACATGTCTCCTCTGCCGAGGCTGTCTGGCACGGAACCGCTTCCGCCAACTTGGTGAAGTGATCTATTATAACTAGTATTTGGTTATAACCCGACTCCGTCATGCAGATTTTCTGATGGTCTATCTGCACCACTTCATTGAATTCCGAACTCTCGACAGACTTGAGGGGAAACTTCATCTTCCTTGGGTCTTTTACTTGAAGGCATGCTAGGCAGGCATTCACCCATCTCTCGCAAGCTTTTCTCATTCCCGGCCAATCAAACCTGTGAAGTATCCTTTGTTGTACTTTATCTATCCCCTGGTGGCCCATCTGGTCGTGTGATCTGAAAAGCACCTCCGTTTGGTACAATTGTGGTAGTATGATGAGGTTGTGTTTGTGTAATATTTTTTCCTCATCTCTTCTCTTGCACGCTACCACCCCTTCAGCTGTGTGATAAAGTAAATCTCTCTTTTCCTTGTAGAACTGGCTCAAGATCTTGTAGCTGTCTTCCTCAAGTTCCCCCTTCTCCTTGACTCCCGAATGGATCCATTTGGAGAGGTTACTTGTCATTTTGTCATTCTTCTGGGCCCTTATTAGGTCAGACAGCCTGTATCTCGCCTTAACGTGCTCCTTTAGCGCCATGATCTGTCCATTCATTTCACCAGGGTTGTGGGTGTCATCACTCAGCTTCACACATATCATCCTTTTCACGATTTTCATGTCGTCTTCTGGTACCAGATTCGTTCTGACGTTTGAGTTGCACGATAGTTCCCTTAGTGGTTTTCTTGAAACTGCTATTTTCTCGAGCTCTTCACCACCTCGTACCTCTTGTGTTTCCAGATTGTACGTCCCTGAAGATGGATCCGTCTGTAATTCCCTGTCGTGCTGTCTTATCTTCTCTTCCGCCAGTATCATGCATAGACTGTCTTGGTCTTCGCTGCTCTCATCCGAGTCTTCATCCCATTCTTCACGCTCCCCGGACAATTTCCCTTCTCCGGTTTCGTCTTCTTCCATGAATCTGGACCACTCCCCGGACTCTTGATCTAGTCCCAGGTGTTCAACTTCTTCTCTGAATGTTACTTTCTTATCCCTGACTTTTGTCTGCTCCAGAATTTTGTCGGGGATTTTTTCAACTAGTGATCGCACAACTTCCTTGCTATCAGTGATGCTTCCTTTTGAGACGTCAGTATTGTTCACTGTTTCTTCTCTCCGAAGTATGGTTAGTTCCGGTGCCTCCTGACCTTTCCCTTGGATCACGGGCTTGTCATCTGATAGTTTCTCAAGCAACCTCATTAAGTCTTCATCTATTCGGACCGTTCCCTCCTCTACCTGGGTGAGATCATAACCTTTTGCCTTGAGTGTCTCCCTCACGATCTTGGACTTGAGCATTATTCCTATCGGAATCCCTCTATTTTTCTTCAAGATGGTCTTTTCAAGAGGCTCTTTCGGCAATTCGGGATGATCTTCTATCGGTTTGACTGATTTGTCCAGCCATCTCGTGAGTGGAAGACTGTCGTACGTTTCTTTGTCCATAAAGGAGAAGCCGTCTTTGATCTCAGGTCTGTCCGCCTCTCTTTGTTCTTGCCTCTCGTAGAACTCCGTCTTCTTACTCAAGCTGTCAGCATTTTGATGTTTATCTCGTGTTCTGTGCTCAATTATCATGTTGTATCCATCCAAGCGAACTATCCACCTCCCAATATAGCTCTGGTCCATTGAGTACGTTTTCAGCCAGCTTAGTGCTCGGTTGTCGACACTTAGCTTGAAGGGCTCACTGCCTAGGTATGCTCTGTATTTTTCGACAAAGGTGACCACCGCGAACATCTCTGCTTTCGGTGCTCCGTACTTCATTTCTGTGTCACTTAGGACCTTGCTCCCGTATGCTATTGGTCTCAAGACTGTCTTCCCATTCCATTCTTGTTCTTGATGGAGAATCCCAGAAATGGCGACTACTGACGCGTCCGTGTCTAGCACGTACATCCCCTTCTCTGTCGGCATACCCAGTACTGGTGCCTCACATAGCTCTTTCTTTATTCTCTGGAATGACTCTTCTGCCGCGTTGTTCCACGTGAACTTCTTGCCCTTATGTCTCATTAGTTGTTGCATCGGGTATACCTTGTCCGCATAGCCCTTGATGAATTCTCTATAATAGTTGGCGAAACCCAGGAAGCTCATCAGCTGGTGCTCCGTCTTCGGTGATTTCCAGGTTAGGACTGCTTCCACGGCGTCTGGATCAGGTCTAATGCCGTGCTTATCTACCATCCTTCCCAAGTATTTAATCGAGTCCTTGAGTATCTCGCACTTTGATGGTTTACACTTCAGCCCCGATCTCTTCATGCACGCGAACACCTCGTCAAGCCTCTCGATGTGGTCTTCTAGTGTCGGCGTCGCTATTACCACGTCGTCCACGTAGCACATTACCAGGTTGCCGTACTTCTTCGTCACGCCTATCAACGCGTGTGCCATCAGCCGCTGAAACGTGGCTGTTGCATTGCAGAGTCCAAACGGCATCCGTTTCCATTGAAACAGACCCAACTCGCAGGCGAACCCTGTCTTGTCCCTGTCTTGCTTCCTTAATGGTACCTGCCAAAAAGCCGAGCCTAAATCAAGAGTCGTAAAAAATTTTGCATCACCTAACTTCGAGAGGCTCTCATCAATTCTAGGTATGGGATAGGCATCCTTCACCGTGACGGAGTTCAGGTATCGAAAGTCACAACAAAACCTTAACTGGTCGCCTTTCTTTTTTGCCATCACTACTCCACACGCCCACGGTGACTTGGATGGTTCTATCATGTCATACTCTAGTAACGTTTCGATTTCTTTTCTACACGCGTCCGATTTGTGTGGGGTCATGCGCCTCGCCCCCTCCCTGTGTGGTACCGCGTTTTCCTCAAGTTCAATTTCATGTTCAACAAAATTACAACACCCGATATCCGCCTTATGCCTTGAAAAGACCTCCTCGTTTCGCTCTAGTACGTCCTTGATAGCTTCGAGCTGTTCATCTTTCAGTTTGCCCCTTAAATGTTCAATCTCCGGCAGAACCGGTTTATCAATTTGCATTTCATCTAGTGTGGGTCTCTCTGGAAAGTTCGAACAGCTCGAAAGCCCATCGTCCGTTTCTGACTTAAGTGATTTGATAAGACCTGAAGAATCTTTTATTCTCTGCAATCGTCTCAAGATACAAATTTTGTCCCTGTGGTTGGGACAATCAACAACTTCATTTTGTTTTGAGTTTTCAATTGTTTCATATCGAGTTTTAACCGGTAAAGCATATCCCAGCTTCCTCCCTCTCTGTATCGTGATCGGTATATCAAGGGTATTCAACAAGACACTGACGCAGAGGCCGCTCTTCGTTATCGAAAATGATCTTCCTAAAACAGCAGCGCTTTGACTATTAGGATTTGGAACTATACACACTTGCTTGTTGTCACTTAGTTCATTATAATTTTTCATCCTCAAGCTTACGATTGCCGCTTCATTAGCTTTTAACCTCACTCTCCTACTCAAGAATACCGGTGCTTTGTTTTCATTTGCCATTATTAAATTTACCGGTTTGATTGCGTACCTCCTATCCGGGTTCCGTATTCTGAACATTGCATTATTTAGATCAATCGTTACGTCGAAGTTCCTGATGAAGTCTCTGCCCAAGATGAATTGGTCAGATTCATCTAGGTTTTCTACCACGATGAAGCTCATCCACAGGTTACGTTCCCCCAAATTGAGAGCTATTATCGGCGTCCTGCCCAACACCCGAAGGGCCCCTTTGTTTGCAGCTGACAGCCGTATTCTAGAGTCTATCAAGTCACCTTTGTCAAAGCCCATTTTTTCCCATGTTTCGATTGGTATGACGCTCAAGACTGCTCCCGTGTCGAGTAATCCACGTAACTGAGTCTTTTTGCCATTTATGTCTAGCACGTGCCCTGTCACGTCTGCTTCCGTCCCGATGTGCATTGCATCTTCTTCGAGCATAGCGCAGTGTCCAATCGATCTTACTTTCAATTCTTCTTTCCCTACATAGATTTGTCCAATTAGGTCTTCGTCGCATGTTATCATCGTCTTTGTGTAGATGTTGATTCCATCTATATTCAGCATGACCTCGTGTGGACCATAAGCTTCAGTGTACCTATTATCAACACGTACCGATTTGCTGCCCCCTCTCGTGAGTAGTGCCCTGAGCGCTCTAGAAGTCGTTTGTGGACTTATTCTACTCAAGTAGTCTGCATACACGTCAATGTGCATTATCGTCTGGTCGCTCGGCTCGCTCAAGTTTCTGGTTACCTCGTGTCCGCCCACTGTGATTATCGACATTATTCTTGCTCCGATTTTCGATATCCCAAAAGGTTTACCTGTCACGATTTTCACGGTGTTACAATTCCCGGTCTTCATTGAGCCCGTTCTAGCCTCTGGTATTGAGTTCGATCCGGTTAATGCTTCGTTAAAATTCTGTCTTTCGATCTCCAACTTTAGTCGTTGCTCTATTTCTTTCGCAGCCAGATCTTGTTTCACTTTGGCAATTGCTTCCGTCGCCGCTTTCTCATAATTTATCTCTAGAGAGCTTCCGGCCGCGGACTCTAACGCACCGCTAACATGTGTAACAGCTTTCACTGTCTTCGTCGGCAATTCGGTGTTTGGTGCCCCCAAGTTCCTAGATTCAAACTCGTTTTGCCTGTTCCGCTGATTCTGCACCGCCGCTAATGCCAACTTATGTTTGGGGTGATTCTGGTCCTTGACCGCTTCCCAGAACAAGGGACAATCCATTCTGAAGTGCCCCTCCTGATTACAGAAGAAGCATCTGGCGCCTATCTTGATGATCAAGCCATTATAGTACTCGTGTTCCTCCATCTGGCTCATATCCTCCTCATCCGGTGCATAACCTAGGCTCTTCATGCCTTGTTTGTACGTTGTGCAGTCAGCCACATGATGATCCGCTGACCCGCAGTTCGCGCATGATCTACGCTTGTCCATATCATCTCTAGGTTTGTACCATGATGACCTCTGGGGTTGGCTTCCCCCTTGCGTGTTCCTGTTTTCTGAATATGAGTACTTCTTAGGTTTCATCAGCATGTATTCTCTTGATTTCTGTCTCATTTCTTCTGGGGTGGGTGCGCTATCCTTCGACAATGTGTAGTATGTTGCTAACATTGTCCTTAAGTCATCACTTTTCACCCCATCGATGAACTTCGAGGCAATGCTAAAGTTCCGTCTATTTGTCGACTCCTCTGGGTCACTCCTCCTTCTCAAGCTCTCGAGGTCATCTAGGAACCGATCTATTGACTCGTCGTCCCTCTGCCTTCTCTTTTCAAATCGCATCATCGCTTGGTGACCCTTCATGCCTGACCCGAATCGATTCAGCAATATCTCGAAGATCTTGTCCGCGGTGTCGCGTTCTTCCTCCTTCTTTGCGACCACGCATTTTAATGCCGTTCCTTCCAAGTTGCTCAGTATGGCTGTACATGCTTGCCTTTCGTCACTCAAGTTGTCTTGCTCTAGATGTAATCTCATCACTTCCACCCAAGTGTCAATGCATCCATCGGAGTCGTCCTTGAATTCTTTTGGCTTCTTGAATGTCTTTCTTGATTTTCCCTCTCTCCTGTCGCTCGAGTCAGTGTTCCTCGTGGCGAAGGCCTCTAGAGTCCTGTTCATCATCTCCCAAGTGCTGGCCCATGTCATAGCATCTGGTCCTGTGTTGCTGTTAGCTGTTGAATCTCCCGGAGCAGCCGTTGTATTCGACGTTCCATTCTTCATTATTGTTTTCGCAGTTGTTGGTGCTATGCTTATCGCATCCCTGGTTAAGGGCAACGGTGTCGATTGCCGTTTGTTCCTTTGTGGTTCTACAAAGTCAACTCTGGTGCTTTGCGTACGATCCGCTGCCGGTCTTTCTTGTGGAGTAGAACCTCTCAAGATTGCATCCAACTTCGCCTGTATTGCACACGAACTCTCGGCTTGACTCTTGCTCATTGTGTCCATTCTCCTTTCCAGGCTCCCTAATTGGCTGTTGACATCATCATATCGGTTCTTCAACTGTTGCATGTCTGTTTTGATGTTCTTTTCTCGTTCTTCATTGGTGGCTTCTACCTTGTCTGACATCTCCTTGAGTCTCTCCTCTGTTGCCTTAGCCAGGTTAAAATAACTGTCTAGATACTCGTGCTTGTTGTATCTTATCTCCTTTTTTATCACCTCTCTGTCTTCTTCACTGTTCTTAAGTCTTTTGTCGATCTGATTTAATTTCGCCAACAAGTCGCCCAGCTCAATGGTAGTCTCTTCATGGTCAGCCGTGAGTTTCTCTTCGGCCTTAGCCTCTGCTTTAGCTTGTTCCTCATTCTGGCCGGTTTCTGTCGTTTTCGTGCTCACTGTACCAAATGTTCGTGCTCTTTCTGCTTTCGGTTCTTCAGTCACGTTTTCTTTCGTTTTTATTCCGAACATTATTCCCAATTTTTCCGTAAAAGATGTCCTCTTTACTTGAGAGTCTTCTTTCACCGTTTCTTCGGTGTTGCCTATTGCATCTTCCGCGTCATCTATCGGTGAGAACTCTATGGGTTTCTGGTTCGGTTCCTCTGCATTGGGCATTGGAGTTGACTCTGTCGCCATCTTCCTTGTTTCATCCACACTTTGATCTGGTGTCTCTAGATCAATCTCGATGGTGGGTTCTACTCGCTCCCCTTCCGTGCCCTCTTTCGCCCTGTTCTCCGCTGTACTCCTTGTGCTGACCATGTTAACTGAAAAATTCGTCTTCGTTATCTTTGGGCCCGTTGATGTCGTTCCGCGCAGCGATGAATTATACTTCGTGTTTGATCCACTTGACCTTTTTTCGAGCACCGGTACCCTACTCCGCCTCATTATTTCTATTTACAACTGCTTCTATTTACAATTTTATTATATACACGATTCTATTCTAAGGGTAAAAAAAAATATTTTTTGTGGTAACAAACTCTGTACAACGTGTTAAAAACCTTATCCAATTCTCTTTCTAAAACCTCCGAAAAATTTTCCTTAATTTGGTCTTAACCCTACCTATTTCGATTTGTCTTATTCTGTCTTAAAACGCACTTGTTGTAATTTGACTTCAATTTCTATACCGTCCCAAGACTAGTGTCCCAAGACTACTGTCCCAAGACCAGTGTCCCAAGGCTAGTGTCCCAAGACTACTGTCCCAAGGCTAGTGTCCCAAGGCTAGTGTCCCAAGACTACTGTCCCAAGGGTAGTGTCCCAAGACCAGTGTCCCAAGACTACTGTCCCAAGACTAGTGTCCCAAGGCTAGTGTCCCAAGACTACTGTCCCAAGGCTGGTATCCCAAGACTAGTGTCCCAAGGGTAGTGTCCCAAGACCAGTGTCCCAAGGCTGGTGTCCCAAGACTAGTGTCCCAAGACTAGTGTCCCAAGACCACTGTCCCAAGACTGTCCCAGGACCACTGTCCCAAGACCCTGTCCCAAGACCACTGTCCCAAGACCACTGTCCCAAGACCCTGTCCCAAGACCCTGTCCCAAGACCCTGTCCCAAGACCACTGTCCCAAGACCACTGTCCCAAGACCCTGTCCCAAGACCACTGTCCCAAGACCCTGTCCCAAGACCCTGTCCCAAGACCACTGTCCCAAGACCACTGTCCCAAGACCCTGTCCCAAGACCACTGTCCCAAGACCACTGTCCCAAGACCCTGTCCCAAGACCACTGTCCCAAGACCCTGTCCCAAGACCACTGTCCCAAGACCCTGTCCCAAGACCACTATCCCAAGACTGCTCTGTTTTAAGACTTCTTCGGTCTTGTCCCAATACTCGTCACGGAGTGTCTTCCTCGTTGTAGGGTCTTCTTGAACCACCGTACCTTGTACCACCACTCGAGCTCTAGTAAAATTTTCCCAAAAACCCTCTCTTAAAAGCCAAATGCTGACCCCCTCTTCTTTTTGGTTGTTTCTATTTCAATGTAGGTGCGCAGGTATCTTGTGATCACCTGTTCGTATAAAACCAAACACAAATCCTCACTAAAATGCAACAAAAATCTAAGTAAGAAAAATAATAAAAACAGAAAAATGAGCCCACCTGAAATTCAAAGGTGACCAATGTCTACCTTTCGTCCAAAAAAAAAAATGTCTGGTACCTAATTGCCACGCGCTTTCCTCCCCCCACTAGTGATCTTATGGGGTATCACAAAAGCTGTCTATATCCGGTCCCCCCTACCAAACCAACCAGCGTACCAGTCTTAACTCGAGTTGAATTCTGGATCTCCACCTAATATTACCAACGCGTGTTAATTTCTAATGTAACTAAGTCAACGATGTCGACTAATTAGTTACTCTAATTTCCCCCTTTTTACAATTTACAACCGCCAACCTCTAACTTAACTAGCCCCCCTTCTAACCTCCCCCCTTTCTAGCCCCCCTTCTTAAGCCTAAAAATTACTTTAAGCGCCGGGTGCTAAACCTCTCAAGAGAAAACCGTAGACCTGTTTCCAGGCCTGCTCAAGTAAAAACGTTCCTCAAAACTGGGGGATTTCGCTTATCCAATTTTACACTTATCTCCTATAATGTAATGTGGATTCTAACGATACCCGTTCTGCCCAACTTGAGAACTCGAGAATTGCCAAATCCTTCTTGGCTGCTTTCCCACTCGACTGGTCACCTGTTCCAGTCCAGTCTCCTATTGGTTCAGCCAAGTGTCCCTGAACCACTCTCCCACTCGGCTGGTCACCTCTTCCAGTCAAGTCTCCTATTGGTTCAGCTCAGTGTCCCTGAACCACTTTCCCACTCGGCTGGTCACCTCTTCCAGTCAAGTCTCCTATTGGTTCAGCTCAAGTGTCCCTGAACCACTTTCCCACTCGGCTGGTCACCTCTTCCAGTCAAGTCTCCTATTGGTCCAGCTAAGTTCCAAGCTATCTGAAAACCCTTGACAACGCCCCACTTTGGGCACTTTATTCAGTTTACTGGTTTAAATTGCTAGGTTGATCGAAACGATCGAACTTGTAAAACAGTATGGGTATACTATTTAATTAATATAAAGGTTTGATCCAACTAATCTGGTGTCAAAGTCACTGTCTTTTTTCGTTTTATGGTTTTTGTTCCTTTTTCTATTCTTTTTTGGTTTTTGTTTTGCTTTTTGTCTTTTTGCTCGTGTTTTTGTCCCCCTAGTTGCCCCCCTATACTCGGTTAGCTAAGCCTCGTTCGGAGAGCGCACCAGGAAATTTTCTCGAGTTTTCTTAAAAAGCTATCACGGTACAACCGGAAGGTTTGCACGTTCCTGTCGAACCGTACCGCCGGTACTCTAGAATGGGCATTCAGCCCGAAGCTGTCTCAAGTGGGTTCGACTCCGTAGTCTTGATGTCGTAAACACCCAGGAGCGCCATAAAAACACTATGTAACATTCGTCTACTGCAGTCACACATGAGGCTTAAGAAAAATAGGCCCTATAACCACTGGCTCAAGGGTCAGGGACACTATCTCTTGTGTTTTCCCACCTCAAGAACGGTCGGAGCCAGTTCGGTTCGCTTGTGACATGAGACTACGACCCGTTACAGCTTAAAGGCTACTACTAAAATATCCCCCCACTCTAGAATTAGAAACGTCCCCATACTTAGGTCTCTAGATACCCAAAATACATGAACGCCGTTAAAAACCGGGTTGGAACAATCCGTTAGGTTACTTTTTATTAGACAGTGTGACTTTGATCCATTTCAGATGGATCAACCTAAAACTCGCCTTACCTCAACATAACAATCATAAAACACACTCTAGAATTTAAATTCGTACTCACATATCAGCGCTCTCAAGAGTTGGGAAAATAATCCAGTCAGTAACTAACTCAAGAAATAAATAACTAAGAGAAGTTTAATGTTTTATAGTTTGGACAGCAAGGATAAGTTCATGCTCTAGAATTTGAGTTCTCTTGGACCGTTGGGACACTCCAGTTGTCCGCCTTTCCGCTGAAGGTTCACTCTGGTCCAACTTTAGTAATCGCTCTCTCGGGGATACTCTGTCTTCTATTTCAAGTAGGACAGCTCTACTCTTGTTCACTATGATGGAAATTGCGAATAGCAATTTCCCACTCGTTTTTAATTGACAACTTCCCCGCAATTGTTCTAAAATTGCTCTCATTTCTTTTTCTGATTTTCAGTTATCGCGAGAAAATCGTGCATGACATGTTCCTTTCGAAATTTTGAAAAATTAAATTTCACTTCAAAATCAAGTATTTTCTGCTCTTCTCAAGGTCAAACTTCCAAATATGACCGACTGGCACAGGCCTTGGCCAGGATTTAGCTTTTTATTTTTTAGCCTAGTTAAGACCGACAATTCAGTATCGTGAAGTGTGGGGGATCGGCAGGCCCGTCGTTCCCTTAGCGGTATAAAACCAAAAACACTGAAAAAGATACAAAAAACCAGACAAAAAAATTAGTATAGTACCTAAGAAAAAACCAAAAAAAAACAAAAACGGAAAGAACCATAAATAATGAAAGAAAATTTAAAAATCAGTAATAATTGTCCCCCCAGACGAGATGTGATCCGACCCTCCAGTTTGTTGTTGTTAGGTATTTTGTGGTTACAGGCAATTATATCAAGCAGGATCGTTACGATCAAATTTTTGGCACTTTTCTGGTGCCTGTACTGTAGGGTTGTTTGAGTATTTATGCACGCTAATGCTAATTTGCGCTCAATCCGGAAGGGTCTCGTGATTAGAGCGGAAGACTGATCCTGCAACCAAGGGAAAGAGCATCAAGAAGGGCTCAAGCACAACAACAATTGCCTGTTGGATATCTTTATCAAGTTTTGTATCTTTTTTGGTACAGAAGGTAAGATATCAATATGTGGGGTGCTCGACAGTGACTGCACTGTAGTGACCCTCCCCTAGCTGCGATTTTCCCGTTTCAGCACCCCAATTCGGAAATTGAACGGACCCGAGAGGTTATAAAAATATTAGCACTACTTTTTATTTTGTTTGCATTAAAACTCTTATATCACTTTTCAGTGAAAGAGACCGTAAACAGACCGGGTTTTGTGGTCAAAGTAGTGATATTTTGATTCCAGCACAAATCGCGATTTTAGAGATATCGATGTTTTTTTAAACAAAAAAGCGCTAAATTACTGAGTTACATTGTAACTGCACTAATATAACTAGTGGAATTGGTCAGATTCAGTTTGGACGAGGCTGGAATTAATCGGGTGCCGAAATTCGAAATTAAGTGATTTTTGAAAAAAAACGAGACGCCAATAAAAAAAATCAAAATTTTTGAGTTAGGGCAATGAAAATTGTAAATCGGAAACATACACTAGTGAATCGTCAGGTTTTAAGACCCGTTTACCAAAAAACTCCCTGTCCCTAGTGAAATCGAACTTAACATGTTTGATATAGTGGATCCATCAATGCGGAGGGATCCAGGAAGCATTTTTTTGGCAGATTTTTTCTACTGGAACGTTTTGGATCGGGTTATTTGCATAGAAGTAGAAAAAAGTTGGGCCTTCTGAGCTTGTATCAATAATTTTAGGTCAGTAAGACAAGAATTGCGGAAAACTTAGGCGGAACTTATAAGTTTGAAGTTTTTTGAGTTCGCATAAAAGTTGTTTTGCTTCATAACCTTTTAACAACTGAACCAATCCAGTTCATCTTGGTACTGTTCGAACAGTAAATAAGCAGGCTTAAACATAAGCTAACTAATTTTTGAAGAAACTAAGCATAAAAAGTTTCTTAGACTGTTTTTAGCAAAAATACTGATTTCTGAAGGTAGACCCTTCATGTTTTATTATTTTTTTTGCAAAGTTTTTATACACCTCCCAACGCAGCAACGGTCCATTAAGCCATTTTTAAGTTATTTCGAGGATAAGGGAGCGTTAAGGAACCTAGCAAACGACTCTCGAGTAAAAAAAAAGGCTTGTTATAAGACCCCTCACAGTGAAAGAAAATTGTTAAATGAGCTGCTTAGCTTCAATCCGGAGGGGTCTGAGGCCAGAACAAACCCTTCCTAGTTAGTTGATTTTGCATAATAGGTTCTGAGACCCTATCCGGAAGGGTCTCTTTTATTGTTTTACCGACCCGGAAGGGCCAATTTTTGCCAATCCGGAAGGGTCATCTTTTGCCAATCCGGAAGGGTCATGTTTTGCCAATCCGGAGGTGTCTCAATTCGGAGGGGTCGCGTCTTTGCCAATCCGGAAGGAATACGTTTTGCCAATCCGGGGTTCGCAATTCAGAGAAGTCCTGTCTTTGCCAATCCGGAAGGGTCATATGTTGCCAATCCGGAGGAGTCCCAATTCGGAGGGGTCCTGTTTTTGTGAATCCGGTTGGTTCCCAGTTCGGAGGGGTCCTATTTTTGCCAACCCGGAAGCATCATATTTTGCCAATCCGGGGGTCCCAATTCGGAGGGGTCGTGTTTTTGCCAATCCGGAGGGTCATTTTAGGCCAATCCGGAAGGGGTTCCAATTCGGAGGGGCCTGTTTTTGCCAACCCGGAAGGGTCATATTTTGGCAATCCGGGGATCCCAATTCGGAGGGGTCCTGTTTTTGCCAATCCGGAGGGTCATTTTAGGCCAATCCGGAAGGGGTTCCAATTCGGAGGGGCCTGTTTTTGCCAATCCGGAAGGGTCATCTTTTGCCAATCCGGAAGGGTCATGTTTTGCCAATCCGGAGGTGTCTCAATTCGGAGGGGTCGCGTCTTTGCCAATCCGGAAGGAATACGTTTTGCCAATCCGGGGTTCGCAATTCAGAGAAGTCCTGTCTTTGCCAATCCGGAAGGGTCATATGTTGCCAATCCGGAGGAGTCCCAATTCGGAGGGGTCCTGTTTTTGTGAATCCGGTTGGTTCCCAGTTCGGAGGGGTCCTATTTTTGCCAACCCGGAAGCATCATATTTTGCCAATCCGGGGGTCCCAATTCGGAGGGGTCGTGTTTTTGCCAATCCGGAGGGTCATTTTAGGCCAATCCGGAAGGGGTTCCAATTCGGAGGGGCCTGTTTTTGCCAACCCGGAAGGGTCATATTTTGGCAATCCGGGGATCCCAATTCGGAGGGGTCCTGTTTTTGCCAATCCGGAAGGGTCAATTTTTGCCAATCGGGACGTGTCCCAATTGGATGTGTCCTGTTTTTATCAATCCGGTGGGGTTCCAATTCGGAGGGTCCTAATTTTGTCAACTCGGAAGGGTCCTAGAAATTTTCTTTTTTAACGAACGCAATCGTAGGGATCCTAAACGAAAAGAAGATATATAGTGACGAGCATTGAGATATTAAGAAGTAGGCAGACCAAGAAAAACAGAAAACCAGTGATGCACTGGTAACTTACCTTTAGATAAAAATTGAAAATACCATAATCAAAACAAAACAGGTCTAAATCCGGAGATTCGCGACTCTAGGTCTAACCGAAAACACAATTCGAAAACGATTTATTTGGATTGAAGTCCAAATTGTTTTTTGGAAGAGCGTTAGCCTTGAGAGTTTCAGTAGGTCTAGCTATGGCAATCCGAGCGCAGATAGGTAACAGAGCTCGGTGGGAACAATAGTCGCCCACTTGAGAGAAATACTGCCTTAAGGTTTTGTCTGTTTAGGTTAGTGCGGCACTAGACAGGGAAAACTCTTTCTTTAGAAACCAGTTCAACCATGAAATTGCGACAGACTAGTTTCAATACACATACATATTTTAAAAAACTATATACGTTTTTTTTCTTTTCTCCTCTTTGGTTTTGAATTCTTGATAATTGTTCTCGATTGGGTAGTGGACACACTTTTTTTAAATCTATTGACATCATCAGTCTGTGCTAGCTTTATATCCAATATTCAATAAAAAATTAATGTGCAAAAACTGTCTATACCTTCTACTGTGATGACTCAATAAAATTCGTGGTCACTTGTTAGTTGAAACTTATGGATATTACTGTGTTGTAATATTATTATCAGTTGTCAAACAACAAAAAAAGTTGGAAGCGGATCGAGTGTGCGAGCAGTAAGAAGCGATTAATTAAAATGAGTCCAGACAAGTCGAGGATACCTACACTAAATGATAGCTCAAGGAAATTTATACCAAAGAAACAAATAAATCAATGAATGATCCTTTTGTGGAAAGGACCGAGAGGACTCGGAACAAGAAAGGCAACAAAACTACAGGCGGAATGGTTGGAACAGGGAGTCAAAAGGCCCCGGAAGATGAAGGGGCAATGTTGGAAGTAGAGATCCATCCAAACCATGCTCTGGACGAGAACCACGCGGGACGTGGAACGGAAGAAAATGGGAATAGAAGGTTGACGAGTGGATCTACTCTTGTAGAACAAGGCCACGATTTCGCCACTTCGACCGGGACTCTTGATCGAGAGGAGATGTCGGAACTGTCCGACCTTTTGGCTGAAAATCCAGCAGCAGTGGGCTCATCTACTGATAAAACCATGATGAGTGGGTAACAGAGAAAACGTCAACATTATCCTCGTTTTCGGAAAGAGTCAAGAACACTTTGGGAAACTTTTTTCCATTTACAATGGGAACGGTAACAGGCAAAGATATAGACTCTCAGGACGAGGAAAAAGGAAATTAAAACGGGGAAGTTGATGTCTTTGGGTCTCAAGTGAGCCTCAACAGTTCAATCCATGAAAACGAGGCATGTACAAGCCTGGAGAATGGCTATTCGGATCGGTTTGGCGCGATCAGAACCATAAACAATACTCTTGATGGGAAACAGCATTCAAGAGAGTTCATGACAACAACTGAATCGGACGTGCAATCCGCAAGGACTAGAATCATAGAGTCAGGGAGCAAACTACTGGATTTAAAGGCGGATTAGGAAGAGACATTGAGACAGAGAGGTAAAACTCGAGTTTCGACCAGCACTAAGTTGCCTGCAACCAACATGATGACGCCACCAATAGTGACTCCGTTAGTGGACAACGGGGCATCAATGGAAGAGGCCTTGACCCGGATTGTGAACAGATGAAAGAAAGTGCAATTCATGTTGAGAGAGAAAACCAGCGGGAAGAAATTAACCACAACAGACAGGAAGTCATTAGAAGCGAAAAACGCTTTAAAAAAAGGACGGATGAAAACTTGGTCAAGAATTTGTCGCGAATGACGAGGGAGGCTGAGGAAAGAGAGAGACCGTTGAGAGGTGATTTGGAACAACTACGAAGTCAGCAAGAGCAGACTCTTTGGACTGTTGACACAAGAATAGACGCATTGATGGAAAGACGCACTCAGGCTATCATGGACAGTCTGGATGGTCTCCAATGGAACAGGAGAGGATCTAGGAATAGAGGAACACACTCGAGAGAGGCTAGCAGGGAGCTGAGGGTGAACTTCGACGAGAACCCAAACAGGGGAAGGAGCTATGGATCCACAAGAGGAAGGGGTAACTCATCCAGCAATGCCACTGGGAACAATAGGCCGAGGGGTCAAACGAATACCAGAGGGGGTTCTATTGACAGCAGGCCTATCTCGAGCGAACGACTTATGCGAGACGCGAATGCGACTGGGAGAAGTGTTTCCACAAACTGGAACCACTCGAATCAAGGAAGATCTCAACCCAGCGACTCAGACAGAAGGAAAATTCTAGAGCCTAAATCAACGGATAATAACGATCAAGCGGGACATCACGTTAAAATTGCCATAATTGTTCTTGTTATATCCAGATCTCGATGGAGGCTTCAGTAAAAGATATTCTTTTGACTTGAGTCTCAACTCCTGTGGTGTTGGCGCATTGGTTGAGAGTGGTGTGTAATGTGTTGCTAACATTGTTCGAAGTTCATCATTCTTCACACCATCGATGAATTTTGAGGCTACTGCCAGGTTCATCCTTCTGTTTGACTCATCTGGTTGGCTACGCCTTCTCAGCATCTCCAAATCGTCTAGAAACTTGTCTATCGTCTCATCTTCTCGTTGCCTCCTTTTCTCGAAGCGCATCATTGCTTGGTGTCCCTGCACCCCTGAGCCAAAACGATTTAACAAGATTTCAAAGATTTTCTCAGCTGTGTCCCGCTGGTATTGCTTTCTGGCCATCACGCAATTCAGGGCTGTCCCTTCCAAGCTGCTGGTGAGCGCACTGCACTTCAGTCTTTCTGTCAAGTCTTCATCCTCAAAGTGCAGCTTCATGACCTCTATCCAGATATCTATACAGCCGTCAGATTCGTCCTTATAGCATTTTGGTTTCTTAAATATCCTTCTGGACTTCTCGCTGCGTTCACTGGTCGAGAACACAGCCGAGAAAATCTTCGAAGTCCTGTTGAATCGTTTTGGTTCAGGGGATTAAGGACACCAAGCGAAGAAGCGCTTCGAGAAACGAAGGCAACGTGAAGGCGAAACCATAGACAAATTCTTAGATGACTTAGAAATGCTTAGCAGGCGTAGTCAACCGGACGAGTCAAATAGCAGGATGAACTTGGTAGTAGCCTCAAAGATCATAGATGGTGTGAAAAACGATGAGCTTAGGGCAATGTTAGCATTGAATTATACACCTCTTTCAACCGTTTTCTGTGAGCGTTTTTTTTGTATCCGGTTTCAATTCAGCATAGAAAGAAACTTGGCTAGGCTTTGCCAATGACGACGGACTATGAAGAAACACCAAAGAAATACCAGAGATAGAGCACACGAGATAGAGCCTTCGGAGTTCACCTTGATGCATTTGGACATATATGCGGATTACCTGAGACAAGCAGAGCCACGCATTGAATCGAGAGCTGAGCGAGCGTTGTTAACAACGGATGGCACTCGAAAAAAGAAACTTAACGGGCGCTACGTGGAAGCCTATGGGCCGTATCGAGTGATGCTGAACGTGGATGGAATCAGTATCTACACTAGGATTTATGTAACAACAGATAGTGACCAAATAGGGCAGATCTATTTGGGAGAGTAGGAACTCAAAGTCCGCAGGATAGGCCATGACGCCATGATGGAACAAGATGCAGTACACATTGGGTATGAAGCAGATGTGACCGCACATCTGCTCGACACCAACGGAAAGAAAATCGGAGTCACAGGGCTTCTGGACACAGGAGCGGTAGTGAGTGTGATGCCGATAAAAACTTGGGAAAGAATGGGCTTCACGAGGGAAGATCTAATTCCAACGAATCTCCGACTGGCCGCCGCCAATCGAGGAGCGATTTACGTAGCCGGAAGAACACCAATAACAGTTCTCCACATGGGAGAACGGGATCTTTGGATGAGCTTCCTGGTGGTAGAGAACTTGGACGACGCCGACCAATTCATCTTGGGCAGAGATTTCGTCAGGAAACGGATTGTGTGTCAGTGTGTTATTGAACACTTTGGACACCACGGTTTCAATCCAGCGTGGAAAGAAGCTTGGTTACTCTTTGCCGATGAGGACTGACAATGAGGAGACACAAAACTTGAAGAAACATAGTGTGAACGACTGTCCTTATCATGCGAACAAAGAAAAAATTTTAAAGAGGATTAATGAATTGAAATCTATTCATAATTTGTTTTCAGTGAAATCCGAAACGGATGACGGCTTATCGAGCTGCTCGAATTTTCCGGAACGCCCCTCGTCATACGAATTAGAGTCTGACGCACCAGTTTTGCAAGAGAGCACTTAAGAAGTAAGATAAGTGAGTGAGAGTTTGAGCAGCTAAGAGCAGTTTTAAATCGGAACGCGGACGTTTTTTTCAAAACATAAGGCGGATATTGGTTGTTCTAATTTCGTCGAGCATAAAATCAAACTAGAAGAAGGCCCCGTTCCCCACAGGGAGGGCGCAAGGCGCATGACACATCATACATCGGAAGCGTGCCGCGCTGAAGTAGAAATGTTGCTCGAATACAATATGATGGAACCCTAAAAGTCACCTTGGGCTTGTGGAGTTGTCATGGCTGCTAAAACAGAGGGTGACAACCTACATTCTGTTGAGACTTTCGCTACCTGAAGGCGTTGACCATAAAGGACGCCTACCCAATACCACGTATAGATGAGAGCGTCTCGAAACTTGGCGGTGCTTGGTAATCTTGTGATGTGCTACGTGGATGATGTGGTCATAGCGACACCCACCTTGATAGATCATATCGACACACTCGATGAGGTCTTCGACTGTATGAAGAATACCGGCTTGAAATGAAAACCGTCGAAATGTGAGATTCCTAAGGACTCAATCAAGTACCTGGGAAGAATGGTTGACAGGCATGGCGTGGAGCCAGATCCGGATGCGGTGGAGGCCGTGTTAACATGGAAGGACCTTAAAACGGACACGCAGCTCATGAGCTTCCTGGGATTTGCCAATTATTATCGCGAGTTCATAAAAGGATACGCAGACATTCAGCAACTAATGCGCAACAAAGGGAAGAAGTTCGAACGGAATGAAAGAGCTGAGGAAACTTTTGTAATATAATGCGGGAACTGTGCGAAGCGCCAGTGCTAAGCATGCCCCGACACTGACGCTTCAGTGGTAACGATTTCAGGAATACTGCATCAAGAAATTGAATATGCTGGACTAAAAGCAGAAATTTTTGCGGTAGTCATGTTCGTGGAGAAGTACCGTACATGCTTGTGGAGCGCTCCCTTCAAGTTGTGTGTCGATAACAGAGCCCTATCTTGTTTGAAGACGTACTCGATGGACCAGAGTTATATTGGTCAATGGATAGTCAGTTTGGATGGTTACCACATCATAATCGAGCACAGGATGCGTGACAAGCACCAAAATGCTGACAGCCTCAGTAGGAAAACTGAGTTTTATGAAAGACTGGAGCAGAAGCAGGCTAATCAGGCGGAAATTAAGGAAGAATTCTCCTTTCTGGTCAAAGAGACTTATGAAGCACTTCTCTTGACGAGATGGTTGGCCAAGTCAGGACATCCAGTTCCGGGACACCCTGTGTTACCTGTGAAGAAAGCATCAGAAATAAAGATCTTAGCTAAAAGGGACCCGGTGCCTTGGATTTGTTACTAGGTTCGAACCTGGCCCAATAGGAACTCTCTCGTATGAACATAAACAGCCTCCCTTTGCTAGATAAAACGGTGCAAGTCACACCACAAGTGATGCGGATGCTGGGTGGATTGTTGGATTAAGATGAACCCGACTGGGCAGCAGCCATGGCATCACTGACAGTCAGTGAGAAGGTACGGATAAAACCATCAAGACGCCAACACCAGGAAATCGAAGGGGATTGTAGGACGGTAGTTCAGCAACTAGTGTCCACGATTCCTGAAGGCGTTTTGATGATACAAAGAAAAAGACGAGGAGATTGGAACTCAAAGGAAGACTGTCACCTTTGAGGAGCCCGATCAAGTTTGGATAGAAGTTGAATGAAAAACCCGAAACAAGAGTTTGTCCGGGAGTCGGATGTCGAAGAAAGTGGTCATGGAAACGAACAAAACCAGGCGACAAAATTTTTATCCGAGGAGTTTAGATGGATGAGTAGATCGTGCACATCAGAATCTGCCGTCGAAACGTATTCCACGACAGGCTCTCATCTACTCATCTGTTGATAACACCTCGAGGAAATCAGAGATTGATTCGTAATCAGACAGGAACTCGAGCACGGGATCAAAAGTGTCAGAGTTGGCAATCTACACATTATTAGTGGAGACTCGAACAATGGACTTGGACAGGGAAGTAAATCAAGACCCCGATAGCGATCGCTACCTGTACACGAGTGAGAAAGTCTTTGATAACGGGGCAGATGACCTGGAAATGATAGCGGTATCGAAAAGTTTTATGAGCCTGTTACCACAGAACGAAGCAGTCAGGACTGACCTTCAACCGTTTAAACAAGAGACAGAGCCATTGGCAAAGATTTCGTTCGTTAAGATGGAGGATGACGCGCATCAGCCCGATGAGCTAAATAGTCACCTGAGGGCCAAGAAGACATTTTGGAAGGCGAGAAACAGACTGTCGGACTTGAAAAATGAGCGCAGAGAAATGACCGCATGAAAGCAACTTGATAAAGTGAATAGAGAATGGGGACGAGACAAAAGAGATCTGAAAGGGGATAGTTACCGAATCTTGAGACAATATTTTATGCAGAAAGAGGGAAGGTTATATCTGAACAAGGATGGGATCGTTGCTTGCAAAAGGAGAGAAGAGGACAAGGCCTAAACAAATACAGATGCAAAAGCCTACTCAGTCGGCGATTATGTCTGGGTGTTTCAGGAAGTAGTTCCACCAAAAGGAACCAAAAAATTATTTAAAAAAATGGCGCGGACTATTTCAAATAAGAGAAGGGTACCAACGAGGTCGGTTTTATCGACTGAGCACTGGAAGAGCAGCTCATTACGAAAACATCAAACCGCACAATGCCTCATCAGAGGACTGGTGCATCACAGCGGACATGCAGGAGGGATACTATTTGATGGGATCCTGCTTGTGAAGTGAATGCAAGAGTAACGCGCGACAAAAACGACGGGAATGAGGTGGTAGTTAATTGAGATCTGCCAGTGGACCTGGAGTTGACCGAGCGAGTGGAGGTGGACGACGAAACTCTACCTTATGCCGAAGAGGACTGGGACTGCCCAGAACAAACTGAAATTGACAAAGGAGTACAATCTGACTTTCCTCTCAACATGGAGACACGCCAGAGCCAGAAAGAAGAAGTACAACCATATGGCGAGGATTTAGTCATAGACAGGATAGTTTTAAGCGATATGATGGAGTTGCTGGTGGGACTGGATGAAGTAGCGGTGCCAAGAGAGATCGAGCTGGTCAATGACATGGATCAGGATTGGATCGACGATCGCTCCGAACCAGAAGTAGAGTTCGAATCATGAGCAAGAATAAACGAACTTGCGAGTGCTCGAATGGCTCCACGATCTGCCGGCAGATCCTAAAGAGACAATCTTGACGATTCAGGATGTCGATAAAGACGGCATCAAATACGTCAACCATGACAATACCGAGTCCAACTGGGTCGTTCCAGATGGCCCTCTACGCGTTCCTTAATCCAACCTCGATCTGCTCGATTTGGGCGATCGACGGGGACGTCGATGGAGAATTTTGTCCGGGGAGTGGGGGTAGGATTCACGCACACCGAAAACCTGATCGTTAAGAAATTAAAATTGGCAAGAGAAACCGGAGAACTGGAAACGGAAGGCGAGAACGCCAAAAAACCACCTTTTGGATGAATTTTTGAATCTTATTTTGACCTACCGAACCATTATTCAAACAATATTGTCATAACGGACCGCGATTTCATACTCACGGATCATACATGCGCTATAGAAAAAACAGCGGATGTAAACTTCAAAACAGCACTAGCGGCTGACTTTAAAAGAGAGTATAAGAATATCGAGTTTTTATGGAAACAGAGGCCTGGTGTGGGAGGGATGATAGCGCTGCCCCCTGTTGCATCACAGATACCAGGGAAATAGTTGTGTTTCCTGGTTACTAAGGCCACTGATAAGCAACACGTAAAATCAGAGAGCTTGGTATTGGCCTTAGGGGATTTTCTGGTTGAGAGAGGAGTGACCTCTCTCTCGATACCAGTCTATGATCCCAATAGGGGAAAGCTACATTCGAGAGAGTTATATGCCCTTGTACACGTAATATTTTCAGAAACTGACATAGAGGTTTAATTACATAAAAAGTATTATCTGAATATATGCTAGGAGTTGCATTCGGCGATAAGTGGTTTTTATTAAGCTTACTTTATAGGCGTTAGGATTAAGTTTCAGGCTAGCTACTAGGGATTATGTTTTTAAAAAATAGAGTGAATATGTGATGCTTAAATGTTATGTTATAGTTAGCTTATGTTTTAAGTGATGTTTGTGTCATAAAAGACCTGGAACACTCCAGGTAAAGAAGGTGACAGCGCTCATTTGTGTTATCTTGATAAGGTTACAGGTGGACGATCCACCTTGGTGCTAATTTTTAAATCAAGAACAAAGGAGAATTTCAATGGATCGTTTTTAAAAAATGTGAATGATGTTTCACCCTGGAAATGGAACGGCATGAAATGATGGTTTTAAGTCGTGACTTGCTTTTCAGATTTTGATTGATCCAATTTTGTTTATTGAATTTAACAAATCAGAAGGAACACGACGACGAAAGATAAGCAATAGAAAGATGGGTGACACGAATGATTTGATGGAATTCCTCTCAGTGAGTCTAAGAGCGACTCTGGACGAGATATATCAGCGGCTGATTGACCGTGACTTTGCACAAGAAGACCCGGGATTGGCGATGTTTGTGGTCGAGCTCCTCAACGCGTTAGGACGAGAGGGTCGAGGGAATCGCCCTACGGATGTAGTGCTGATGCTGGCCTTCGGTGAGTCCGGGACGGCGAGAGAGGTCGAAACCGACTAATGAGATGGCGGCGAGGACAAATGTCTGGCCACGACTTGTCTCATGAGCCGGGGCTAGGCGAGCAGAGGGATGACCGGCTAGGTGAGATGCCCCTACCTGTTCAACCGGTACAGCCGCTCATCGGAGCAAAGAGACTACGTGATGGGCCGGGCCCGTCACACTCAGTAGATTCTCCGACAGCTGCTCCTCCACTGAAGAGGGTGAGGATGAACGAGATAGAGATCCAGACCTCGGAGACGATCGAGACGTTGGAGAAGAAGGATAAGAATCAAAGCGAGCTGTGTGCCAAGCTGCAGGAGTACAGGGCAATAGCTCGAGAAAGAGACGAATGGAAAAAGAAGTTCGAAGATCGGCAAATGGCAATCAAGGAAGAAGAGATAAAACACCTGAAGGAGCTATATATGGCAAGGGTGAGCCAAGTGTCACCGGAGGTTCTGGCGACGATGAACTCCTCGGAGGGATCCAGGAACACACGTTCCAGGACGAAGGCACAGTCTGCTCCGAACCCGAGAAATATGATACTGGATCCTTCAGACACCTATCTGGCTCCCCAGTTTCAAGAGTCATTCAATCAGGTGGCCAGAGCAGCGATGAATGAGATCAACAGGACCACTGGCCGGACGCCTCAAGTAGCTCGGAGCGAACACCTCGAGCCATAGTATCAACGGGGACTGCGCATGGCGGAACGATTCAGAAGTCTCGCGTAGTTGACATCAGGAAGAACTTAACGGTACGCAACTAGTTCGTGCAAGTAGCCGCGGAGCATCCTCGAGCTTGTTTGAATGGCATGGGTTGGAACCCCGCCATAAGCAACCAGGCAATTCCCCCCAGGGAGTCGTAATTTAATTATAGGAGACATTTTAGTGAGGGATCTGAACGAGTTTTTTGTCAATGGTCAGACTACTGTTCTATCTTTTGGAGGAGCTTCCGTGGCTCAGTTCATTAAAATGATGGAGTTCCAGAGCGAGGATCACGAGGAGACTCGTGGTGCTGTGCACGATACCACAGAACCCGGAGTTGGGCACGCCGTTGGCGGATTTTATGAACGGCAACGTGACCCGTTGGAACGAGATGACCCGCAGTCTGGTGAGAAGCAATCCCAGCGAGCTGCGAATCATGGATCTTGAGAACATGCTGCGCATGATTGATCATCTCGCGCTCACCAGAGATGGTATACATTTCAAAACCCAGCAAGGGAGACGCTGGATAAACGACGTGTTCCAGACGCAGTTAAGGGCAGTGGAGCAAGAATTGAGGACGACCAACTCACTGGCTCGGACCAGTTCGACTGGAGGAGGCAGAGTGAGGGGCAACGTGTCGGAATCACTCGCCAACCGCCTCGGGCCCCAGGCCATGGAGACGGGTGCAGCCGCTCCCGTTGCTCCAAGCTCAGATGTGAGAGAGAGGTTGGGGACTGCTCCTCCCCCTAGGAGACAACCGTTGGAGAGCCGACTAGGGAAATCGGTTGATCAGAACCAGACTACCTCCCAGAACGTGTCTAGGACAAGTAACCCGCCCGCTACAGCAACTCCTGCTTCGACAACAAACCAATCGACGAGCGTCGTGCCGGCGGAAGGAGATTGAACCAAGCAGCGTGCTGCTTTGGAACGGTCCAGACCCCAGCGGTTGGGGACAGTATAAGACGGACATGTCGGCGAGGTTGAACATGAGCACATTGACGTGTCGAGAGGATGCTAGAAGGATGATCGGTGGAGATGGTCCCAAAGTGACGAGATTATATCGAATACCGGGCGTGGACTGGCTGTTAGCGGAACAGGAGCAGTTTAGCTCCGCGATTACGCTCAGGTTCGTGTATCTTGATGGATTGCCTCAGGACAACACCTTTGGGCCCTTGAATAACCGATCTCTTACGGACGTCCGTCGGAGAGCCAGGGAATTGACACCACCAGCTCGGAAGGGCAAATTTCTGGCAGATAATAAGCCCAATAACAAGCACCACAAGCTGTATAGGCAGTTCTCCAAGCCACCCGGCCAGGCGCCTGGTGAGTACTCGAGAGACTATCCCCGAGCGACCTCGGTGGAAGGGGACGATAGGAGACACGCGGGACTGAAGGCACCAGTGGGTGACAGCCTGTTTGCTGCCTATGATCCTTTGGATATAAAGGCTGCAAGTATCTGATAATTGCCAGTTCAGACTATCTCTACACGCCCTGTTCTCTCTTTTGGCCGGAAGTGATCTTCTTGACGGCGTCTAAGTTAGACTGGGCGCAATCAGCAGGCATGGCAATAAGCGCGCGGAGGACGATCAGTATGAAATTGCAGGTGATAGTAATTGCCGGCTCGAATGACCACTTGCAGAGTAGAGGGTTGTTGTCCCGTCTGACGGATGGATCAATCCCGAGCAATGAAGTCATAGGAGAAGCTATAATGACGTTGCTCTCAGCCATGACCGAGGTGGAGGCATCAGTGCAGTGACACTTCACCAGGAATGTAGTGAAGATCATCTTTGTATTATCACCGGGGTATGCCACATTGCCAGAACCCATACAGTTTGTGTACACGATGGTCACAACTCTAGCTGAGGGACAATTCAAAGTGATAATACCTGCGGCGAACAAGATGGTGAACCCTAACAACTACTACCCACACCGCTCGGAGCTTCCTGCCATCTGGGCTGACATTTCCAATGCCATCCAGGGATTCAAGGATTGCAGCACAACTCGGTTGGTGCTGGATGAAGTCCTGGGGTTGGAGCTGTCCAACTTCGCCAGATTCACGATCACTTGTTGGTTTAACAGGTGGCCAATGACCTCTGGTTCAGACAAATGGATTACACGGAAAATGAGCAGGGGAGGACAGTCAGAAAAAAATATGACATCTGCGGAAGAGGATCTCATGGCATTGGCTTTGCGGACGAAGCCACACACCAACTCATGGTTGTACTTGTCACCAAGATTTTGTACCTTGGGAGAAGACGCGTTTGAGCATGCACCGGCGGTAATCAAAGAGATACATGCTTACCTGAAAAACTTGTTTAACGAGAGGGAGTTAGCCTGGGGCATGATGTTACAATTAAGGCAAGATGTGAACACGATGTCGTTGGATAAGTTCCAGGCTGATATTTTGGCCACGAGGGCACATTATGAGCAATCAGACGCTATCTTGGGTGGAATGGGAGTGGAATGGACGCCATCCTTCCTGTCAACGTGTTACCCGAGGGCCTCCCGGAGTCTGATCGCGAGCTTTTTTAAGGACATCCGGAAACTGTCGATCGGTCTGGTACTAGCACTGTACATGACGTTTGGTCACGAGAACTTTGTGAAAGGACTTGCGAACCTCTTCAACCAAGCGTTAGCGGACCTGAGATTGGATGGACTCCTTACCCTGGTCGCCATTACGTACGGTCGGCTGGGCCTTTTGCTCGTGCTATTACGCTACCCCGAAAAACTCAATGCGCAGTTGTAAACCGCCTCGTTCAGGAAGATGAAGGTTTGGAGGATCCTCTTGCTCCAATATCTCCTGCAACAGAATAGGAGTATCACAGGAGAAGATAAGGTGGCAACGGGAGCGAGTGAATGCAAGCATTATTGTGGCATGCCCTTGCTGACAGATCTGGCCGTGATGATGCGGATCGATCCGCTGGCTCTAGTCCATGGACTGAGGGAGTTCGTCACGGTGGTGTATGGACCCGTGATGTCATTTGCGTTCCCGGACGTTTAAGTGAAGGCATACAGGAACTCGGTGTTGTATGTCAACTTAGTCTCGGTTGTGGATTGTTCCGTGCTGAATTGGGTGGAACAGAAGGAGCTGAGAGGGTTGGCTAGCGACAACAGGTTATTCGGAAGAATAGCGGAGCCAGGTTGGATGTTCATGGACTTCAACAACAATTTCAAGTGCCGAATGGGCCGCGAGGACCTTTCCCATTTCCAGTTTAATCCAAAGCCTTGGAATCTGCGACCAGTGGTGAAGGATTCAGGAGAGGCGATGCGGGTCCCACTTTGGCCGGAAGCCTATGCACACGTCAAAGAGAACCAGCAAGCGTGGCTTTCCGGGTCCAGGCCGCTGCCGGACCAATGCCCCGATACCCACCGATAAGGAGGATGTTGTTTGGAGTCACGTCTCCTGCAATTGCCCCTCGCATCGAAGCGCCTCGTGATGCGGAAGAGAGAATGCTGAAATGGAGTGGAGGGATTGAGCCGCGCTTCATCAGTTGGAACGTTGCTGCCATGCACTTGTTTGACTTTACATTTTCTGATGCTTGGAGCCGGAAGAAGATCAAGGCACCACCTTCCAGGAGACCAGAGGTCCCGGTTGACGTGTGGAATGATGTGTAACACCCGCAGATGATTTGTCACAATTGAAGTGGTCAGGAGAAGTGAAAGTGATAATATTGGAAGTAGTAAAGGAGTGCAGAGGAGGCACGTACATAACGATTGATGATCTGGCGCCATGTGGCGATGAGTCCGGAGAGTTCCTGGTGAATGACGAGTTATTCTACCACGCAGGGGATCTGACCGTACCGGCGCGGCCGGTCTCGGGCATGGATATGCGACAAGGCCCTTCGGGACCTGGACCGAAACCAGACACGAATGATTTGAACTGATGGATCAGGACGACGATCACATGAGGGAAAAGGGAGAGAAGTCGGGTGGATTGGACCTAGGAGCGTTGGAGAGAGACTTGCTGGAATACCAGTTTAGTGAAGACGACGACGGGGAAGTCGATGAGAATCTATTGCTGTAGACACCATTGTCTTTCATGTCCCCTACGAAAGAGGCGCCGGCTAGCTCATCTGCAGTGGATCCAATAAGCCTGGCAATGGACCACCGGAGTAGGGACCTACAGAAACTGCTCCATGAATCACCAAGGAAGAGGAGAATTGAAGAGACCATGAGGGTATCCTTCCTGAGCACGCTGCATGAGGAGGAACGGGAGAGATACCAGAGCGAACTTGAACGCAAGACAGGAGTGGCCTGGAGCCGAGTAAACTTCATGGGAGGAAATGTGACGTGATACGCAGATACGGGAAGCAGTCCGTAAAGGAAGGTGGGGTTAAACCAACCCATCATGCGCGAGGTTCTAGAGAAGCTAATGAGCTCCGTAGAGTCTGATGTTCTGACCGACTCAGTCACAGAGGACAGTGTCGATGATCAGCAAATCACGATAAAATTACCCATTAGGCGAGCCAAGAAAGCGCTGAAACGCTTGAAAGGGAAAACAGGGAGCAAGACCGTAAACCAATAAAGGGTTGAAGTCGAAAGCCAGTGCAGTGGCGGCCTCGTTGGCAAGAGCAGCTCGGCCAAGTGAGAATGGAAAAGGTGACATTGCGAGGCTGGCCGGGGGAGAAAAAGAGAACCTGATACCCCCGATGCTATTGGCAGGTTTGACCACAACGGCAACAAGTTCAAAGAAAAATGCACGGGTCTTGGCGGGTACTAAGCTAGAAATGGAAGTCATCAGTCAGTGTGGATCTGGAGGAATTGATGATTACAAGCCCTCGCGAACCAACATGGCCCGGATGAAGCTGGAGGGACAACTCGACGTGGTAGAGTATAGTCGGATCACGGTGCCAGACTCAGTACACGTGGGAGATCCGGCAGGGGGTTATGTCGAGATGCTTAAGGCGAGGAATTCCGTGAGAGGGCACCTGATGGCCTGGAGCGAGAAGCAAGCCATGCAGGAGTAACTGAAGGAGCTGACGGATAATTCTAGCTTGAATCGGAAAGAATACGGCACGGCGATGTCCTCGGAGGCAAACGAAATCGGGCTGGAAAAGCTGCTGGAAATCTCTTGGAGGGCGGCCCTCCAAAGATACTTCGACAAGACGATGCATGCACCTGCGACGGTGGCGGCATACCTGGCCTATCCTTGTGCAAGAACTGACTTGCAAATACGATTGGCCTGGTGTTTGATAGGGATCAAGAAGTCAGATTATGAGGCCAACAACCACTCGAAATCAAAAGAACAGGAACTGGAATTGATGGAAGCCCTGCGAGTATTGATTTCTAGAGACAATTCGGCGATAGCCTGGGCTAAGCGTAAAGATGTCTTTTGCTTCGTGAGGTTCATGAGGTGCATAAAGACCATTCGGCAAGGGGGAGTTGATTGTGAACGAAACTTTCTGAGAGCACTCCTGGAGCTATATCAGGACATGCCGCTGGCCATACCAAATAAGGAAGGAGTCGAACGACATGGAGAGCTATCGCAGGTTGGAAGAAGTGAGAAGGTATTCCAACAAAGGATTGAAAGTGAGCCGGGAGTTAACTGAAGCAGTCAGGGGACAGAAAGACTATGCAACACTGGAGAAGTTGATGTTGCTTCAATATGTATCTGGCATTCCAGGGATAGCATAAAATCCCTTCGTGAATGAGGAAGCCAGGAATCGTACTTCGACTATGAGCAAGTTGTAGTACTTGATTTCTGGGTTGAGCGAGCCAAGGAAACTGGCATGTTGATGATGGAACAACCCAGGCTGGGAATTGTTTGGAAGAACGAGTGGTCGAACCCTCGGTTTTCGAGCTGAATGGGCAAGTGAGTTTTGATTGTGGTTCTTGGGACGGTCCCTTGAAAACCAGCTTAGTAACCATGTGGGAGCTCATGAAGCCTTCTTGGTGTCCGTATCCAAACGCTGGTTTAATCTGGGACATGACGGCAGATGTCACGTTGGACTTGGATGACGACGCGTGTCTACACGATCTGTCTATGATACACCATCTGCTGGTCCTGAGAATAACGAAGCAGAAGAGCAACCCATCCACGTAACCATCCGAGGGAAATCCGTCGAGTGATTGGTTGAGACAGGGTACCTGTCTAGTCCACAGTAGTGGAATGGACGGACTTGTGTGCAACTCGGGGCTTTGCCTGATTACGCTGAGTGAGCAGCATCGCCAACTGGCGCAACTGTATGGGAGGTTGAGCATGTCGGACAAGAGTTGAATGGAGTTGATCGCGGACTGTCATGGAGTAACGGAGGTGAACTTGATTTTACAGCATGACGAGCTCTATAGAATCACTGGAACACCTAGAGCGTGCCCATGGGATAGTGACGTCCCTTAGTGTGGAAGTATTCCCTGGAGCGCTACAGACAGAGAAAAAGATTGGAGGCTGGCGAGAGGCTCTAGAAAACGAAATGAATTTGAAGGACAGTGAGGCCTATCATAGACCTACTGGTTCGAAATATCTGGTGGGTTCGAGCTCCGCACCATATTGCAGTAGTTGGTACCCTACGCACATGGTGGTGATGGACGCGAGGACACAGCAGGTGTTGGTCGACCAACTCTTCTCTGTGCCAAAGTGCTTGAGGTTGGCCAGGATATCAGAAAGGTCATACGATTTACTGACGAAGATCATTCGGGCTGTCCCGAAGAGAACTGAAGGCGAGTTGCAGGGCGTAATGGGCGAAGAGTTCATGAGATTGAACGAGGGTTATGTGAGCGAATTCCAGAGGCAGAAAGCGAGTGGAGCGTAACCCACCGAATTCCCCACCATAGACGAAAAGGACGATGTATACAGGATCATTATGGAAGTGGAACGGTTGCTGGGAGTCTCAGGGTATCGGACCCGAAGGAACATACTGATGACCCATGGGGAGTATCCTTGTCACTGCCTGGCGCAGACGTTATGGTACCCCAAACGCGGGAATCTGGTGTTAGTGTGGGACGTTGAGGAGTTGTACTCCACGGGGTTGCCCGACCAAAATCAACAAGTGTCAATCGTGGTGGTTAGTGCCATGCTGGCAGTGAGATGGTTGGAAGCTAATGCGGGCACAAGTGAGCAGGAGACGGCCGTGCCGACACCTGAGCAACTAAGCAATGTGAAGATGAACCGCAACTTGGATCTTTTCAGAACTACCTGCAAGGTTCTGAGAATACCCAAAGCCCTTGAGAGGATATGGTCAAGGCAAAGGTTGATGCCTTGGTTCCGTGCAGTGGTGACGTCATGGATGTACGAACGCGCGAAGCGTCATATGCCTAGGAACACGGAAGCCTATCAATCCTTCCAGCTAGATATAGGACCGGGAGCCTAAAAGAGAGCATTCCTGACGCACAGAAACGCTGATACCACGGCAGTGAAGCGAGTAGCTGGAGCGCCTTGTGTTACTGAAGTTTAAAAGAGAGAGGTCTTACGAGCTGACCTAGAACGGAATGTGAGCCTGTGTCTTCACAACAGTTTTTGCAAGAACCGGGAACAAAAGGTAAATGTGGACTTGCTACCTTGTTGCAAACCGAGGATGTTACAGCAGGAGAGTTGGAGGACGGCCCGCAACTCCATGAACATGTTGGAGAAGGTTCTAGAAGACAGTGAAACTGAAGAACAAGAACAAGAAGCAATGGAATGACGAAGACGTGACGAGGAAGAAAAGTGAAAAGTGAAGAGAGAAGGAGAAAAACTTGATTGTCTTTGTGTGCTAAAACTTATACCAATCAACCAAGTTTGCTTATTGAGACTGTTAAACTTCTTGTTTTGAATTAGTTTGGTCAGACCAGGCTTTGAAATTTGTTGAAACTGTTGCAATCGATGAATGGCAATGAAAATTAGTTTGTGCTATTTATATATATGGAGAGCATAGGTGAGTATATTTACCTATTTAAACACGACTGAATTTTTTAACCTGTATAAGATACGTGTTCACTGTGTGGCGATCTGGTAGGTTCAGGTACACTCGCTCGGAGAGGGTGAGTACCTCATTAACTTTCCTAGCTACAGAGTTTCTTAGTTTTAGTATCGAGGACGACAGCATAAATGACTGATTATACTTGGTGAGTGGCATTAGGTTAATTTTAACGGGTGGTTGGCCGTGCCACGTCCCAACTTTTTAATCAGCAGGAGCGAAAAAATTTTTTATGGCGAGATGACGTAAGTAGTCAGAAAAGAAATTTTATCTAGGACACTCCTCATGGTGCAAGTTTTGTGAAAATGTTGAAAGGCAGTGGGAGGTAGTATGATGCCATTTGTGACACGTAGTTAGTTCAGTGAAGTAGATAAATTTCGTTTTCTAATGCATTTTGTAAGGTGGACTACTTCACTACTTGACGATAACCTGGTGCTATGCGATCAATAGGGACATTGATGTAGACTCTCCGGGGAGTGTGTGTCAATCTGCCAGTCTGGCACAGCGCAACCTTCCGACGCAACACAGAAATAGAAGTAGAGGCCTTAATGGTTGAAAATTACTGCAAAGGAGGGTCAGAATATTCGGGAATTTTAAGTTTTCAAAATTTCGGTTGACGAACGAATATTTCTCAGAAATACTAAAAACGGCAATTTTGAGCCAAAAAGTGACAAAAATCAGAACAACAGCGAAAATAGTGAAATACAGTCGGACGATAACGATATAAAAACGAAGTCTCTTATCGTGACGATCACGCACAATAAGACACTTAGCGGAAGGAATTAGCGAGAAGGGAGGCTTCAGTGGGAAAGGAGTAGAGAGCAGTACTCTCCCGTGCCACGAATTGGGAGTAATAACGACCTTATTACAATGAAAACACGGAACCGGAGGATCGGCCCCCCAGAGACAGTATATGGTGAAGGACTATAATAAACTGACTTTTTAGCTACTCCGATGCCATAAAACTTTGAATTGACACCGGTATTGATTGATATTTTAAAATATCAGTAGCTAGAAAGAGGAAAGGGTCAATCCATCTCCAATGGATTTAATATAGAACTGTCACCAAAAACATAGCAAATTAGGTTATTCGAGCCGTGTTTTTAATAGCAATCACATAGTATGAGGATCCGAGACCCAGCTATGTGGTTGTGTTTGCATGTAAACGAAAGCTGATTGAAAGTCGTTTGACTGATGGCCTGAAAAAAATAACTTTTTACTTAGCCCTAAACAGACCAGAAAATCAACTGGCTTGGTCGAGACGGTGAAAAACGAGTAGAATCTAGGTAACTGACGCCGGCCACTCGTTAATAGGTACTTTTTCTACGCTCCGTCACTGTGTAGTATTTGGGCGAATGTTACACTACAATCGTTACGGAGCAGTTCCCGAGAATCCGGAGGGGTATTGGGAAGATTTTACTACCCTTCTTGGACCGCAACAAGACAGCTCTTTGACCGGATTCAAGAATCCGGAGGGGTCTTGTGAAGAGACTGAAACTGGTTTTTAAACATCTTTTAGCTTCCGTAAATGCCCGTAAATTTAACGAGTTGTGAGAATGCGTTAAAATTGTTTTCGCACATTTTTGTGCATCTTCAGGTTTTAAAAATTCTAAAATATCTGTACAAAATGATCAAAGATCATAAAAAGTGTCATACACATCATTACTTCAAAATTTTAAGTAATTTTAAAAAAATTCAACCAATAAAAATTTTACAAATATCACTGAAATTATGTAACAACTGAGTTGTGTTTAGTTAACATCTAATTCATTTAAGAATATGAGAAGCTAGGAGTTGAGGGACAGGGTTGATCCATCTCCAATCGATTTGATTACTTTTATGTAAGCAAAAGTAACATTATAGTTAAGTAGTAGCCCTGTTTTCAGGTGTGACTTCGTGGTGTTGAGACTCCGTGGTGAAGCTGTGTTTAGACGCTAGCCAGTCGTTTCATAATGTGACATTTGACCAGAATGGACAAAAATGTAGATTCAGCAATTTCGAATTATCAGCAGCTAACCTTCCGAATTAGCAGTTTGAAGGATTAACAGTGTTATTGGGACGATTAGTCAAACGGTGAAGGTCATGATATTCTGGTATTTTGAAATTTTAAAAATTCGAACTGAGAAGTTGCACTTCTGAGAAACGGCAAAAACCACCATTTTTTGGAAGAAAACCAGAAGAAAATCAGAACAACAATAGTTGCGATAGTGATAACTACGAGAATTGCGATAGATAAACAACAACGAATAGCAGAGTTAGCAGAGACCGTTCCGAGTTGCAACGATTGTGTCGCTACAATCGTTGCAAGGCCGTTCACAACAACGGCAAAGGGTGGAAAAGCAGCCTTCCGGAAGAAAGATAAGGTTGTTATTTCCCCGGATTCAGGAATCCGGAGGGGTCTCGGGATTTGAACTGAAACTGTTTTATATAAACTTTTAGCTTCCCGATTATGTCTTGAATTGAATTGATTTAACATCTGAATTCATTTTACAACGATGAGAAGCTAGGAGTTGGGGGAAGGGTTTGATCCATTTTCAATAGAGATGATGATTTTTATCTACTGAACAAAAACAATAGTAATATAGTAAGTAGTAGTAGCCCTGTTTTTAGGATTTGAAGGAAAATGCAAAATGAGCTCACTAATTTTGCATGTAAACAAGTTAATTTGAGCGTTCTGGTCGAAGCCGGAGAACAGTAACGTTTTTGTCGACCCGATGTTAGAAAGACCACCAAAAGAACTGGCTTTAGTAGAGACGGTGAAAAGCATGTAGAGCTTAGTTTAGACGCTGGCCAGTCGTTTTATAGCTTAGCTTTATTTTCCGTCGATATGTACTTCCGGGCGAATGTTACATAGATGTTTAGGGCGCTCCTGGGTGATATTCTTTTTAACATCATGACCGGCAGAACCGTTAACGAGCACTTCGCGCAGAGCGAATGCTCATAATAACGCCCTTAATAGGCCCTAGCCTCCGGGCGGAAGGGTAATTCGGAACGCGCAAGCCTTCCGGATTACCGTGAATAGCTTTTTAACCTAGTTAAGACCAAAAATTCACTTTCCAGGAAGGGTGGGGGGATTGGCCGTTCCCTCGTTCCCTGAGAGATTTGTGACCAAAAACACTTAAAGATATATAAAAAACCAAACAAAAAGTAGTAAAGTACCCAAGAAAGACAAAAAACATGAAAAATTACAGAAAAAACCAAAAAGAGTAAAAAGTAAATATCAGTAGAAATTATCCCCCCAGACAAGATATGATCCGACCTTCCCGTTTGTTGTTGATAGTTATATTGTTGTTACAGGCATTTATATCAATCAAGATCGTTACGATTATTTTTGTAGCCCATTTTGAATGAACGAAACGCTATAAAACAAAAAAAAAATTAAAATTTTTGAGTTAGGACGGTAAAAATTGTTATTTGGACAACGTCCACTAGTGAATCGACGTTTTTTATAAACCGTTTGCAGATAACCTTCCGGTTTACAGAGAAATCGAACTTAACGTGTTTGACTTAGTGGATTCATCAATCCGGAGGGGTCCAAATAGCATAGTTTTTCGCAAATTTTTCCAGCTAGAGCGTTTTAGATCGGGTTTTTTGCATTGAAGTAGAAAAGTATAGGTCTTCTGAGCTCGGATCAATAACTTTTAGGTCGAAAAGAACAGAATTGCGAAAAAATTTAGGCGGGACCTGTAAGAGAGAAATTTTTTGACTTTAGAAAAAAGACGTTTTGGTTAATAACTTTGGAACTACTGGACAAATCTAGTTGATCTTGGTACCATTAGATCAGAAACTAGCTGAGCTTACTAATAGAAACATCAAATATTCAAAAAAGTAAGCTTGAAAATTTTTTAGGGTTGTTTTTAGCAAATTCACCAATTCGGGAAGGTAGACCCTTCACGTTTTATAAAAAAAAATTTGGAAAGCCCTTACAGCCCTACCAAAGAGTAGAAACGGTAGAATAAGGCAATTTTACGCTGTTCTAGACAAAAAAGGAAGGCTAAAGGCACAAAAAAACCTTAGTCGAGCCGAATTTAGGCTAGAGATAAGACCCTTCACCGTTAGGGTGAATCATCGAATAAGGGGCTTAATTTCAATCCGGAAGGGTCTTGGGAAGGACGACACACCCTTCCTAGTTGATTCAAACAGCAAAATAGCATCGGAGAACGTATCCGGAATGGTAAAGGTTGGAAATTTAGAAAGCCTCTGAGAAGCTATTTTTACGAACTCGAAGGGGTCCCAAACCGGAGGGGTCTAAATTTTTACAAAAACGGAGGGGTCCCAATCCGGGGGGTCTAAATTTTTATAGAAACGGAGGTGTCCCAATCCGGGGCGGTCTAAATCTTTACAAAACAGGAAGGGTCCCAATCAGGAGGGGTCCGATTTTTGTCAATCCGGAGGGGTCCGGTTTTTGTCAATCCGGAGAGGTCCCCCATTTTGCCAACCCGGAGGGGTATTATTTATGTTTAAGGACTTAGGTAAACAGAAGAAAAGATAACAGTGAGAGGTATTAGGTTATTAAGAAACAGGCTAGGAACCAGTGACTGCACTGGTAACTTGCCTTTCAAAAAAGGCCAGACCAAAACAGAACAGGTCCAAAATTGGATATTCGCCACACTAAGTCTAAATTAAAAAAGAGTTTGTAACTCATTGGTGTGGATTGAAGCCCAAAACGTTTTTGAGAAAAGTGACTGCCCTGAGGATTTTAATAGGTCTAGCTCGGGCAGTCCGAAGGCAGATAAGTAACAGGAAACTCGGTGGGAAAATTACCGAGAAAATTACCGCCTTCAAATTTTGACTGTTTGGTGCAGCACGAAGCAGGGAAAGCTCTTTCTTTAAAATATAAGTTCGACTATTGTACTGCGACCAACTAAAAGTACAATACACATACGCTTTTTATAGAAATATTCTTCTTTTGTTATTTCTGGTTTTAAAACAGCAATTTGTGCTTGATTGGTTAGTGAATACACTATCTTTTAAATTGATTGATATCATCATACTGTGCTAGTTCTCAAATCTTACGCCTAATAATCGATTATTGTGAATAAATTGTATACACGCTGTACACAGATAACATACAAGGATTCGTGGTCACTATTTAATAGAAACTTTTGGAATTTATTGTGTTGTGTTATTATTATCAGTAGTCAGATCAAAAGGACACTAGCAATCGAATTGAGTGTATAGGTAGTAAGAAGTGGTAAATTGAATATGAGTCTAGACAAGTCAAGGATACCTAAACTAGGTGATAGCTCCACGAAATTCATACCTGAGAAACAGAGAAGAGCAATTACAGGCATTTATATCAATCAAGATCGTTACGATTATTTTTGTAGCCCGTTTTGAATGAACGAAACGCTATAAAACAAAAAAAAAATTAAAATTTTTGAGTTAGGACGGTAAAAATTGTTATTTGGACAACGTCCACTAGTGAATCGACGTTTTTTATAAACCGTTTGCAGATAACCTTCCGGTTTACAGAGAAATCGAACTTAACGTGTTTGACTTAGTGGATTCATCAATCCGGAGGGGTCCAAATAGCATAGTTTTTCGCAAATTTTTCCAGCTAGAGCGTTTTAGATCGGGTTTTTTGCATTGAAGTAGAAAAGTATAGGTCTTCTGAGCTCGGATCAATAACTTTTAGGTCGAAAAGAACAGAATTGCGAAAAAATTTAGGCGGAACCTGTAAGAGAGAAATTTTTTGACTTTAGAAAAAAGACGTTTTGGTTAATAACTTTGGAACTACTGGACAAATCTAGTTGATCTTGGTACCATTAGATCAGAAACTAGCTGAGCTTACTAATAGAAACATCAAATATTCAAAAAAGTAAGCTTGAAAATTTTTTAGTGTTGTTTTTAGCAAATTCACCAATTCGGGAAGGTAGACCCTTCACGTTTTATAAAAAAAAATTTGGAAAGCCCTTACAGCCCTACCAAAGAGTAGAAACGGTAGAATAAGGCAATTTTACGCTGTTCTAGACAAAAAAGGAAGGCTAAAGGCACAAGAAAACCTTAGTCGAGCCGAATTTAGGCTAGAGATAAGACCCTTCACATCCGACATCTCTGCTGAAATTGTGGCAACTAGAAGATCTCCCACAGACAACACCATGATGGCAGGCGTGACGGAGAAACAGATGTCTCTTTCGGAAACATCTTTCCATTCACCATGGGAGTGGATACAGGAGATGAAGGCGAATCCCAGGAGGAAGAAGAGGACTATTATGATTAAGTTGACTTTGGATCTCGAGTCAGCCTCAATAGTTCGACCCAGGAGAATGAGGCATACACCGACTGGAACCATGGACAAATTTGATGAGGTGAGAACGATAAGCAAAGACACAAACACATCAGGCCAGTCAAGAGCCTTTGTGAGTATGACGAATTCGGAAACGCGAACTGGGGAGAATAGAAACATAGGGCTAGGCAATGCATCGGCGGATCCAGAGGTGGATAAAGAAAAGACTTCGAGGCAGAGAAGCAAAGCCCGAATCTCGACCAGTACCAAGCTACCTGGGATCGACAGGGTGACACCGCCAATTGTGACGCCACTAGTAGAAAACGGAGCATCATTAGAAGAAGCCTTGAACAATGACAGATGTCCATAAGAATGAGTGAACTAGAAAGAGCAGTCCACGTTGAAAGAGAAAGTTTGCGGGAAGAAATAAACCGCAATAGACAAGAAGTTGGTAGACGCGAAAAACGCTTGAAGGAAAGAACGGATGAGCACATAGCGAAGAATTTGTCGCGAATGACAAGAGAAGCGGAACAGAGAGAGTTACGCTTAAGAGACGACATGGAGAAGTTAAGAATTCAGCAAGAGCAGTCCAGACAGTGACCAGATAGGGCAGATCTATTTGGGTCAGGAGGAACTCAAATCCGTAGGATAGGCCATGACGCCATGATGGAGCAAGACGCAGTACACATTGGATACGAAGCAGAAGTGACTGCACATCTGCTCGACACCAACGGAAAAAAAATCGGAGTCACAGGGCTTCTGGACACAGGAGCGGTACTGAGTGTGATGCCGATAAAGACTTGGGAAAGAATGGGCTTCACGAGGGAAGATCTAATCCCGACGAATCTCCGACTGGCTGCAGCCAATCGAGGAGCGATTTACGTAGCCGGAAGAACACCAATAACGGTTCTCCACATGGGAGGACAGGATCTTTGGATGAGCTTCCTGGTGGTAGAAAACTTGGACGACGCCGAACAATGCATCTTGGGCATAGATTTTGTCAGGAATTTTGACGTGATGATTGACTTGAACAACTTCTAATAAGGATTAGGAACCCGGATCGGAAAAATGTTAAGAAACAAAGTAATAGAATAATAACAGATGAAAACAAGGTTGCAATTTTTTTGGACAGAAAAGTAAAACTACAGCTGGGACAAGCAGTAGTAGCAATTTTTCAAAACATAAGGAGGATATCGGTTGCTGTAATTTCGTCGAACACGAAATCGAACCTCGAGGAAGGCGCCGTTCCCCATAGGGAAGGCGGAAGACGAATGACGCCACATAAATCGGATGCGTGCCGAGCGGAAATAGAAATGTTGCTCGAATACGACATGATAGAACCCTCAAAATCGCCATGGGCTTTCGGGGTAGTAATGGCGAAAAAGAAAGGGGGCAGCTTAGGTTTTGTTGCGACTTTCGTTACTTGAACGCGGTAACGATAAAAGATGCGTACCCGATACCGCGAATAGACGAGAGCCTCTCTAAGCTTGGTGATGCCAAGTTCTTCACCACATTGGACTTGGGTTCTGCCTTCTGGCAGGTCCCTCTGCGGAAGAAGGATAAAGAAAAGACCGGATTCGCGTGTGGGTTGGGGTTGTACCAGTGGAAGAGGATGCCCTTCGGCTTGTGCAACGCAACGGCCACTTTTCAAAGACTGATGGCTCAGGCTTTGACCAGAGTGACAAAGAAGTACGGGAATCTTGTGATGTGTTACGTGGATGACGTAGTCATAGCAACACCGACCCTGGAAGACCACATTGATCGGCTCGATGATGTCTTTGGATGCATGAAAAGAGCAGGCTCGAAATGCAAACCACCGAAATGTGAAATCCTTAGGGATTCAATCAAGTACCTGGGAAGAATGGTGGACAGGCATGGTGTGAGGCCGGACCCGGAAGCAGTAGAAGCTGTGTTGACATGGAAGGCTCCCAAAACGGACACACAGCTCATGAGCTTCCTAGGGTTTGCCAACTATTACCGTGAGTTCATAAAAGGATATGCAGACAAGTTGTATCCGATGAAGAAGCTGATGCGCAACAAAGGGAAAAAGTTCGAATGGAGCGATGAAGCTCAAACGGCCTTTGAGAACATAAAACGTGAATTGTGCGAGGCGCCAGTGCTAGGCATGCTTATTGAAAAGGGCATGTATGTTCTTGACACAGACGCATCAGTAGTGGCCATCTCGGGAATACTGCATCAGGAGCAAGAATGGAATGGCAGAACCGTTCTCCGTCCCATAGCATATGGCAGTAAGGTGTTAAGTGACACTGAGATGAAATATGGTGCACCAGAAGCAGAAATGTTTGCAGTAGTCGCATTTGTGGAAAAGTACCGCGCATACTTGGGGAGCGCTCCCATTAAGTTACGCGTGGACAACAGGGCGTTATCCTGGTTGAAGACATACTCGATGGATCAGAGTTATATAGGAAGATGGATAGTGAGATTAGATGGCTACCACATGAAAATCGAGCACAGGATGCGTGAAAAACACCAGAATGCTGACAGCCTCAGCAAGAAAACCGAGTTCTACGAAAAATTGGAACAGAAGCAACCCAATCAGGCAGAAATAAACGAAGGATTCTCGTTTCTGGACAAAAAAAACTTATGAAGCTCCTTAACGAGATGGTTGGACAAGTCGGGATATCCAATTTCAGGACATCCTGAGTTACCTGTGGAGAAAGCAGCCGAGATAATGATCCTATCCGAGAAGGACCCGGTGCCCTTGGATCTGTTGCTGCGCTCAAACCTGGTCCAGCAGGAACTCTCTCGCATGAACATTAACAGCCTCTCATTATTGGATAAAACGGTGCATGTCACACCGCAAGTGATGCGGATGCTGGGTGGATTGTCAGAGAGAGAAGTGACCAGAGATGACCCCGAGTGGGCAGCAGCAGTGGCATCACTGACACTCAGTGAGAAGGTGAAGATCATGCCGTCCAGACGACAACACAAAGAGAACGAGAGGGATTGTAGGAAATCGTTCAGCAACTAGTATTCTCAATACCACACGAGGTTTTAACCAGTACTTCCGTACTTCTTACGGACGGAAAGAACAGGGGAACGATACGCAAAAGAAAACCGTTACCTTTGTGGACCTTGTGCAAGATTGTTTGTCCGGGGAGACGAACGGTGAGAAGAGCCGGCGAGTTCAAGATCAACACCCGGGACAAGGAAGTTTGTCCGGGGAGTCTGATGTAGATGAGAAAGTTCCTGATGGGAAGCAGGACCTGGAGAACAAAGTTTTGTCCGGGGAGTTCAGATGGATGCGAAGAAAGCACAGAACTGACCCAGGAGATGGTGCAGACTCCGTCGCAGACTCTTCAACAGATGACAACTCCCGAAACTCAGGAACTGACACCTACTCAGACAGGAACTCGAGCTCAGGATCGGAACTGTCAGAATTAGCGATCTACACACTACTAGTGGAAACTTGAGCAAGAGATCTTAATAGAGAGGTATACCAGGACCCTGACAGTGATCGCTACCTCATACCAGGTGAAAGAGTCTTTGATAACGCAGCGGATGATCTGGAGACAATAGCGGTATCGAAACGTTCGATGAGTCTGTTGCCACAAAAAGAGGTAGTCAGGACTGATCTTCAGCCATTCGAACAGGATACACAGCCATTGGCAAAGATTTGGCGCGTTAAGATGGCAGAAGATACGCATCAGCCCAATGAGTTGAATAGTCAGATGAGAGTCATGAAGACGTACTTGAAGGCGAGATACAGACTCTCGGATCTTCTAAGAGCGCAGAGAAATGACCGCATGACATGCAACCTGAAAAGGTGGATCGAAAATGATTCTCCGGACAAAGGAGACCTAGAGGAAGACAATAACCGCATTCTGAGAAAGCATTTTATGCAGAAAGAGGGAAGGTTATACTTGAACAAGGACGGGATTGTGGCTCGCAAGAGAAGAGATGAAGACAAAGTCCTATACAAGTATAACGCGATAGTGTTGCCGCAACTCTATCAGACAAAACTCTTATTCAGGTCGCATGATCAGATGGGCCATCAGGGGATTGACAAAGTATATCAGAGGATCCTGAAGCGCTTTGAGTGGCCTGGAATGCGAGAAGATGGTAACATCGTGTCTGTCATGTCAACAGGTCAAGGATCCAAGGAAATTGCGATTCGTCTGAATTCAACGAGGTGGTGCAGATAGATCACCAAAAGTTATGCATGACAGATAGTGGTTATAATCAAGTCTTGGTCATGATAGATCGCTCCACGAAGTATGCAGAGGCCGTGCCCTGCATAACTGCCTCAGCGGAAGAGACGTGCGACCACCTGATCAATACGTGGATAGCGAGACATGGTTGTCCGATGACGTTTCAATCGGATAACGGAACAGCTTTCGTAGGAGAACTCACGAAAAAGCTAATGAGACGTTCACAGGTTGCTCAAGCTCACTCCACGACATACCATCCCCAGACAAATGGCTTAGTGGAAAGGCAGAATCGAACTTTAGTATCGATGCTGAGGGTATATTGTTCCAGGTACATGACCGATTGGGACAGATATCTTCCACAGGTGATGAGACCTTACAATGGCACACAACATTCCACCACCGGAGTCAATCCACATATGATGCTGACCGGGCACGAGAAGTTTTTGCCCTTGACTTTCTTCTACCCAGAGTATGAGGGTAAGAAGACGTCACCACAGGTCTATGTAAGGGATGTAATTAGACGTCAGCAAGAGTTGAACGACTTGTGTAGACAAAACACTCAACAAGCACAGGTAAGGCAGAGGAAAAGATTTGACAAGAAAGCAGCTGGTGCAAAACCTTATTCGGTAGGGGACTACGTATGGGTATTTCAGAACGTCATGCCACCGAAAGGAACGAAAAAGCTCCTAAAAAATGGAGGGGACCCTTCATGATTACGGATGTGAACCAGGAGGGACGCTTTTATAGACTGAATACTGGCCGAGCCGCTCATTACAAAAACATTAATCCACACAATCCATCGACAGAAGACTTGTGTATACCTGCAGACATGGAAGAGGGGGATTATATAAAGATGGAACTTGCTTGTGAGGTCAATGAGAAGGGCACCAGGGAAAAGAACGATGGAAATGAAGTCATAGAGAAAGGAAAAAGTACACCACTGGACCTGGACCCAAATGAGGTGATTGAAGCAGACGATGAAACTTTACCCTACGCAGAAGAGGACTGGCAAGACCCTGAACAAAGAGAGGTTACCAAGAACTTGGAACCGGATCTTCCGTTCACGATACAGACTCGACAAAATGACAGGACAAGATCCAAGAGGAAATATAACCCTTACAGCGACGATTTTGTAGTGGACAGGATAGACCTAAAAAGATAGATAAGAATTAGTGGGTCTAGAAGAAATAACTGTGTCACAGGACATTGACATAGTCGATGATCACGACGATGAGTGGGTCGATGACCGGTCGAAACCCGAGGTAGAAATCGACGACGAGCAACAGCAATGCTACGAACAAGAGTTGACGAATCTGCGTGTCTTGGAATGGCTGAACGAAATGACGTCGGACCCAAAGGAGACGAGTGTCACTATTCAAGCTGTAGATCGTGAAAGCATGAAATACAGGAAAACTGAACGAGAAGATCCTTCCTGGGCTGCCCAGGAGGGGTGACTACCCATTCCGGCTTCCAATCTCGATTTGATACCCGGTATGCGATCGACGGGGACGTCGATGGATATTTTGTCCGGGGAGTGGGGGTAGGACTTACCCACACTGAAAATTTATTAATAAAAAAATTAAGAATAGCAAGAAAGACAGGGGATTTAGAAGCAGAAACAGGCGATGACCCAAAGAAACCGGACATAGGGAGGTTAGTTGAGTCATATTTTAACTTACCAAATGAATATTCAAGTAGCATAAAACTAACGGATAGCGATTTCATGCTCACAGATAGAACATGTGCGATAGCAATCACAGCAGACATGAGTTTTAAGACAGCGTTAGCAGCGGATTTTAAGAGAAAGTATAAAAACATACAATTCCTTTGGAAGCAAAGACCAGGAATAGGGGGTGTAGCAGCCTTGCCTCCGGCGGCGTCACAGATACCGGGAAAATACCTATGTTTCTTAGTGACACGGGCGACGGAGAAGCGGCACGTGGACCCGGAAAACCTAGTCTTGTCCTTGACGAGATTGAGAGACTTCCTCGTGGAAAGGGAAGTGAAGGAGCTTTCGCTTCCAGTGTACAATCCGAACAGAGGGCGACTGCATCCTCGGGAACTGTACGTGCTCATACACGTAATCTTCTCTGATACTAATATACAAGTATACTTACATAAAAATTATTACTTAAGTATAGGCTGAGTTAAGGTGACATGCAAGAGGGTGCCAGACTAAATTATGTGTAGTGTGTGATAAGTGTGTTATGTTATGTTATGTGTTATGTTATTAAGGTCCTGGGTAAGAAGGAGTTAAGGACCACGAACAACTGAATAACGATCTTAGGAATAGATCCAAAGTTTGGACTGTCCAATCATAGGTCGAGTTCCAAAATTTTAGAGACCGATTGATTTTAATAAATTTTAAGATCAAAATTTTTTTATCTGAGTTTTAAAAAAAAATTTAACGAGAAGGTGAAATGGGCAAGTGCGATATTCGTGACCTCTTTTCTAGATCCTGATTGAGCGTTTAATTACTCACTTGAGTCAAATCATTAAATCAAATCTATTCGAACCTGAAAAGAGAATGGATAACTTCAACTTGGATGAATTGATGGACCTGGCAGAGGCATATGCGATCTATCCTGGGTAGATGCGATCTATCGTCGGCTAATGGATCGAGACTTCGCTCTATAGGACCCAGAGGTAGTCATGTTGCTGACCGCCCTGATAAACATCTTGGGGCATGACAACCGTGGGGACCGCCCCACGGAAGTCCTATTGATGGCAGCATATGGAGAGAGGGGAGTACTAGACCGCCCGAACATGAGAGTGATGAGGTGGAGAAACGGGGCTCTCTCAATGAGTGACTTGGCGAACGAGCCTGGATTGGGAAGTTCTAGGACTTACCAACCAGGTTAGATGCCTTTGCCCTCCAAGCCCAAGCCTGGGCTGAGGAGAATGCATCAAGAGATGAACAGCGAGGCTGCCTCGTCTAGTTCACCACTGAGAATAGATGTGCCACCAAAGAGGGCGAGAGTAGAACAGGTGTTTCAAACGAACCAAACCATGCAAGATCTAGATGGGATGAAAGATGGGCTGGAAAGGACCAGAAAGGAGCTGGATGAAATGACTAAGACCATGCTCATTACGGAGGACGGCAGAGACATGAGGAAGAGAGTGTTTGAAGACTGCAACAAAAAGCAGGGTGTAGAAATTGAACGCTTGAGGCGGGACTACAAGGAGCGATCGGAACGGGTGGCATTGACAACAGCCGTGGAAAAAGTGATACCTGCAAGGAGTATTCCTCGTGGGCAGTCCCCGATGGAGCTCTTGACGCCTCGAGAAATGAGTCAAACGACAGAAATGCGACTCCCAACTGCAACTGGTCGAGTGACAATCCCGGACCCGAGTGATACCTTAGGTGACCCAGTCGTGGAGCAGACGATGATGAAGCTGATAGAGACAGCTGGACGACTGGTGGCCAACAGGAATGCGCCAGGTTCCGGGGTGACTGCACCCTATGGAACGGTTGACGATACGGGCAGAGTACAGCTCTCCCAAGACGTAATGACCAAAAGGGGAGTTAGCGAGGCAACGCTACTAATGGGGAGCTCCTGGAACCCGGCAGTAAACTTGCAGCAACCACCACTGGGGACATCACATCTGATACTTGAGGACCTCCTGGATCACCACGGTGATGGCTTTCGGAGGCGCGACGATAACCCAGTTATTTCGGATGGTGGAGTTGATGAACCCAGGGAGAATCCCTAATGTAACGATCCTAGTTGGGACAAATAACATCTCGAGAAGCTCAGATGAGGAAGAAGCACTATGGGAATCAATGATGGTGTGCTTGTTTACTACCCTCTGGCAAAAGTTCAACTGCGCGGTACTGACTGTTTGCACCGTGCCAATGAGCACGAGGACATTGACTGCAGCAGGGAGAAGGCACAACGAAGGAGTAATCAGGTGGAACAACATCCTGATGAATCTTGCAAGTCAGAATGCCGGAAGGATGATCCTTATCGATATCGAACATGGGCTGAGGGCTATGGATCAGGCCAGGCTGACCACTGACGGCATCCACTTTGATAGCATAGAAGGACAGGCTTGGTTGAACAGAGTCTTCCAAGAGCGATTGGATGAATTGGAAGTAGAACTCTTCGACACGGGAGTGCTGAAGGAAGAGAAAGCATCCAAAGAGCCGATAATTACCACCTTTGTGCCTCCTAACCTGGAAACACGCTTGGGAGCGGTCCCAGCCGTGACCATCTGTAAGCCGCAAAGCTCCAGCGAAACCGGGCACAGAACAGATGTACGAGATCGATTGGGGGAAGCACCCATGAGGAGGACCATTAATCCTAGACGAAGATTAGGGCCTGTCAACTCGACAGCGGAAACGACCAGCACCTCTAGATCGGATACGATATCTGAGACAGCGAGCACTAGTCGAGAGGAGCGACGTCCAAACAGGAGCTCTCTAATGTGGTCGAGGCCAATACCTTCTCCATGGCACATATACAAGGATGACCTGATGAAACTGAACCTTCAGACGGTGAGCTTCGCAGCGGATGCCATGAGGATGCTGAACGGAGCAAGGTTATCGGTCAGCGGATTATACTCGATAACAGGAGTGGACTGGTTGATAGCGGCTGGCATAAACTTCAGCTCTACAACTGCTTTGAGGTTTGCCGACCTAGAGGGACTGCCCTCTAATAACACAAGGGGCCCAATGAATAAAATTGAATCACGATGAGGGAAATCGAGAAGAGAGACCTGGAAGATTTTTGATAACGAGGGCGCCGATTGGACAACATGTGAAAATGTTCAGGCAGCTGAAAACACCCCCAGGTTATGTGAAAGAAAAAGTATAACCGAAACAAGTGAATCAGGAAGGTGATGTCCAAAGATACGGCGGGTTGAAGGCGATAAAGAAAGATGAGACCAGAAATGAGGAAGGCCAAGATTATGATAGTAGCGAATTAAGACTTCGTACACACTTCCACGTCTCTGTTTTGGCCGGATGTTATAATGTTGGCAGCGGTCGATCTGGACCTAATGCAATCCGTGTCAATGGCGTTTGGAGTACAAAGAAAGACAGAGATGAACCCAATCACAATTGTGTTTGCTGGCATCAATGACCATTTACACAGTAGGGGTTTCCTGAGCAGACTCAGAGAGCCTACGACAGCCGAAGCCGCTGTATGGCCAGCGATAAAAAGATATACTCGAGTCGATGGGTGAAGTATTGGATACCCTGAAGGAAGGTTCCTTCACCAAGATGACACCGAGAGCCGTATTCGCGCTGTCTCCGAGGTATGCATGTCTCCCGGATGGACTAAAATTCGTGTATGCGATTGTGGCTTTGCTCTCAGAAGGGAAATATGATGTAATCATATCGGCCCCAAATCGCGAGATAGAGATGGAGAATCTGAGACCACTCAGGGCCGAACTACCGGCGGTCGGGTCGGATATCTCGAACGCAATGAGAGGATTCAAGGAGTACTCACTACACATGCTAGTGTTGGAGGAGGTGCTGGGGTTGGAACTGCCCAACTTCAGTCGACAGCACAAGTTGAAGCCAGTAATAGATGACGACCATCGAGTAATTGTGGCGATGTCGATTGACTTATGGTTCCGAGGAATGGACATAAAAGAGGAAGGAGAGAGAAGAAATAACTCCAAGGATACCAGAGCTCACTTGGAGGCGATGGTTTTGAGAACCAAGCCAGAAGCTAACCAGTGGCTATACCTAACTCCTCGAGTAGCGGCATTGGGTGCGGATGCTTTTGAGCAAGGCCCAGTGATGATCAGGAAGATCCATGCCTAACTTGTAAAGGAGGTGAATCTGACCGAAAATGCCGAGGAGAACGCAGCCGAGTTTGTAAACAGAGTGTGCCAAGTTACCCTGGAAACTTTCTGGACTCAGAAGGTGAAGGGAGAAGAAGGCTTTGAACGGACTGATAGCATGCAGGAAGGACTGGGAGCCGGATGGACCGCGTCCTTCTTGGCAAAAGTCTATTCAAAACTCTCTCGATACTTGATAAAAGAATTCCTCCAAGCAGTAGTGGAAGTATCAATCGTTGAACTACTAGCCTTGTTCGTGACGTTTGGAGCACAAAACTTCGTGAAAGGACCGGTAGTACTGCTCACCGAAGGAGTTCAGAACTTGCGGTTAGATAGACTTCTATCATTGATTGCAATAACACATGGAAACTTGGGGGACTGATGAACCTGACACGTTACCCAGAGCAGATGAAAAAAAATGTGAGGAGATTCGATGTGAAAAAAGCCATGGATTCGTGGAATAACATAAGAGTTCTGAGACATACTCTTATCCAGTACCTCCTGCATCAGAATCGCTTTGGAACAGGAGAGGATGAGACGATTGAGAGGGAGGAAGACGTGAGACGACATGCCGGGGGCATGCCCCTACTAACTGATCTAAGCTTAGCTGTGAGGACCGATCCCTTGGCGTTGATCAGAGGAGCCACGGAGTTTGTGACAGTGATCTATGGACCAGCAGTCACGTTTGCGTTCCCTGATGTTAAGGTGGAAGCGTACAGGAGGTCGGTGCTGCACCTGAACCTCATATCAGCAGTGGACGGGAGTGTGCTGAACTGGTGTGAGCAGCATGTTTTGCGAGAACTCATGAGCGAAGATTTGTTGTTTGGAAAGATAGCAGAGCCCAAAATGACGGTCGTCAACTTTGACGATCACTTCCGTGATCGTTTGGGAGAAGTAGAGATAGGGCATATTGAGGTATTTCCGAAGCTTTGGAATCTAAGGCCCTACGAAAAGAAAAATGGTGAGATCACCAGGATCCCTCGTCTCACTGCGGCATACCACAAGGTGAGAGAAGAGACGACAGACTGGGTTGATTACGAGAAGCTGCCAGAGGAAATCCCTGAATTTCCTCTGATAAGAAGAATGTTGCTCGGAGCAGTCTCCGTAGTACAGACTCCTAGATTGAGAGCGTTTGAGACCAATGAAAGGAGGGTAGCGAAACTCTCGGAAACGATGGATCCGTGTTTTGTGGGTAGAAATGCCGCAGTGTTACAGTACACGCGATTTGCTTACGCGCGTCCTTGGCAAAAGTCTCCCCAAAACTTGGCGAAAGTCTACCCAAAACTCTCTCGATACTTGATAAAAGAATTCCTCCAAGCAAAAGAATTCCTCCTTCTTGGCAAAAGTCTACCCAAAACTCTCTCGATACTTGATGAAAAAATTCCTCCAAGCAGTAGTGGAAGTATCAATCGTTGAACTACTAGCCTTGTTCGTGACGTTTGGAGCGGAAAACTTCGTGAAAGGACCGGTAGTACTGCTCACCGAAGGAGTTCAGAACTTGCGGTTAGATGGACTTCTATCATTGATTGCAATAACACATGGAAACTTGGGAGGACTGATGAACCTGACACGTTACCCAGAGCAGATGAAAAAAAATGTGAGGAGATTCGATGTGAAGAAAGCCACGGATTCGTGGAATAAGATAAGAATTCTGAGGCATACTCTTATCCAGTACCTCCTGCATCAGAATCGCTTTGGAACAGGAGAGGATGAGACGATTGAGAGGGAGGAAGACGTGAGACGACATGTCGGGGGCATGCCCCTACTAACTGATCTAAGCTTAGCTGTGAGGACCGATCCCTTGGCGTTGATCAGAGGAGCCACGGAGTTTGTGACAGTGATATATGGACCAGCAGTCACGTTTGCGTTCCCTGATGTTAAGGTGGAAGCGTACAGGAGGTCGGTGCTGCACCTGAACCTCATATCAGCAGTGGACGGGAGTGTGCTGAACTGGTGTGAGCAGCATGTTTTGCGAGAACTCATGAGCGAAGATCTGTTGTTTGGAAAGATAGCAGAACCCAAAATGACGGTCGTCAACTTTGACGATCACTTCCGTGATCTTATGGGAGAAGTAGAGAGAGGGCATATTGAGGTATTTCCGAAGCTTTGGAATCTAAGGCCCTACGACAAGACAAATGGTGAGATCACCAAGATCCCTCGTCTCACTGCGGCATACCACAAGGTGAGAGAAGAGACGAAAGACTGGGGTGATTACGAGAAGCTGCCAGAGGAAATCCCTGAATTACTCGAATGTTGCTCGGAGCAGTCTCCGTAGTACAGACTCATAGATTGAGAGCGTTTGATACCAATGAAAGGAGGGTAGCGAAACTCTCGGAAACGATGGATCCGTGTTTTGTGGGTAGAAATGCCGCAGTGTTACAGTACACGCAACTTGCTTACACGGATCAGGCGACGAGAAGGCGAATAAGTAATGACGCGACTCCGAAGCCTGGAGCGTTTGACACGGAATGGGCAGAACTGAATTTGGCGCCTATGAGGATGAGAGGCAGAGCCGAATTACCTGAGGCCTCCCTGATTTTGACCAAAGTGAAACAGGAGTTAACAGTGGGAGGAACGTTGCAGACGAGAAATTTCCTGGCACCCTTCGGCTATGAGGAAATCAAAGTGGTCCATGGAGAAGAGGAAGATAAATCTGCTGGCAAACTAATCATACCGAAGTTTCCGGAAGGAGCCAAGACTGAAAGGCAAGGACCCTCAAGTTCTAGAGATACGTCAGGAGATGATGGGCAGGGAGGAAGCCGTCGATCGGAAGAGCCTATGCAAGAAGATCCCGATCAAGCAGAGAAGGAGGACGATAAAGCATCGACAGGAGGAATGTCCAGCCTGGATTTCAATTTATTGAGTGACTTTGAAAACAACGCAGACGAGTTGAAAAAGACTGAACCAGTGAACGAAGGTACTTCGACACTGGAGCCTCCGTCAGCTTTTGCTGAAATGAAACGGAATTTGCCGGAGAGCAGCTCTCCGGGCAATTCTAAAGATAATGAACAAAGACTCCTCATGGAATCACCAAGGAGAAGAAGGATAGAAGGGGGCTGCCAGAGTACCCTTCTTGAGAACATTACCCGAAGAAGAGTGAGATGTACATCACCGAGACCATGAAAATAGGACGGGATGTAGATTGGACAGAGTGGCCTTCATGGAAGAAGTTTGGCAGTAGTTCAGAGCTACGGAACCCAGTCCATTTTGAAAGTAGGTCTCAACCGACCACTGATGCGGGACGTCCATGACAAACTCGACGAGTGTGAAGGGAGATTGAGTGAGTTTTTGATCGACTCAGCCACTGACGAAAGTGAAGCAAACTCTCCTATCAAGATGACACCGCAAGAGGATAAAGGAGAAGTTGTATATCTGTCGAGAACTAGGAAAGGAAGGATGCGATCGAAATTGGTGAATGATAAGATCAATGAGATGAAGATGAAACTAGGCAGCAAAGTGATACCGAGGAGAGCGGGAGAGACGAAGGTGGATTCGGAAATATCGATAAAAGCTTTCAACTCGGCGATAGGAAACGAGTCGGGGAAGTCATGGATTTGGGACAAAGTGATGATCGATTGCCTGGCACAGACAGAATGTTGACGGATGTAGCAATGGTGCCACCCATTCTCATGGCATTAATGGAATTAAATCAACGGGTTATAAATCCAAACGGAGTGACCGCACTCTGACTGGAGCAACGTTAGAAATGGAAATACTCAGCCAATGTGGGAGAGTATCATGAAAGACTGGAGGGTTATCTGGAAACGATGTTGCAAGGCACCACCCTCAAGCAGAAGGCGTACGGGACTCTAGCGTCGTCTCAGATGCAGGCAGAAACGATCGAGCAATTGGTGAGCCTTCCATGGAAAGCTGTAGTTTTACGGTACTTTGAAGAAGAGATGAGGACTACCCGAGGATACACGCTCTGATAGCAGTACCCTAAGTGAGGACTGAATTACAACTGAGGTTCGCCTGGTGCATGATCGGACTGACTCGCGAGGAATAGGATTCAGAAGAAAGGAAGAGATCGAAGGAAGAAAAGGTCTTCCTGATGACGAGCATAAGGGATCCGATAATCCAAGAGGGAATGGCAGTAGCGTGCGCGAAGCGGAGAGACGCTCTCTGTTTCATCCGATTCATGATAGAGCAAATTTCAGTGCCAGCATTGAATACTTGTGTCAAGATGCTGAGAGAAAGTGATGAACGAGCGAAAGCCTTACTCTTGCTAGCACTGCTGGATATACATCAAAGCAAACCAATGAGGGTTAACATGAAAGAACCTGTATAACTAGAACCCATGAGGAAAACAGACGAAATCAGGAGATTCTCAAATAAGGAGCTGAGGCTCACTAAGGAATCCATGGGAGCACTGCCGAAATCCAATGAATACTGCGGACCGATCACACAAAAAAGTCATACAGTTACGTGTCCGGTGTCATAGGGATAGCGTACAACCCGTTTCTCAGTGAAGACATACGCGATTATTTCTTTGATTACGAGCAAGCAGTGTTGCTGAGGTTCTGGACGTCAAGAATTGCAACGATTAGAAGCGCTGCTTATCCGCAGACCAAGCTGGGACTAGTTTTAGAAGAAAAAGTAGCTGCACCTTCCGTGCCAGAATCCGACAAACGAGTGGAGTTTGGATTGGGATTCTCAGATGAATTACTGAGAACGAGCTTGATGGTAGTGTGGGAACTGATGAGACTATCGTGGTGTCCTAGTCCCAATGCTGATTCGATACTACAGGCAACACAAGATGTGCAAAGGGAACTAAATGCAGACTGTAACCTGCGTGATCTTAATATCATATACAATGTGATGACAACAGCCTCTAAGAGCAACGGGGAAGACAAAGTGGAGTTGCCTGGCTGGGGACCAGAAGACTGGGTTAAGCCTGGTAGCTGTCTGGCAGAAGTCTGTGGACTGGAAGGTCACGTTTGTGGAAGTCTAGATTGCGTGAAAACCCTGGAGAAACAACACAAGCAGTCGACAATATTGTTTGGAACATTGTGATGAAAGCAAGAACGGAAACGGAATTGATCGCAGATTGTCATGGAGGAACCGAGATGAACCTAGTGACTGCACTAGGATTCTACAGTATGTTTGATTCTTCAGTCACTATTGAATCTAGAACAGAAACATGAGATGGTCACAGCCATCAGTGTAGAAGTGTTCCCAGGATTTTTGCAGACTGAGCAAAAGCACATAGGGAAATGGAGAGAAGCGATCGAGGCGGAAATGAACATCAGGCACAGTGAAACTTAGTGCAGACCATCGGGTACGCGATATTTGGTGGGATCGACATTAGCTCCAATGTGCAAGAGCAGATACCCAGTGCATTTCGTGGCTGTGGATGTAAAAAGTACGAGAACGATCGTGGATCAAGCTTTTTCAGTGTCAAGGTGTGTGAGACTAGCGAGAATGTCAGAGAAGTCTTATGAGTTACTATGCAAAACAATCTCGGCAGTCCCGGAGAGAACTAAGGAGGAGTTGGAATCGATACTGGGAAAGGAGTTCATGGGTTACGTCAGTGGGAACTTCAGTGACTTTGAATAACAAAAACAGAGAGGATCAACCGTTACGGATTACAATACAGTAGATGAAATTGATGAAGTCCACCGAGTGATGATGGAAATGGAACCACTACTGGAAGCTTCGGGAAAGCGTAACTGGAGGAGCATCATGTTGACACATGACGAGTTTCCCTGCCACTGCTTGCTGCAGGCCTGGTGGTATCCCGAGCGTAGTAATCTGGTGTTGATCTGGGACTCTGGAGAGCTGCTCTCCATGCGTTTACCAGATTCATCACGGCCCATAACAGTAGTGATAGTGGGAGTTATGATGGCGATACGCTGGCTGGAAGCAAATGTGAAGGAGAACAATAGACAGGAGGCACCAACGCGAGAAAAATTGCAGAAATTGGATTGTCTAAAAGATTTAGATCTTTTTAAGACAACGTGCAAGATTCTGAACATTCCGATGGAAGTGAAAAAGATATGGACAAGGAGACGACTGATGCCATGGTTTAGAGCCAACATGACTGCATGGTTGTACGAGTATGCCAAGAAGCATATGTCGAAGCACGGCAGAGTGTACACTGTGTATCAGCTGGACATTAGGGAAGGAGCTTTCAAGCGAGCTTTCGTGAATCATCGGAATGCAGTGACCACCGCTGTAAAGAGAATTTCCAGGTCAAATGAACATAATGGAAGGGAGAAAGGAGAGATGTTGAAGAAGATTTGGAGAGAAACGTGACGTTGTGCCTTCACAATAGCTTCTGCAGAAACAGAGAATCTAACGTGGATCCCCTACTTTGTTGTAAACAAAGGGTAGATGAGCAGAAGTAATGGAGGACTGCTTCCAACAGCGTCAGAATAGCTAACGATGTGTTGCAAGACACAGAAATTGAAAGTGCAGAGTCAATGTCGCAGGAGGAGGAGATGGAGCAATGACAAATGGCCGGAAGACAAGATGCAAAAAGAAACAATATTAAAAGAATTTAGAAGTTTTAGAACTTCTAAATGACGAAAAAAGAAGAAACAAAGAAGTGACGAAAGAGAAGAAGTTAAAACTCAGAGTTGTTTTATGTGTGTGACAAAAACTCAAGTGAGAAACTAAGCAACCAAGTTGTAATTGAAAACCGAAAGAAAACATTTAGTTGAGTTTTGAGCATTAAAGGGTTTGTTGCATTTATAAATTTGTATTTTGATTTTAGGTAGTGGCTTTAGAGACAATTACTATTTATTTAGAAAGGCTTGAGTAAAGAGTATATTTAAAGATTCCAGCCTGCATGACTGTTTTTAATCAGCTAGGACAACTGATCACTTTGTGGTGACATGAAAGGCTTGGGTAATCTCTCGAAGAGGGAGATTGTTTCATTGTTCTTTCTAACCACAGAGTTCCTTAATTCTAATATTCAGGACCAATAACAACTAAAATTTCCGAAGGGAAGAAGCATAGTAGGATAATTTTAGCTTGTTGGTTGGCAGGACTGTCCTGCAAACTAGCACCTTTTAAAACCTAGGAGAAAAAGTTTTAAATCAGGGCATTGACATTGGAAGTCAGAAAAAATGTTTTATCTTAAGTCATATCCTCAAAGTGCAGATTAGTGAAAGATTTTGGAAGGCTATAGTAGTGTAGTATGATGCCATTTATATTCTGCAGTGAGTCGATATGACGTGGATAAGAGTAATTTCGTGCATTTTGTATATTCTGTTCGATGACACTGTACCAATTTTACGAGCATCGCGAGATTCAATGGGGACATTGACAAGGTTGTCCGGGGAGTATGTGACATTCGACCAGAATGGACGAAGATGCAGATGTAGCAATTTCGAGTTTTTAGCAGCGAACCTTCCGAATTGGCTGTTTTAAAGGAATAAGAGCGTTATTCGAACAATTGGACAAATTGTGAAGGCTGAAGGATTCGGAAATTCCTAAATTTTAAAATTTCGAATTGATGACGTAATAATTCTAAGAAACGTCAAAAGTAGCCATTTTGGAGAAAAACCGAAATAGACAACAACAACGATAGTTGCGACGAGGACAACAACGAAAAAATAGAGAATCGGAATCAGAAAAAAGCAGGAATAGCAGAGACCGCTCCGAGTTGCAACTATTGTGCCGCTACAATAGTTGCAAGGCCGTTGCGAACAACGGTGAAGGGTGAAAGACAGCCTTCCGGAAGGAAAATAGAGGTCTTATTTCCCCGGATTCGAGAATCCGGAGGGGTCTCGTGATTTGGACTGAAACTGTTTTACGTAAACTTTTAGCTTCCCTATTATGTCCTGAGTTGAAATTAATTAACATCTGAATTCATTTTACGAGGATGAGCAGCTAGGAGTTGGGGGAAAGAGTTGATCCATCTTCGATGGAGATGATGATTTTTATCTACTGAGCAAAACAATAATAATTCAATAAATAGTAGTAGCCCTGATTTTAGGAGTGACCTCCTGGTCTAGGGATACTGAGACCCAGCCATGAGCCCAGTATTTCTGCATGTAATTAAGTTAATTTGAGCGTTCTGGTCGAAGCCGGAGAACAGTAACGTTTTTGTCGACCCGATGTTGAAAAGACCACCAAAAGAACTGACCTGGTAGAGACGGTGAAAAGCATGTAGAGCTTAGTTTAGACGCTGGCCAGTCGTTTTATAGGTTAGTATTTTTTCCGTCGATATGTACTTCCGGGCGAATGTTACAGTATGTGACATTCGACCAGAATGGACGAAAAATGCAGATTCAGCAATTTCGAATTATTAGCAGCTAACCTTCCTAATTAACAGTTTTGAAGGATTAACAGTGTTATTGGGACGATTAGTCAAACGGTGAAGGTCATGATATTCTGGTATTTTGAAATTTTAAAAAGTCGAACTGAGAAGTCGCACTTCTGAGAAACGGCAAAAACCGCCATTTTTTGGAAGAAAACCAGAAGAAAATCAGAACAACAATAGTTGCGATAGTGATAACTACGAGAATTGCGATAGAAAAACAACAACAAATAGCAGAGTTAGCAGAGACCGTTTCGAGTTGCAACGATTGTGTCGCTACAATCGTTGCAAGGCCGTTCACAACAACGGCGAAGGGTGGAAAAGCAGCATTCCGGAAGGAAGATAAGGTTGTTATTTGCCCGGATTCAGGAATCCGGAGGGGTCTCGGGATTTGAACCGAAACTGTTTTATATAAACTTTTAGCTTCCCGGTTATGTTACATAGATGTTTAGGGCGCTCCTGGGTGTTATTCTTTTTAACATCATGACCGGCAGAACCGTTAACGAGCACTCCGCGCCGAGCGAATGCTCATAATAACGCCCTTAATAGGCCCTAGCCTCCGGTCGGAAGGGTAATTCGGAACGCGGAAGCCTTCCGGATTACCGTGAATAGCTTTTTAACCTAGTTAAGACCGAAAATTCACGAACCAGGAAGGGTGGGGGGATTCGCGGTCCCGTCATCTCCTGAATGGTCCGTGACCAAAAACGTTTAAAGATTAATATAAAACCAAACAAAAATTAGTATAGTACCCAAGAAAAACAAAAAACATAAAAAATAACCGAAAAAACCAAAAACAGTAAAAAAGTAAAAAATCAGTAGAAATCATCCCACCAGACAAGATGTGATCCGACCCTCCCGTTTGTTGTTGATAGATATATTGCTGTTACAGGCATTTATATCAGTCAGGATCCTTACGATCAATTTTGTAGCCCGTTTGTGAGGCTTGTACTGTAGGGTTGTTTGAGTATTTAAGCACGTTAATGCTAATTTGCGCTCAATCCGGAAGGGTATGCTGATTTGCGCTCAATACGTAGGGGTCTTGGGAGAAGACTGATCCGGCAAGCAGTACAAGGAGCAACAAGAAGGGGCTCACCGGCAACAACAATCGACTGTTGGGTATCGTCAACAAGTTTTGTATCCCTTTTGGTACAAAAATTAAATAGTAATCTGTGGGGGGCTCGACAGTGCTGCACTGTAGTGACCCTTCACCGAACTGCGAATATCTGAGTTAAGCACCTTAATTCGGATATTGAACAAACCCGGAGGGGTATAGTATTACTAATATTATTACTTATATAGCCCATATTATTACTCCTATATCGTTTTTCAGTAAAAAAAAAACAAAGGAAACGGACCGGTTTTTAGGGTCAAAATAGCGATATTTTGATTCCCCCACAAATCGCGATTTTTGACATATCGATATTTTTGAAACGGAAAAAAGCGCTAAATTAGTGCGTTACATCGTAATTGCACTACTATAGTAGGTAGAACCGGTTAAGTTTAGTTCGGAAGTTGTTGGAACTATTTTGGTACCAAAAACCGAATTTTCGTGATTTTTGAGAAAACGGAACACTATAAATTCAGAAAATTTTTGGAAATTTTTGAGTTAGGACAGTAAAAATAGTTGTTCAGACAACGTCCACTAGTGAATCTAAAGATTCTAAAACCCGCTTCCCGAAAGCCTTCCGGGTTGCAGAGAAATCGAACTTAACGTGTTTGATTTGGTGGATTCATCAATCCGGAGGGGTCCAGGTAGCATAGTTTTTTTGCAAATTTTTTCAATTAAAGCGTCTTAGATCGGGTCTTTTGCATTGAACTAGAAGAGTATAGGCCTTCTGAGCTCGGATCAATAGTTTTTAGGTCGAAAAGAACGGAATTGCGAAAAAAGTTAGGCGGAACCTATAAGAGAGAAAGTTTTTGAGCTAAGAAGAAAGACGTTTTGGTTAATAACGTTGGAACTACTGGACAGATCCAGTTGATCTTGATACCAATAGATCAGAAATCAGCTGAGCTTACTAGTAGGAACAAGAATTATTCGAAAAAATTAGCGTGAAAATTTTTTGAGATTGTTTTTAACAAATTCACCAATTCGGGAGGGTAGACCCCTCACGTTTTATAAAAAAAAAATTTGGAAAGCCCTTACACCCCTTCCAAAGGGTATAAACGGTTGAATAAGGCAATTTTACGCTGTTTTAGAAGAATAGGGAAGGATTAAGGCACCAGAAAACCTTGAAAGAGCCGGAATTAGGCTAGCGATAAGACCCTTCACCGTTAGCGTGAATTGTCAAATAAAAGGCTTAACTTCAATCCGGAAGGGTCTAGGGAAGGACCACATACCCTTCCTAGTTGATACAAAAAGCATAATAGCATCGGAGAACGTATCCGGAGGGGTATAGGTTGAAAATCAAGGAAGTCTCAGAAAAGCTAATTTTACAAAACCAGAGGGCTCCCAATCCGGAGGGGTCCAAATTTTTTTTCAAATTCGGAGGGCTCCCAATCCGGAGGGGTCTTGTTTTCACAAAATCAGAGGGGTCACAATCCGGAGTGGTCTTGTACTTGCTAACTCAGAGGGGTCCCAATCCGGAGGGGTCTCAATTTTGCCAATCCGGAAGGGTCCTATTTTTGCCAATCCGGAGGGGTACTGTTTTTTGTCAACCGGGAGGGGTATTATTTTATTAGAGGACTTAGGTAAGTAGAAGAAAAGATAATAGGGAGGGGTGTTAAGTTATTAACAGACAGGCTAGGAACCAGTGACTGCACTGGTAACTTGCCTTTTAAGAAAAAGACCAGACCAAAACAAAACAGGTCCAAACTCGGATATTCGCGACACTAAGTCTAAATTAAAAAAGAGTGTGTAACTCATTGGTGTGGATTGAAATCTAAAACGTTTTTGAGAAAAGTGACTGCCCTGAGGATTTTAGTAGGTCTAGCTCGGGCAGTCCGAAGGCAAATAGGTAACACAGTACTCGGTGAGTGCAATAGACGCCCACTTCAGAGAGTTACTGCCTTCAAAGTTTTGTCTGTTTGGTGCAGCACCAAGCAGGGAAAGCTCTTTCTTTATAAAACAAGTTCGACTATTGTACTGCGACTGACTAAAAGTACAATATACATACCTTTTTCATAAAATTATTCTTATTTTGTTATATCTGGTTTTAAATCAACAATTTGTGCTTAATTGGGTACTGAATACACTATCTCTTAAATTGACTGATATCATCATACTGTGCTAGTTCTCAAATCTTACGACTATAATCGATTGTTGTGAATAAGTTGTGAATACGCTGTGCCGTGATATCATAGAAGGATTTGTGGTCACTATTGAATAGAAATTTTTTGAATTTATTTTGTTTTTGTTATATTATCGATAGTCAAACTAGACGGTCACTAACAGTCGAATTGAGTGTATAGGCATTAAGAAGTGATAAATTGAGAATGAGTCTAGACAAGTCAAGGATACCTAAACGAGGTAATAGCTCTAGGAAATTCATACCTAAAAAGCAAAGAAAAGCAATGACCGACCCTTTTGTGGAACGGATCACACGAACCCGGACCGGCAAAGGGGAGACGGTTTCAGGCAGAATGGTTGGAACCAGGAGTCAGAAGTCCTCAGAAGAGCGAAAAGCTATGTTAGAAGTGGAGGTCCATTCGGACCAGGCCATGAATGAGAACCAGGAAATACATGGACCGGAGGGGAGAGACAGAAGGCTGGCGAGTGAATCTACTCCGGTAGAACAAGGCCATGATTTTGCCACTTCCACCGGGACATTGGACCGAGAGGAGATGTCGGAATTGTCCGACATCTCTATTGAGACAGTGGCAACTAGAAGATCTCCAACAGACAACACCATGATGGCAGGCGGGACTGAGAAACAAACAACGTCCTCATCGTTCTCAGAAAGAAAGAAGAACACCTTCGGAACATCTTTCCATTCACCATGGGAGTGGGCACAGGAAATGAAGGTGAATCCCAGGAGGAAGAAGAGGACGAAGAAGAGGACGAAGACGAGCAAGTGGACTTTGGATCTCAAGTCAGCCTCAATAGTTCGACCCAGGAGAATGAGGCATACGTCGAAAGAGAGACTGGAACCATGGACAAATTTGGTGTGGTGAGAACGATAAGCAAAGACGCAAAGAGGCCAGTCGAGAGGCTTTGCGACTATGACAAATTCAGAGACTCGAACTGGGGAGAGTAGAAACAAAGGGCTAGGCAACGCATTGGCGGATCCTGAAGTGGATAATGAAAAGACGTCGAGGCTGAGAATCAAAGCCCGAATCTCGACCAGCACGAAGCTACCTGGGACCGACAGGGTGACACCGCCACTAGTGACGCCACTAGTGGATAACGGGGCAGCATTAGAAGAAGCCTTGAACAACATAGTGGGCAGTATAGGAGAACAGAACGAACAGATGTCCTTAAGAATGAGTGAACTAGAAAGAGCAGTTCACATTGAAAGAGAAAGTCTAGTGGAAGAAATAAACCGCAATAGACAATAAGTTGGTAGGAGCGAAAAACGCTTGAAGGAAAGAACGGACGAGCACATAGCGAAAAACTTGTCGCGAATGACAAGAGAAGCGGAACAGAGAGAGTTACGCTTAAGAGACGACATGGAGAAGTTAAGAATTCAGCAAGAGCAGTCTCTTGGGACTCTTGACACAAAGATAGATGCGATGATGGAGAGGCGAACTCAGGCTATCATGGATAGGTTGGACGGGCTACTAGGAAGCAAAAGTGGACCAAAAGAAGGGGAACCGAACTCGGGAGGTCCCAGCAGGGAGCCGAAGGTGAACTTCAATGACGATCAAAGGAGGAGGACATATGGATCCGCTAGAGGTAGGGGCAGTTCATCAGGCTATGCCACAAGGGATAATAGAACATGGGGCCCAAACAGTAGAGCAAGTTCAACTGGGAACAGACAGACCTCTAACGAACGACCGACGCAAGGCACACATGCGACTGGGAGAGGTGATTCCGATAACAGGAGACATGCGATTCCAGGGAGGAGTCATGTGGGCCAAGGGGGAAACAGGCACGGCGATTCGGATTGTAGGGATGCACCGAATACAGAGCCCTTAACAAGGGCGATGATACTCAAGCGGGGCACTCGAGAGATGCTACGGCGATGGCCACAGCCTTCGAACCTCTGAACAGGTCTTTGGAGACATTCCTGACGAGGTTATCCAGAACCAATTAACGCAGTGAAAAGTCCAGAAGAGTCTTTAAGAAACCAAGATGCTACAAAGACAAATCTGATGGCTGTATTGATACCTGGATAGAGGTAATGAAACTGCATTTCAAGGAAGAGGATTTATCGGAAAGACAAGAATGCAGTGCGCTTACCAGTAACTTGGAGGGGACAGCCCTGAACTGTGTCATGGCAAAGAAGCAATATCAGCGAGATACAGCTGAGAAAATCTTCGAAATCTTGTTAAATCGTTTCGGATCAAATGTGCAGGGGCACCAGGCAATGATGCGCTTCGAGAAACGGAGGCAACGAGTAGATGAGACGATAGACAAATTTCTAGACGATTTGGAGATGCTTAGAAGACGCAGCCAACCGGATGAGTCAAACAGAAGGATGAACCTGGCAGTAGCCTCGAAATTCATCGATGGTGTGAAGAATGATGAATTTCGAACAATGCTAGCAACGCATTACACACCACAATCAACCAATGCGCCAACACCAGAGGAGTTGAGACTCAAGTCAAAAGAATATCTTTTGTTGAAACCTCCTTCGAGATCTGGATATTATAAGAACAATTATGGCAATTTTAACAACGGACCAGCAAACCAAGGGAACAACTGTTATAAACCGAGCGACGATATGGACAAGAGACGCTCTTGTGCCAATTGCAGTTCAACGGACCATCATGTGTCAGCATGCCCAACTTACAAACAAGGCATGAAAGCAATAGGCGTTAGCCTCGAGGAAGAAGATGCGTCAGAAAATGACCATGAGGATTTCATGAGAGGAGTAATTGCCAAACTCGGCCCGAGGTGTTTCTTTAGAAGGAACTCAAAGTCCGCAGGATAGGCCATGACGCCATGATGGAACAAGATGCAGTACACATTGGGTATGAAGCAGATGTGACCGCACATCTGCTCGACACCAACGGAAAGAAAATCGGAGTCACAGGGCTTCTGGACACAGGAGCGGTAGTGAGCGTGATGCCGATAAAATTTTGGGAAAGAATGGGCTTCACGAGGGAAGATCTAATTCCAACGAATCTCCGACTGGCCGCCGCCAATCGAGGAGCGATTTACGTAGCCGGAAGAACACCAATAACAGTTCTCCACATGGGAGGACGGGATCTTTGGATGAGCTTCCTGGTGGTAGAGAATTTGGACGACGCCGACCAATTCATCTTGGGCAGAGATTTCGTCAGGAATTTTGACGTGATGATTGACCTAAACAACGGTATGATACGGATTAGAAACCCGGACCGGAAGTATGTTAAGAAACCAATTAATATGATAAAAACAGACGAAAACAAAGTACCAATTTTTTTAGACAGAAAAAAAAACTACAGCCAGGGCAGGCTGTGGTAGCAATTTTTAGAATGAGAAATTTAAATTCGTTGAGTGATAGTAAACAGGTTTGTTTGGTTCCGAACCCAAATAGTCAAAGCTCATTGATTTTAGGCCGCAGCTTCTCGGTAACGCGAAACGGACTGTGTGTCAGTGTGTTATTGAACACTTTGGACACCACGGTTTCAATCCAGCGTGGAAAGAAGCTTGGTTACGCTTTGCCGATGAGGACCGACAATGAGGAGACTCAAATTTTGAAGAAACATAGTGTGAAAGACTGTCCTTATCATGCGAATAAAGATAAAAATTTAAAGAGGATTAATGAATTAAAATCTATTCATAATTTGTTTTCAGTGAAATCCGAAACGGATGACGGCTTATCGAGCTGCTCGAATTTTCCGGAACGCCCCTCGTCATATGAACTAGAGTCTGACAAATCGGTTTTGCCAGAGATAGAACACTGAAAAGGGAAAATAGGCGAGGGAGATTTCGAGCTACTAAGGGAGGTTTTAAATCGGAACGCGGATGTATTTTCAAGACATAAGGCGGATATCGGTTGCTGTAATTTCGTCGAACACGAAATCGAACCTCGAGGAAGGTACCGTTCCCCATAGGGAAGGCGGAAGACGAATGACGCCACATAAATCGGATGCGTGCCGAGCGGAAATAGAAATGTTGCTCGAATACGACATGATAGAACCCTCAAAATCGCCATGGGCTTGCGGGGTAGTAATGGCGAAAAAGAAAGGGGGCAGCTTAGGTTTTGTTGCGACTTTTGTAACTTGAACGCGGTAACGATAAAAGATGCGTACCCGATACCGCGAATAGACGAGAGCCTCTCTAAGCTTGGTGATGCCAAGTTCTTCACCACATTGGACTTGGGTTCTGCCTTCTGGCAGGTCCCTCTGCGGAAGAAGGACAGATAGAAAACCGGATTCGCGTGCGAATTATGGTTGTACCAGTGGAAGAGGATGCCCTTTGGCTTGTGCAACGCAACGGCCACTTTTCAAAGACTGATGGCTCAGGCTTTGACCAGAGTGACAAAGAAGTACGGGAACCTTGTGATGTGTTACGTGGACGACGTGGTCATAGCGACACCAACACTGGAAGACCGAGTTCTATGAAAAATTGGAACAGAAGCAAGCCAATCAGGCAGAAATAAAGGAAGGATTCTCGTTTCTGTACAAAAAAAATTATGAAGCGCTTCCCTTAACGAGATGGTTGGATAAGTCTGGACATCCAATTCCAGGGCATCCTGAGTTATCTGTCGAGAAAGCAGCTGAGATAAAGATCCTATCTAAGGAGGACCCGGTCCCCTTGGATCTGTTGCTGCGCTCAAACCTGGTCCAGCAAGAACTCTCTCACATGAACATAAACAGCCTCTCATTATTGGATAAAACGGTGCAGGTCACACCGCAAGTGATGCGGATGCTGGGTGGATTGTTAGAAAGAGAAGTGACCAGAGATGACCCTGAGTGGACAGCAGCAGTGGCATCATTCACAGTTAGGGAGAAGGTGAAGATCATGCCGTCCAGACGACAACACGAAGAGAACGAGAGGGATTGTAGGACAATAGTTCAGCAACTAGTATCCTCAATACCACATGAGGTTTTAACCAGTACTTCGTACGTACGGAAAGAACAGGGGAGCAATGCCGTTACCTTTGTGGACCAGGATAAAGGAGGGGTAAAGGTAGAACGAAACCTAGTGCAAGATTGTTTGTCCGGGGAGACGAACAATGAGTAGAGCCAGCGAGTACAAGAACAACACCCGGGACAAGGAAGTTTGTCCGGGGAGTCTGAGATGGATGAAGAAGTTCCTGATGAAAAACAGGACCTGGGGAACAAAGTTTTGTCCGGGGAGTTCAGATGGATGCGAAGAAGGCACAGACATGATCTGGAGGAGGGTGCACACTCCATCAAAACCTCCTCAACAGATGACGACTCCCGAAACTCAGGAATTGACACCTACTCAGACAGGAACTCGAGCTCGGGATCAGAACTGTCGGAACTAGCGATCCACACACTACTAGTGGTCACTCGTGCAAGGGATCTGGATAGGGAGATCTACCAGGACCCTGATAGTGATCGCTACCTCATACCAAGTGAGAAGGTCTTTGACAACGCAGCGGATGATTTGGAAAAAATAGCGGTATCGAAACATTCGATAAGTCTGTTGCCACAAAAAGAGGTAGTCAGGACTGATCTTCAGCCATTCAAGCAAGAAAAACAGCCGTTGGCGAAGATTTGGTGCGTTAAGTTGTAGGAAGACACACACCAGCCCATTGAGCTGAATAGTCAGATGAGTATCATGAAGACGTACTTGAAGGCGAGATACAGACTCTCGGATCTTCTAAGGGCGCAGAGAAATGACCGCATGACAAGCAACCTGAAAAGGTGGATCGAGAATGGCTCTCCGGATAAAGGAGACCTCGAGGAAGACAGTTACCGTATCTTGAGACAGTATTTCATGCAGAACGAGGGAAGGTTATTCTTGAACAAGGACGGGATTGTGGCTTGCAAGAGGAAAAATGAGGACAAAGTCCTATACAAGTATAACGCAATAGTTTTGCCGCAACTCTATCAGACAGAATTCTTGTTCAGGTCGCATGATCAGATGGGCCATCAGGGGGTTGACAAAGTGTATCAGAGGATCCTGAAGCGCTTTGGGTGGCCTGGAATGAAAAAGGCATGCGAGAAGTGGGTAACAGCATGTCTGTCATGCCAGAGGGTCAAGGATCCAAGGAATTTGCGATTTCCTTTACAATCGATCGAGTCGTCTGAATTCAACGATGTGGTGCAGATAGATCACCAAAAGATATGCATGACAGACAGTGGTTATAATCAGGTATTGTTCATGATAGATCATTTCACAAAGTATGCAGAGGTCGTGCCCTGCATAACTGCCTCGGCGGAAGAGACATGCGACCACCTGATCAATACGTGGATAAAGAGACATGGTTGTCCGATGACGTTTCAATCGGATAATGGAACAGCTTTCGTAGGAGAGCTTACGAAAGAGCTTATGAGACGCTCACAGGTTGCTCAGGCTCACTCCACGACATACCATCCACACACAAATAGCTTAAAGGAAAGGCAGAATAGGACGTTAGTGTCGACTGAGAGTATATTGTTCCAGGTACATGACCGATTGGGACAGATACCTTCCACAGGTGATGGGAGCCTATAATATCACGCAACACTCCACCACTGGGGTTAGTCCACACATGATGCTAACTGGACACGAGAAGTCTTTACCCTTAACCTTTTTCTACCCAGAGTAAGAGGGAAAGAAAACGTCTCCACAGGTCTACGTGAGAGATGTGATCAGACGTCAACAGGAGTTGAACGATTTGTGTAGAAGAAATACTCAGCAAGCACAGGCAAGGCAGAGAAAAAAATTTGACAAGAAAGCAGCTGGTGCAAAAGCTTACTCGGTGGGAGACTACGTATGGGTATTTCAGAACCTTATACCACCGAAAGGAACAAAAAAGCTCCTAAAAAAGTGGAGGGAGCCTTCATGATTACGGAGGTGCTCTAGGAGGGACGCTTTTATAGACTGAGTACTGGCCGAGCCGCCCACTACGAGAACATTAAAGTAGACAGGGAAGAAGGGGATTATCTAATGATGGATCCTGCTTGTGAGGTCAACGAGAAGGGCACGAGGGAGAAGCACGATGGAAACGAAGTCGTGGAGGAAGGAATGAATACAACGCTGGACCTGGATCCAAACGAGGTGATCGAAGCGGACGATGAAACCCTACCCTACGCAGAGGAGGATTGGCAGGATCCCGAAGAGATGGATACAGACTCGACAAAATGACAGGACAAGATCCAAGAGGAAATATAACCCTTACGGCGACGATTTTGTAGTGGACAGGATAGACCTAAAAAAGATAGATAAGAAGTAGTGGGTCTAGAAGAAATAACTGTGTCACAGGACATTGACATAGTCGATGATCACGACGATGAGTGGGTCGATGACCGGTCGAAACCCGATGTAGAAATCGACGACGAGCAACAGCAATGCTACGAACAAGAGTTGACGAATCTGCGTGTCTTGGAATGGCTGAACGAAATGACGTCGGACCCAAAGGAGACGAGTGTCACTATTCAAGATGTAGATCGTGAAAGCATGAAATACAGGAAAACTGAACGAGAAGATCCTTCCTGGGCTGCCCAGGAGGGGTGACTACCCATTCCGGCTTCCAATCTCGACTTGACACCCGGTATGCGATCGACGGGGACGTCGATGGATACTTTGTCCGGGGAGTGGGGGTAGGACTTACCCACACTGAAAACTTGATAATAAAAAAATTAAGAATAGCAAGAGAGACAGGAGACTTAAAAGCAGAAACAGGCAAAGAACCTAAGAAACCCGACATAGGGAGGGTAGCTGAGTCATATTTTAACCTACCAAATGAATATTCAAGTAGTATAATACTAACAGACAGTGATTTCATACTCACAAATAGAACATGTGCGATAGCAATCACAGCAGACATGAGTTTTAGGACAGCGTTAGCAGCAGATTTTAAGAGAGAATATAAAAACATAGAATTTCTTTGGAAGCAAAGACCAGGAGTAGGGGGCGTAGCAGCCTTACCTCCGGCGGCGTCACAAATACCGGGAAAATACCTATGTTTCTTAGTGACACGGGCGACGGAGAAGCGGCACGTGGACCCGGAAAACCTAGTCTTGTCCTTGACGAGATTGAGAGACTTCCTCGTGGAAATGGACGTGAAGGAGCTCTCGCTTCCAGTGTACGACCCGAACAGAGGACGACTGCATCCTCGGGAATTGTACGCACTTGTACATGTGATATTCTCTGATACTAATATACAAGTATATTTACATAAGAAATATTACTTAAGTATAGGCTGAGTGACGTGCGAGAGGGTGTTAGGCTAAAGACTAAGTTGCGTGATATGTGTGTTATGTTATGTTGTGTGTAATGTTATTAAGATCTTGGGTAAGAAGGTGTTAGTGACCATGAACAACTAAATGACGATCTTATCTTAGGAATAGATCCAAAGTTTGGACTGTCCAATCTTAGGTCGAATTCCAAAATTTTAGAGACCGATTGATTTTAATGAATTTTAGGACAAAAAATCTTTTTATCTGACTGTTTTAAATAAACTTTAACGAGAAGTTAAGGTGAAACTGACAGGTGTGATATTCGTGACCTCTTTTCTAGATCCTGATTGATCGTTTAATTGCTCACTTGAGTCAAACCTTGGAATCAAATCAAATCGAACCTGAAGAACAGAATGGATAAGTTCAAATTGGATGAATTGATGGACCTGGCAGGGGCATATGTAGGACCGATGATAGATGCGATCTATCGTCGGCTAAGCGATCGAGACTTCGCTCTGGAGGACCCAGAGGTGGTCATGTTGCTGACCGCCCTGATAAACATCTTGGGGCATGAAAAACGTGGGGACCGCCCCACGGAAGTCCCATTGATGGCAGCAAATGGAGAGAGGGGAGTGCTAGACCGCCCGAACATGAGAGTGATGAGGTGGAGAAACGGGGCTCTCTCAGGGAGTGACTTGGCGAATCAGCCTGGATTGGGAAGTTCTAGGGCTTATCAACCAGGTGAAATGCCTTTGCCCTCCAAGCCCAAGCCTGGGCTGACGAGAATGCATCAAGAAATGAACAGCTAGGCTGCCTCGTCTGGTTCACCACTGAGAGCAGCTGTGCCACCAAAAAGGGCGAAAGTAGAACAAGGGGTTCAAACGAACCGAACCATGCAAGATCTAGATGGGATGAAAGACGAGCTGGAAAAGACCAAAAAGGAGCTGGATGAGATGACTAAGACCATGCTAAGTACGGAGGAAGATAAAGACATGTGGAAGAGATTGTTCGAAGACTGCAGCAAAAAGCAGAGCGAAGAGATTGAGCGCTTGAGGCGGGATTACAAAGAGCGGATGGCGTTGACAACGGTCGTGGAGAAGGTGATACCTGCAAGGAGTATTCCTTGTGGGCAGTCCCCGATGGAGCTCTTGACGCCTCGAGAAATGAGTCAGACAACGGAGACACGACTCCCGACAGCAACAGGTCGAGTGACAATCCCGGACCCTAGTGACACCTTGGGTGACCCAGTCGTGGAACAAACGGTGAAGAGGCTGATAGAGACAGCTGGACGACTAGTCGCCAACAAGAATGCACAAGGTTCCGGTGTGACTGCACCCTATGGAACGATCGGCGACACGGGCAGAGTACGACTCTCCCAAACCGTGATCAGGCAGGAGTTAGCGACACGACGCCACCAATGGGGAGCTCTAAGGCCCCAGAGAGAAAAATACGGAAGATGCCAGCGAAGAAAGTGTCTCGAGTAATAGACGTACAAAAGAATAATCAGTTGAGATATAACTTCACGGGAGTCCCGGAGACAGATCCGAGAGCTTGCTTCAATCGAGCGACTTGGAACCCGTCAATAAACCTGCAGCAACCGCCACCGGGGACATCACATCTGATACTGGGAGACAGCTTGGTCAGAGTACTCTCGAATTTGAGGACCTCTTGGGTCACCACGGTGATGGCCTTCGGAGGCGCGACGATAGCCCAGTTATATAGGATGGTGGAACTAATGAATCCAGGCAGGATCCCCAATGTGATGATCCTGGTTGGAACGAATAACATCTCTAGAGGTTCGGATGAGCAGGAAGCACTATGGGAATCAATGATGGTGTGCTTGTTTACTACTCTCTGGCAGAAATTCAACTGCGCGGGACTGACCGTTTGCACTGTGCCAATGAATGCAAGGAGCTTGACAGAAACAGGGAGAAGGCTCAATGAAGGAGTGGTCAGGTGGAATTATATCTTGAGGAATCTCGCAAGTCGGAATGCGGGAAGAATGATCCTCATGGACATCGAACATGAGTTGAGAGCAATGGATCGATCCAGGCTGACCACGGACGGCATCCACATCGATAGTATAGAAAGACAGGCTTGGTTGAATCGAGTCTTCCAAGAGCGGTTGGATGAGTTGGAAGTAGAACTCTTTGACACAGGAGTGCTAAAGGAGGAAGGAGCATCAAATGAAACGGTGATTACCACCTTTGTGCCTCCTAGCCTGGAAACACGCTTGGGGACGGTCCCGGCCGTCACGAACTATAGACAGCAGAGCTCTAGCGAACCAGGTCAAAAAACAGACGTTCAAGATCGATTGGGAGAAGCGCCGGTGAGGAGGATCATTCATCCTAGGAGAAGACTAGGTCCTGTCAACCCGATGGAAGAGACAACTAGCACGTCTAGATCAGACACGAGATCGGAGACGACAAGTACCAGTCGAGAGGAGAGACGCCAGATAGAGGCTCGTTGATGTGGTCAAGGCCCATACCATCTCCCTGGCATGTGTACATGGACGAACTAATGAAGCTGGATCTCCAGAGGGTGAGCTTCATCGATGATGCCAGGAGGATGCTGAATGGAGCGAGGCTATCCGTCAGTAGACTGTACTCGATAACAGGCGTAGACTGGTTGATAGCCGCTGGCATAAACTTCAGCTCCACGACGGCCTTGAGATTTACTGACTGCCCTCTAATAACACAATGGGACCAGTGAACGCAAGACCATTGCAGGACAAGAGGTTGAATCATGATGAGGGGAATCGAGAAGAGAGACTGGGAAGATTTCTGACAATGAGGGCGCCGATTGGACAACATGTGAAGATGTTCAGGCAGGTGGCGACACCCCCGAGTCATGTGAAAGATAGAACATACCCGAAACAAAGGTGTCAAGATGGTGACGTCCAAAGGTACGGCGGATTGAAAGCGATAAAGAAAGATGAGACCATCTTTGCTGCGTACGACAAAGCAGAAATAAGGAACGCCAAGATTATGATAGTAGCGAATTCAGAGTTCGTGTACACTTCCAAGTCTCTGTTTTGGCCGGATGTCATAATGTCGGCAGCGGTCGAGCTGGACCTACTGCATGCCGTATCTCTGGCTCTAGGGGTACAAAAAAAAACGGACATGAAACCAATCACGATCTTGTTTGCTGGCATCAATGACCATTTACACAGTAGAGGTTTTCTTAGCATACTCAGAGATCCTACAACGGCAGAAAATGCTGTGTGGCCAGCAATAAAGGATATCCTTGAGTCAATGGGTGAAGTGGTGGATGCGACGAAGGAGGGATCGTTCACCAAGGTGACACCGGGAGTAGTGTTTGCGCTGTCTCCGGGGTATGCATGTCTCCCGGATGGATTGAAATTCGTGTATGCGATCGTGACCTTGCTTTCGGAATGGAAATATGATGTGATCATATCGGCCCCAAATCGCATGATAGAGATGGAGAACCTGAGGCCACTCAGGGCTGAACTACCTGCGGTGTGGTCAGATATCTCGAACGCGATGAGAGGATTCAAGGACCATGAGCTGCACATGTTGGTGTTGGATGAGGTGGTGGGGTTGGAACTGTCCAATTTCAATCGACAGCTCAAACTTAAACCGGGAATAGACGACGACCATCGAGTGGTCATAGCGATGTCGAACGACTTATGGTTCCGAGCCATGGAAGTGACAGGTGAAAAAGCGAGAAGGAAAAATTCCAAGGAGACTAGAGCTCATTTGGAGGCGATGGTTTTGAGGACCAAACCGGAGGCCAACCAGTGGCTATATCTAAGTCCTCGAGTAGCGGCATTGGGTGCAGATGCTTTTGAGCAAGGCCCCATAATGATTAAGAAGATCCATGCCTACTTGTTGAAGGAGGTGAACCTAGCGGAAAATGCTGAAGAAAATACAGCTGAGTTTGTGAACAGAATGTGCCAGATTACCCTGGAAATCTTCTGGACCCAGGAAGTGAAGGGATAAGAAGGCTTTGAACGGACAGATAGAATGCTGGAAGGGTTGGGAGCCGGATGGACCGCGTCCTTCTTGGCGAAAGTTTACCCGAAAGTTTCTCATTACTTGATAAAGGAATTCCTCCAAGCAGTAGTGGAAGTGTCGATTGTGGAGCTACTAGCCTTGTTCGTGACGTTTGGAGCAGAGAGTTTCGTGAAAGGACCGGCGGTACTGCTCACCGAAGGAGTTCAGAACCTGCGGTTAGATGGGCTTCTAACGTTGATTGCGATAACCCACGGAAACTTGGGAGGACTAATGAAGCTGACACGTTGTTCAGAGCAGATGAGAGAGAAGGTGAGGAAATTAGACATGAAGAAAGCCACGGACTCGTGGAATAAGATAAGAGACCTGAGACACACTCTTATCCAGTATCTCTTGCACCAAAATCGCTTTGGAACGGGAGAAGATGAGACTATCGGAAGAGAAGAAGATGTGAGACGACATGTTGGGGGCATACCCCTACTAACCGATCTGAGCTTGGCTATGTGGACCGATCCCTTAGCGTTGATCAGAGGAGCCACGGAGTTTGTGACAGTGATCTATGGACCAGCAGTCACATTTGCGTTCCCTGATGCTAAAGTGGAGGCGTATAGGAGGTCGGTGCTGGACCTGAACCTCATATCAGCAGTGGACGGTAGTGCGCTGAACTGGTGTGAGCAGCACGTGTTGCGGGAGCTCATGAGCGAAGATCTGTTGTTTGCGAAGATATCAGAGCCAGAAATGACAGTCATCAATTTTGACGATCATTTCCGTGATCGCATGGGAGAAGTAGAGAGAGGGCACAATGAGGTGTTTCCGAAGCTCTAGAATCTGAGACCCTATGATAAGACGAATGGTGAAATAACCAGAGTTCCTCGTCTCACTGCATCATATCACAAGGTGAGAGAAGAGACGAAAGATTGGGGTGATTACGAGAAGCTGCCGGAAAAGATCCCTGAATTCCCTCTGATAAGAAGAATGTTGCTCGGAACAGTCTGCGTAGTACAGACTCATAGATTGAGAGCGTTTGAGACCAATGAAAGGAGGGTAGCGAAATTCTTGGAAACGATGGATCCGTGTTTTGTGGGTAGAAATGCCGCAGTGTTACAGTACACGCGATTTGCTTACACGGATCAGGCGACGAGAAGGCGAATAAGTAATGCCGCGACTCCAAAGCCTGGAGGGTTTGATGAGGAATGGGCGAGGTTAGACTTAGCGCCTAGGAAGATGAGAGGCAGAACCGAACTGCCTGAGGCCTCCTTGAGCGTGACTAGTGTGAAACCGGAGTTGAAAGTAGGAGGAACGTTGCAGACAAGAACCTTCCTAGCACCCTTCGGCTGTGAGGAAATCAAAGTGGTCCATGGAGAAGAGGAAGATTGATCGGCCGGCACACTGATCATACCGAAATTTCCGGAAGGGGCCGACACTGGAAAGCAAGGACCCTCAAGCTCGAAGAAGGATACGTCAGAAGGAGATGATGGGCAGGGAGGAAGCCGTCAAACGGAAGAACCCATGCAACATGGCGCAAATCAAGCTGGTGGGGAAGACGACAGGGCATCGACAGGAGGAGTATCCAGCCTGGATTTCAATTTCCTCAATGATTTTGAGAACAACGCGGATACGTTGGAGGCGACTGAGCCAGCAGATGAAGGCACTTCGACACTGGAACCTCAGTCAGCCTTTACAGAAATGAAACGGAATTTGCCGGAGAGCAGCTCTCCTGGCAATTCGAGAAATAACGAACAAAAAACCCTCATGGAATCACCTAGGAGAAGAAGAATAGAGGGCTCTGCCAGAGTACCTTTCTTGGGAACGTTGCCCGAAGAAGAGTGGGAAGTACATCACCGAGACCATGAAAGTAGGACGGGATGTAGATTGGACAGAGTGGCGTTCATGGAAGAAGTCTGGACAGTGGTTCAGAGCTATGGGACCCAGTCCATTTTGAAAATAGGTCTCAATCGGCCATTGATGCGGGAGGTCCTTGACAAACTTGATGAGTGCGAAGGTAGATTGAGTGAGTTGTTGATTGACTCAGCCACTGATGAAAGTGAGGCGAACTCTCCCATCAAGATGACACCGCAGGATGATAAAAGAGAGGTCGTATATCTGTCAAGAACCAGGAGGGGAACGATGCGATCGAAATTGGTGATTGATAAGATCAACGAGATGAAGATGAAGTTAGGTAGCAAAAGGATGCCGAGGAGAGTAGGAAAGACGAAGGTGGATTCAGAGATATCAATGAAAGCTGTCAATTCAGCGAAACGAAAACGAGTCGAAGAGGCCATGGATTTGGGACAAGGTGATTATCAATTGCCTGGCACGGACAGAATGTTAACCGATGTAGCGATGGTGCCACCCATTCTCATGGCAGGGCTAAAGTCAACAGGTTACAAATCCAAAAGGAGTGACCGCACTCTGACTGGAGCACCCTTAGAAATGGAAATACTTAGCCAATGTGGAGAAAGCACGATGAAAGACTTTAAACCATCTCCCATGAACCACGGAAAGGGAAGTGTCGCAGGAAACTAGTACCAGTGGAGTATAACCGACTGACAGTGTCGGGGACGGCGTCAATAGATGAACCCGCCGGTGGATACATGGAGATGTTAGAATACCGAAACTCGGCTAGAGGGTATGTGATGGCTCTGGAAGACAAGGGTGCCATGGAGGGTTATCTGGAAACGATGTTGCAAGGCACCACCCTCAAGCAGAAGGCGTACGGGACTCTAGCGTCGTCTGAGATGCAGGCGGAAACGATCGAGCAATTAGTGAGCCTTCCATGGAAAGCAGTGGTGTTAAGGTACTTTGAAGAGGAAATGAGGACTACGCCGAGAATACACGCTCTCATGGCAGTACCTTACGTGAGAACCGAATTACAGCTGAGGTTCGCCTGGTGCATGATGGGATTAACTCGCGAGGAATATGACTCAGAAGAAAGGAAAAGGTCAAAAGAAGAAAAGGTATTCCTGATGTCGAACCTGAGGGATCTGCTAATCCAGGAGGGAATGGCAGTAGCGTGCGCGAAGCGGAGAGATGCTCTCTTTTTCATTCGATTCCTGATAGAGCAGATTTCAGTACCAGCATTGAACACCTGTGTCAAGATGCTGAGGGAAGGCGATGAACGAGCAAAAGCCTTACTCTTGCTAGCACTGCTAGAAATGCATCAGAGCAAGCCGATGAGGGTGAATATGAAAGAACCTGAAGAGTTAGAGCCCATGAGAAAGATAGACGAAATCAGGAGATTTTCAAACAAGGAGCTGAGACTCACTAAAGAATCTATGGGGGCACTGCCGAAATCCAGTGAGTACTGTGGACCGATCAAGAAGACGTCTTACAGCTACGTTTCCGGAATCATAGGGATAGCGTACCACCCTTTCCTGAGTGAAGACAGTTTGCTTCTTTGATTACGAGCAGGTAGTGTTGCTAAGATTCTGGACGTCGAGTATTGTAACGATCAAGAGCCCTAATAATCCGCAGACCAAATTGGGACTGGTCTTGGAAGAAGAGGTGACTGCATCTTCCGTACCAAAATCCGACAAAAGAGTGGAGTTTGGGTTGGGATTCTCAGATGAACTACTGAGAACGGGCGTGATGGTAGTGTGGGAACTGATGAGACCATCATGGTGTCCTAGTCCTAATGCTGACTCCATATTACGGGCGACACAAGATGTGCAGGGGGAGCTGAATGCAGACTGTAACCTGCGTGACCTTAACATCATATATAATGTGATGATAACAGCCTCTAGGGGCAACGGGGAAGACAAAGTGGAGTTGCCTGGCTGGGGACCAGAAGACTGGGTCAAACCTGGTAGCTGTCTGGCGGAAGTCTGTGGACTGGAAGGTCAAGTTTGTGGAGGTCTGGATTGTGTGAAAACCCTTGAGAGACAACACAAGCAATGGACGATATTGTTTGGGAATGTCGCGATGAAGGCAAGGACGGAAACGGAACTGATCGCAGATTGTCATGGAGGAACCGAGGTGAATCTAGTGACTGCGCTAGGATTCTACAGCATGTTTGGTTCTTTAGAGTCACTATTGAATCTAGAACAGATACATGAGATGGTCTCAGCCATCAGTGTAGAAGTGTTCCCAGGAGTTTTGCAAACTGAACAGAAGCACATAGGAAAATGGAAGGAAGCGACCGAGGCGGAAATGAACATCAGACATAGTGAGACTTATTGTAGACCATCAGAAGCAGGGATCGACATGTGCAAGAGCAGATACCCGGTGCTTTCGTAGCTGTGGATGTAAAGAGTACGAGAACGATCGTGGATCAAGTCTTCTCAGTGCCAAAGTGTGTGAGACTAACGAGAATGTCCGAAAAATCTTACGAGTTGCTATGTAAGATCTTCTCAGCAGTTCCAGAGAGAACAAAGGAAGAGTTGGAATCGATATTGCGAAGGAAGTTCATGGGATACGTGAGTGGGAACTTTAGTGAATTTGAAAGACAGAAACAGAGAGGATCAACCGTTACAGATTACAATACAGTAGACGAGAATGATGAAGTCCACCGAGTGATGATGGAAGTGGAACCATTACTGGAAGCTTCGGGAAAACGTAATTGGAGGAGCATCATGTTGACACATGACGAGTTTCCCTGCCACTGCTTGCTGCAGGCCTGGTGGTATCCCGAGCGTAGTAATCTGGTGTTGATCTGGGAATCTGGAGAGCTGCTCTCCATGGGTTTACCAGACTCATCACGGCCCATAACAACAGGGATAGTGGGAGTTATGATGGCGATACGTTGGCTGAAAGCTCATGTGAAGGAGAACAATAGACAGGAGGCACCAACGCGAGAACAATTGCAGAAATTGGATTGTTTAAAAGATTTAGATCTTTTTAAGACAACGTGCAAGATTCTGAACATTCCGATGGAAGTGAAAAAGATATGGACAAGGAGACGACTGATGCCATGGTTCAGAGCTAACATGACTGCATGGTTGTACGAATATGCCAAAAAGCATATGTCGAAGCACGGCAGAGTGTACAGTGGATATCAGCTGGACATTGGAGCAGGAGCTTTCAAGCGAGCTTTCGTGACTCATCGAAATGCAGTGACCACCGCTGTAAAATGAATTTCCAGGACAAGTGAACGTAGTGGAAAGAGAAGGAAGAGATGTTGAAGGAAGATTAGGAGAGAAACGTGACGTTGTGTCTCCACAACCGCTTCTGCAGGAACAGAGAATCTAACGTGGATCCCCTACCTTGTTGTAAACAGAGGGTAGAAGAGCAGAAGTGTTGGAGGACTGCTTCCAACAGCGTCAGAATAGCTAACGATGTGTTGCAAGACACAGAAACTGAAGGTGCAGAGTCAGTATCACAGGAGGAAGACATGGAACATTGACAAATGGTCGAAAGAAAAAGATGCAAAGAGAAAAAAAATTTAGAAGAATTTAGAAGTTTTAGAACTTCTAAACAATGAAAAGAAAAGAAACAAAGGAGTGACGAAGAGGAAGAAGTTAAAACTCAGAATTGTTTTATGTGTGTGAGAAAACTCAAGTGAAGAACTGAGCAACCAATTTGTAATTGAAAACTGTAACATTTAGTTGAGTTTTGAACATTAAAGAATTTGTTGCATTTAAAAAATTGCATTTTGATTTTAGTTAGTGGCTTTAGAGACACTTACTATCTATTTAGAAAGGCTTGAGTAAAGAATATATTTAAATATTCCAGCATGCATGACTGTTTTTAATCAGCTAGGAGAACTGATCACTTTGTGGTGACATGGAAGGCTTGGGTAATCTCTTGAAGAGGGAGATTTTTTCATTGTTCTTTCTAACCACAGAGTTCCTTAATTTTAATATTCAGGACCAATAACACCTAAAATTTGCGAAGGGAAGAAGCATAGTAGGATAATTTTAGCTTGTTGGTTGGCAGGACTGTCCTGGAAAAACTAACACCTTTTGAAAACCTAGGAGAAAAAGTTTTAAATCAAGGCAATGACGTTGGAAGTCAGAAAAAATGTTTTATCTTAGGTCATATCCTCAAAGTGCAGATTAGTGAAAAAATTTAAAAGGCTATAGCGATGTGGTATGATGCCATTTATATTCTGCAGTGAGTCGATATGACGTAGATAGAAGTAATTTCGTGCATTTTGTAAATTCTGTTCGATGACACTGTGCCAATTTTATGAATAATGCAAGACATTGACCGGGCTGTCCGGGGAGTATGTGACATTCGACCAGAATGGACAAAGTTGCAGATGCAGCAATTTCGAGTTTTTAGCAGCGAACCTTCCGAATTGGCTGTTTTAAAGAAATAAGAGCGTTATTCGAACGATTGGACAAATTGTGAAGGCTGAAGGATTCGGAATTTCCTAAATTTTAAAATTTCGAATTGATGACGTAATAATTCTAAGAAACGTCAAAAGTAGCCATTTTAGAGAAAAACCGAAATAGACAACAACAACGATAGTTGCGACGAGGACAACAACGAAAAAATAGAGAATCGGAATCAGAAAAAAGCAGGAATAGCAGAGACCGCTCCGAGTTGCAACTATTGTGCCGCTACAATAGTTGCAAGGCCGTTGCGAACAACGGTGAAGGGTGAAAGACAGCCTTCCGGAAGGAAAATAGAAGTCTTATTTCCCCGGATTCGAGAATCCGGAGGGGTCTTGGGATTTGGACTGAAACTGTTTTAAGTAAATTTTTAGCTTATTTATTATGTCCTGAGTTAAATTTAATTAACATCTGAATTCATTTTACGAGGATGAGAAGCTAGGAGTTGGGGGGAAGGGTTGATCCATCTGCGATGGAGATGATGATTTTTATCTACTGAGCAAAAACAATAATAATTCAATAAATAGTAGTAGCCCTGATTTTAGGAGTGACCTCGTGGTCTGGGGATACTGAGACCCAGCCATGAGCTCACTATTTGTGCATGTAATTAAGTTAATTTGAGCGTTCTGGTCGAAGCCGGAGAACAGTAACATTTTTGTCGACCCGATGTTGAAAAGACCACCAAAAGAGCTGGCTTGGTAGAGACGGTGAAAAGCACGTAGAGCTCTGTTTAGACGTTGGCCAGTCGTCTTAGAACCTAGCTTTATTTTCCGTCGATATGTATCTTCCGGGCGAATGTTACAGTATGTGACATTCGACCAGAATGTACGAAAAATGCAGATTCAGCAATTTCGAATTATTAGCAGCTAACCTTCCTAATTAACAGTTTTGAAGGATTAACAGTGTTATTGGGACGATTAGTCAAACGGTGAAGGCCATGATATTCTGGTATTTTGAAATTTTAAAAAGTCGAACTGAGAAGTCGCACTTCTGAGAAACGGCAAAAACCGCCATTTTTTGGAAGAAAACCAGAAGAAAATCAGAACAACAATAGTTGCGATAGTGATAACTACGAGAATTGCGATAGAAAAACAACAACGAATAGCAGAGTTAGCAGAGACCGTTTCGAGTTGCAACGATTGTGTCGCTACAATCGTTGCAAGGCCGTTCACAACAACGGCGAAGGGTGGAAAAGCAGCCTTCCGGAAGGAAGATAAGGTTGTTATTTCCCCGGATTCAGGAATCCGGAGGGGTCTCGGGATTTGAACTGAAACTGTTTTATATAAACTTTTAGCTTCCCGGTTATGTCTTGAATTGAATTGATTTAACATCTGAATTCATTTTACGACGATGAGAAGCTAGGAGTTGGGGGAAAGGGTTGATCCATCTTCAATGGAGATGATGATTTTTATCTACTGAACAAAAACAATAGTAATATAGTAAGTAGTAGTTGCCCTGTTTTTAGGAGTGACCTCGTGGTCTGGGGATACTGAGACCCAGCCATGAGCTCACTAATTTTGCATGTAAACAAGTTAATTTGAGCGTTTTGGTCGAAGCCGGAGAACAGTAACGTTTTTGTCGACCCGATGTTAGAAAGACCACCAAAAGAACTGGCTTTGGTAGAGACGGTGAAAAGCATGTAGAGTTTAGTTTAGACGCTGGCCAGTCGTTTTATAGGTTAGCTTTATTTTCCGTCGATATGTACTTCCGGGCGAATGTTACATAACCTAGCTTTTCTTTCCGTCGGTATGTACTTCCGGGCGAATGTTAGAGGAGTTTGTCAGACATCTGAAAGGGTAGCATCTAGTCTTGCAAAAAAACAACTCCAAATTTCTCATTCTTTTTGTTCTCAATAACGAATAGCTGTAGATGAACTTTTCCTTGACCTCTAGTCGTTCTTGCGACGTTAGCGTGGAATTTGAGAAATTTTAAATTTTTCTGCCGTGTTGGCTCCCAAATGTGAACCAATGTTCTGACAAGAAATTGTCTTCGAAAATGGACGACTGGCACACTTCTTTTTATCTCTGTGTAATAGTATTTGTTTTGCTTGAATACTAAAGTTTAAGGAGTTTCAAATCAGTGCTTTTCGCATAATTTTTGACGTAGCTATAATATCAAGAAAGAATGTGTTAAAAAGTTTTGCTTCTGATTATCGTTTTCCAGCTTTTTTCAGATCATGTCAAAAGTTCCGGAAACATGGAGACAAAATTTGACCGGGTCTGGGGCAGTCGACGAGGATCATTTAAAGGATTTAGAAGAGAAATTCAAGATGGTAGTAATGTTCAATATACGTTTGATTTGCATAGCGTATATTTGTTTCGTATTTTTAAAGAGTCAGGTACGGTCGTGCACAAGTTGGATAGGGCCCATACCAGCATTATATAAATACATCAATAAACAATATTGCGGGAATTTAGTCAAGTCAGCATTCAATGCATTGTAATTAAAAGTATTTTCTTCAACCGCCCCTCCTCTGCAACTGCACTAATTGAGTTGTCTTTGAATTGCGTCTCACGCAGTGATCTGCACCCCCGTATACAAAGGATAGCGCTCCTGAGCAGCGCGAAGCTTATCTTAGTTCTTATATAGTTTATTGTTTCTGAGTAGCTTTCATGCCTTTTTTCACTACTATGCGCTGCATTTTCCGAGTAGCTGCTGGTGCGGCACCACCAGTGCAGCCAAAAATGAACGGGCAGAAGCTGCTCTGTTCGACTTGTAGAACTCTCTGATGGTATTTTGAGTTTTTAGTGATTCGTGGTACTTATAGGCTTCTTTCAGTAGTCTTCGTGAAGTTTTTGCGTGCGGGTTGAAGACTTTGACATCAAAGAAGGTTCGGCTAAATCTTGAGCCCCATAATCCGTTTCGAAACACGAGAAAAACTGTGAGGAACAAGGAATCAGTTTTTTCCCGTTAGCAGTCGAAACGCTCGGGGGTTGGTCCGCTTTAGCTATCAAAACCCTCAAGTCAGTTGCTATCCTCGCTGATGCCAGACGTTCTGGTTCACGTGACGCTCGTGTTGCCCCAGTTCGCCTTCTCCAGAGCCTCTCAGTGTGCCTCATGAGAGGAAACGCCACTATGATTGTCAGTCGGGCCATCTAGTCTTGTGCAGTTTATTAAGTTTTTGCCTTCCCAATTCTGGTGCTCCTAGCTCCTTTGCTGTTAGTGCATTCCCCCTCTCTTTTCAATCCTCAATGGTTCATCCCACATTTGTTGTTTGTTTTGTATTCGGTGTTTGTTGTGTATCCGGTAATTATATATTTTGGATTTTAAAAATTTTTTCATGTATCAAACATTATTTGTTTATCTGTCATCATTGTTAATTTTTTCAGTAATTGAATGTGTTTTCATAATCCGTTTGCTTTTACATCTAGTCGAACGTCTTCATCAGTTGTGGTTGAATTGTTGACAAAGCTATCGCCTTGCAACGACTGAAGTTTCGGCTCGATTTCAACATCAAAGCAAACCTCGCTCATGAGGTTGGCAAAGGTATCTCTGATTTCGTTATGCATCATGTGGGTGTATCCACCCTTTGCACAGTGAAGGGCGTGGGTAAGGTCGAAAGATTGACCACATGTGAGTGGAATGTTGGTTGGCTCTTATCCATATTTGAGATAAATTAAGGCCACCCACAACGCGTTCTTCTCGTCTCTTCACGATTCCCGCGAGCAAGCTCGTCTTCAGTCGCTCTCTCTGCCTTACGCCGGCGCTTGGCTTACCGCAGTCCCCATTAAAGGTCTTGGCCTGCACCTGCTACCTGCTGAGTTCCAAGCTGCTGTCAGATACCGCCTTGGTCTTCCTGTGTTCGCGTCTGCTCGTAGGTGCCCCGCGTGTCCGTCTGGCATTCTGGACGTCCTCGGGGACCACGCTGTCGCTTGTAGGGGGAGTGGTGGCCGGATCTCCCGTCACGACAGACTACGGGACATTATTTTCAATGCTACCTCGGCTGCCTCTTTAGCCCCCATCAAGGAGCAACGGAACCTCATCCCTGGAGAACGGTCCAAACCCGGCGATATTTTTATCCCTACTTGGAGCGCTGGTCGCCCAGCTGCTTTCGACGTCACCGTGACATCCCCGCTGCAGTTATCTCTTCTCTCTCGTGCGGCGGAGACCCCCGGGGCGTCCCTGGAAGTTGCTGAGGACCGCAAATTTTCGAAACACGAGAAAAACTGTGAGGAACAAGGAATCAGTTTTTTCCCGTTAGCAGTCGAAACGCTCGGGGGTTGGTCCGCTTTAGCTATCAAAACCCTCAAGTCAGTTGCTATCCTCGCTGATGCCAGACGTTCTGGTTCACGTAACGCTCGTGTTGCCCCAATTCGCCTTCTCCAGAGCCTCTCAGTGTGCCTCATGAGAGGAAACGCCACTATGATTGTCAGCCGGGCCATCTAGTCTTGTGCAGTTTATTACGTTTTTTGCATTCCCAATTCTGGTGCTTCATTGTTCCTTTGCTGTTAGCGCATTCCCCCTCTCTTTTCAATCCTCAATGATTCATCCCACATTTGTTGTTTGTTTTGTATATGTCTGTCATAGGTTTTATCTTTATTATTGCTTATTTCTTTCATTAACAATTTTGTACCAGGTAAATGTTTGAAAAATAAGACAATTTGCATAGAAGCTGACTTCCAACTAATTTAAATCTACTGCAAATCCAGATAAATTCCATCCCGGAATTCGGATTTATTCAGGTAAATTTATATCTGCTAAGTGGCAGTGCATTTAACCAGTTTGAGGCTCTTTTGTCGGAGGCCAGCTCAAGTGCTTATTTTCCATTGTCACTCAAGTTGTTCAAAATTTTAGTTCTCTTTTGGTTTGTTCTTTCGCCTTTAAGTGTTTTAATTTTTGTATAGGTTTTTTCTTGCTCAGATATAGCTGTTAATGGGTCGCATGTGTCTAGGACTGACGATGTTTTATTTGACCATTCTAGAAAATTCTCATAGTCAGAAGGTAGCTTGATATTTAGACCACCCATTTTCAGTGGCAAAGAAGCGAAGTTTCTAAATTGATGTCTGATATAATCTTTACCAATTAAATTTGGAATGACATTTTTTGCAGTATCTTCTCGCATTACTGCATGTTCTCTGTGTTATTGGGGGTAGTTCTAGCTAAAAAACGATATTTTTGCTTGTACCCCTTTGGTGTAACAGGACTACACGTTTTGTCGTGATGTTTTCGCGATCTTGCCAAGTTTTTGCAGTGTTTTATTAGGTTCTAACTTAGTTTCTAAGAAAGTTCTACATTCAGTCTCGGATCCTATGACAGAACTAAGTACTCTGGCCCCTTTCTTCATTTCAATTTCGGTATTTTGAAATATTTTTAACGCTTTATTAAATTTTTCATCTTTTACAATGAGCTGTCATTTCGATGCCTTTACATGATATCCAAAATATTTTCCGTGTTTGAAAATGTTTTAAGAACTCTTCGCAGGCTTTTCAAATTTCCGACTGCGTTCCCATCGTCTGCATACCATTTCTGTTATTGTTGACTAGTTTTATTAAGGGTAAAGTGCTAGCCCGTACATTGCCATTGCTAATGGGTCTCCTTGTGTGGTTCCTTCTCTAGATAGGATAACTTTTGTATTTACGAAGAGTTTGGATGGATTAGAGTATGAGTTCTGTATAGAAGGGCATATATTTGCCTAGTTCCGAGTTAAATGCATTTTCCGCGTCTATCAGTAATATTGCATCGGAGTATGTTTTCTCGTATTGCTTCCTAAGCGTATGAATTGTATATTCCATGCCACATTTTTGGCCAAGGCATAGTTGGTAATTCCATCCGAGTACCATAAATTCGCTATTTAAGCGTTTTGTGATATTTCTACCTATTATTCTGCGGATGACTTCGCCTATGCCAATTGGGCTAATTCCTGGGTTTTTTTCAAAAGGAATCAGTCGACAGGCATTATATGGTTCAAGAAGCTCATGACTTATAGTATTTCTGTCGATATTTTCTGTGCGATTTTGGCTAGTGTCTTTGATATTTCAACTGACTGTAGACCAAAGTGCGTTAGAGTGCGTCTCCACTCATTTGCATTCAGACCTGAGGGTCCATGAGAACCATGTGTTGTCATGGCAGCCATGCTAATTTTCTGAGCGTTTATTTGGTCGAATGTGGATGAGTGGAAAGGGATTGTATCTTCGGAGCATGATGTTATATAGTTGCTGTTTACTGGCTCCGGGAAAGGGTGTTTCTCGATGAGGATTTGCTCAACAGTTTGACCTAGAGAAGTCCCTTGGAGGTATCAGTTAATTTAGCAATAGCACTCGATATTTTTCCGGTGCTCATTATTTTATTAAATTGCTGTGCTTCAGTTTCTACTTTCTTTTTCTTACTCTTTGCCAAGCGCATTTGCAGCGCTTTTCCCTCGTTAAAAATTTCGTCCAGTTCGCCCTTATGCCATTGCTTAAGCCTTCTTTCTATAGGTTTGGAGTTCGAACCATCACTCCGATTTGGTTTTGCATAGTCTTGTATAGGCCTTGCTGATTTTTTAAATTTTTTCTCAGAAAAAGTCATAGAATTTGTTCACGCTCAATTTTGATTTTCGCGGTTTGACTTGTGATTTCTGTTCAAGTTCAGTGCATTTCTATTGTTAAAAGGAAGGCAACCTCCTCTATCGAACAGCAAAATTATGAAGGTCACGAAAAACGTGATCGATTTCTAATTTCGAAAATGGAAATTAGTTATTAGATTTCTCAGCGAAATAAAAGTTTTACCTATTGATCCAGTTTTCTCAAATTGGGTTAATTTTAAAAACTGTCTATCATAAAATTCAAAGAGCTCAAATTCAAAAAGCTTCGAAATTCAAAACTTCAAAGTTTTTGAAAAAACAAATGTTTTTTTTTTAGTTTCCATGCGTTCTTTACTCTTCCAACTGTTAGTTGGCTATGTTTTGTTTTCAGTTGCTAATGAGTATATTTTTTGTTCCGGCCACTGAAATTGGGAGGAACTTTGTCTTCGGGTGTGTTTTAATGTTTGTTTGTCTCAAAAATAGGTAGCACAGACAATTGTCAGAGTGGGTCGAGTGATATTTAAGCACTCGATCCACACTCGTGGTTCGAATTATATTTAAAAACTTGCGTTGAGAAAAACCTGTGTGAAGTTTTTACTTTTAGTCAAGTTTCGTGCGAGTAAAGCGGGAAACTTGGTATTATAATAAGAAATGCTTTTAATCCAGCTGATAAAATTTAGTTTAACTCCAGTAAAGAAAGTTTTTGCAGCTTCAGTTAGCGCTTCCTTGGCAATAGAAAGTTTTTAAATAATTCAAAAATTTTGTACGTTTTAAATTTTTTGGGTGGTTTTTTATTTTGTGGACAACTGTAGTCGATTTACTATGGTTCTAAGTTTTTGAAATCTCTTTTCATCACAGCAAACAAAATACGGCACACATTTGAAAAAAAAGCAAATTTGAGTAATCGTGGTCAGAAGCCGGGCTACTCTTTGTGTAAAGTTGAGATAAAAAAAATCATTTTATTTGGAAACAATAGCTTCAGATGTGAAAAAAAACGAGATTAAGCGGCGAAATACCTTGTAACTTCATGATCAACCTGCGAATATCAAATACTACGAAATACTAAAATATATCACCAATTGGTACTGGTTTCTTGTTATGGCCCTCAAAAACGCTGTGGTCTCTAATAAAAAACATTTTGCGAGAGAATGTGTACAGTATGTTTCATTCTCACAGGTAGCAGTTAGAATCTATTTTAAAAAGAAATGAAACTTAGTTACTCTGGTGGGAACTAATTTTAAAAAGAAATGAAATTTAGTTACTCTAGTGGGAACGAATGCGGCTACCAATTTCAAGGCGCAGGTTGGAAACCGATGCTGGCTTTTGTTCTTAAGAAATAGACGGGCCAATCATATAAATTAGTTTCTTCACGGGACAAGTAAACTAGTACCCACCAATTAGCCAAAATTTTTAAAGATCTTTGTGAGCCCATTTTTTCTTGTTAGTAACATTAATCATACATTGGCAAAATAACACAATGATAGCCAGTTAATGTGCCAATAGCACAGAATGTCCCGACCATAGTCTTAACAAGAATACTTTTTTTTCCAATTGGTGTCGTTTTTTTCTGTGCGGTGTAAAAAGATCTGAACGAAAAAATAAATTTTAGTCATATTCGACAGTCATAGTCGAAGAAGACGATTGGTAAACCCTTGTAGAAAAAAAAACTAGAAAAAATTGTTAATTTTTTTTAATTTCACAAATTTTTTGCAGAATTTTTTTTGTTTTGATTCTCAAAATGGCGCTAAAACCCAACAACTATTTTGCTTAAGTGAAACTAAGTTTTCATGGCTTGAATAGGGTTGTAAGACTGCACGCTGACCTTATTAGCTAGAAGTTGGACCAAAAATTTTAAACCGTTTTTTCTCGACTCTGAGAAAATGTTTTTGAAATTTACTGACGTCATTCGAATCACGACTGAAACGGTTTTTATATGATATATTACTTGACTTATTCCAATGAATATTTGTGATACCTGATTTTGCATGGAAAACAAAAAGAAAAACACTGAAACACTTGAATAGAATGTTCCTCCGCGTTTTTCAAATGTTCGGAACAATAACATCAGATTTAAAAAAAATTAATAAGGTTCAAGAAGGCCCTGTTTCGTGTCCCTGTTTATTTTGATTGTCGTTCATAGAAAAGAGTTACGTAGGATATCGTAGTTCATGGTTTCTTAATGGTGATCCGTATATTTTTTTACAAGTGTTTTATTATTATGAATTTATTTTTCTAACTTAAGTCGCAAATAAATGTGCTCATCTGGTGGCACTTTTGGTATAATTCAATTTAATCATGTTTAGGACTGATTAAGCACCAGCATGTGTTGCTGTTTTATTTTTGGCTAGTGTTAGGTCCTGTTTTAAAAAAAAAGCAGATAAATGAAAATGTATAGATTTTGTTGTTTTTGTTGCTTTTTTTGCAACGCTTTGGAAAATTTCGGTACTTTTCGCAGAAATTTTTTTCTCAATAACTACTACTATTTTTCAAAATTTTCAAAAAAGGTACCAATTGAAAAATCGGCTGCCTTTCTTTGTTCCTACATATTTCGCTAGTCTCTTTTCATTTTACGCCACATTCTACGGCCTTCGAAAGTTTCAGTAGGAGGATTCTTGATCTATTTTTTCAAACATCAAGTGCACAAATCTGAGACGATGGTTAATTTAGTAGAAAAAAAGTTATAGCATCAAACAAGCCCATTTTTTGACATTTTGTTAATTTTTAAAATTTTTCTCAAAAACTACTGTTAAATCGGAGACTAAGAGTTTAACCGAAAGAAAAACAATCAGTTATGCGATTATTGCCGGTGTAAGCGGCTATGCCCTGCGTTTTGAAAAAAATATGGTCCTAGAAAATTTCCCATTTTTGATTTTTTGCCTGTTCTTTCTTGTTCTAAAACCAACCTGCTGATTCTAAGGTTGATAAATCACTCAAACTAACATGATGCCTAGATTTTTATTGCGCAATTTATTTTATCCTATTTTTTGTAGAACATCTGATATGGTGGAAAATTCGGAAAATTCCATTTGAAACTTAGTTTCTTTTGGAAATTTTATCACTTTTCTTGAACACTACTAGCTAAGTCTGATAATAAGAGTTCAATCCAAAAATCAGGGCGTGGATGTCTTCCCGCCATGAAAGCATTTTTCCGGGGTTTAGTAGAGACCTGTATCCGTAGTAGAGAGCATTTCCGTATCAGTGCAAAATTTGATGAAAATATTAAAAAATGTGTATACTCATTAGCTGGGCCACTAGTTTACTTCCAAGCAAGCGTGGCGCAGATGAGAGGTTGTGAAACTGCTAATTAACAGGCCGGAGATTTAAATCCGGAACATTGAAATAGTTTTTTTTTGGTCGAATTGTTGCTGCATAGCATTGCAGTTTGATAGAAACTGTAGCTGCTTTTTTACCGGTTAGTGTTAGTAAGATTACAAGCGGCCGTGGAGCAGATGTGAGAACGTGATACTCCTAGTCTCACTAAATTGTTTTTTTATTTTCCTTTTAAGAATAAGGCAAACTCCACTTTGTTTTTTTTCTGTTAAGAGCTTTTTTGCATTTTCCTCGCTTGTGTGGCTTTGCCTCTGTGTATTTCAGGATAAGTTATAATATGTTCGGGGTCAATTTACTTTTTCGCGGTTTGATTTTTGATTTCTTTTTTAGTTGAGTTAATTCCTTTTGTTAAGAATAAGGCAAACTCCACTATCGAACTGCAAAAGTGTAAAGGCAGCAAAAAACGTGTTCGATTTCTTGTTTCGAAAGTGAAATTTAATATTAAGATTTCCCAGCGAAATAAAAAAAAGTTAATTATTGATCTAGTTTTATCAAATTGAGTTAATTTTATCAAAAAAGTGTTAATCATAAATTGTTCTAGAAATTCAAAGAGCTTTAAGGCCATCTTTATATATATTCGAAATTTTTTTTGCGTTTATTTCCAACTTTCAGTTGGCTGTGTTTAAAAACATGAAAATGTTTTAGCTCGATACTGATGGAAATGGTTCTGTCACTAGTACTGAAGTCAGAGAACTTTTCAAGTCATTAGGAGAGGATATTCCGGCCTATAAGTGTCGGGAGTACATCCAGGCATTAGACAAAAATAAAAATGGCACAATTGAAATGGAAGAGTTTTTGACGGTAAGCCAAAAATTAACTATTGTATTCATAGTTTTAAGAAGAGAAATATTTTCATGCATAGTTTGTTTAAGTTATTTGCCAAACATCAAATGGAAACTGGCAAAGACAAGACAAGAAAATTGAGTCAAGCATTAGAGAAAAAATCACAATTAGTCCAAAACCAGGGCAAAGATGGAGCAGTGCACAGTTATGCTGAGCCCGAGAAGCGAGCGTTCGCAGAGTGGATCAATCAGAGCTTCAAAGACGACCCAATTTTATCACAGCCCAAATATTTACCAATTGATGCATCATCTGAACAGCTGTTTCAACGGGTTCACGACGGAATTATTCTAATGTGAGTTTTTACGCTTGGCGATTTGCAAGTTATTTCAAATCGAAAGATAGATGTTGTTTTTATTTTAAAGACTTGTCAGGGGCGGATCTAGGATTTTCTCAAGGGTGGCGGATTTTCTAAAACTTGTCGACCTTTTTTGTGTCGACCTTTTTTTAGTCGTCCTTCATTTTGACCTAAAAGTTGCGTGTTTTTGGAGCGCTGCTCCACTTTAAAGTTTTACATAGTGGCGCCCAAGGCGTCTTAAGAAAAATTTTAGGGTTGTTCGGCCTACTATGGATGTCATAAAATAATATCAATTGGTGACCCTTTGGTTGGTGAGGGGGTCGAATCCCTGAGAGAAAGGCGCCCCCCCCCTAAATCCGTCCCTAGGGCTTTTCTACTTTGAATCATTTGATAGCTTGATTTACGATAGTGTATTATTACGAACCTTTTTTTACTAGCCTAACTCGCAAATTAAAGTTTTAACTTATTTGGAAGTTTCACTGTAGCGTTGGAAATTGCATAGCATCCATCTGTTGTTTGATTAATGGGCGGCTAGTGTTAGGTTCGAATTAAGCGTCCGTGGCTTAGTGGTTAGTTTCTGAGACTCATAATCTCTAGGTCACAGGTTGGAACCCGAGATGTAGTCGAGTTTCTACTAGTTCGAGGTTTTTTCTAATTTTTCTTATTGCGCTTTATAGAGCTTCTTTTTGTCATATGTTTGCTAGTGTTTGGTAAGCGAAGCTTTGCCTCTGTGTATAAATTCAAATTCAGCATCTTAGTCTGCACATTTGGCGGAGAGGTAACATACATGAGTAGCACGACAAATGTTCAGGGTTTGAATCTGAGCAGGATGCTTTGCTAAGTCAAAATTTTTGGCTTGAAAAATTAAAAATCGACTCATCGTTTATCTGCTCATTTTCCGTCGGAGCAGCTGCCACAGCATGGTTTTTTCATGATCCGAACAATTTTCACCAACTTGTTTTTTCTTTTTGGATTGCATGTCGGCTTAGGTGCCTCATGCCGGATTTTTCTTGCACAATAAGCAATTTTTGTTTTAATTTACTAGATCTGATTGTTTCTGTCATTTCCTGTATCGTGTCTACTCTTGAAGTACTTTGAACGTTTTTTAAACGTATGAAGCCCCGGGCAGTTTTTTACAGGCACTTTTTAATGCCTGATCACATTCAGTTGAATAATGAAATCATATAGCCAAAGTTTGAAGTAAACCTGATTAGACGTTATTCAAATAATAAATGAAAGCGCCTCGAAATTAAAATTTATACCCTTGCGATGGGAAAGGGTATTCCAATCGAGTATAGATTTTTTCCGTTAATAACTTTGTTCACAGAATGGCCAAAATCAGAAATGGTATGTTTAGATTCAGTTCATAATAAATTCAAATTTCTTTGGCGCTCTTGGTCTGGAAGTTACAAATACCACCGGTTTTGTTTTCAAACGGCGAATATTCCATTTGAAAAATTTTGTCTGCTTAAGTTTTGTCGGCTTATCTGCCACATCGTAGAATTGTTTTTTTTTTGTTGTACGCAAGTTATATTGTAGTTGTTTGTTTTTAGTGTAGTTGATTTTTTCTGCTGTTTGTAATATTTTTTCAATCGCTTCTAAAAAACTATTCTGCCCAAATGGTTTAGGTTAATAATTTATCGGGTAAGTGTCCTATTTTTGAGTTGTTTCAAAACGTAATTTCTATGCGCTCTTCTAGATTGCACAAGTCTTGAAATAACTTAACAGAAATTATAGTTTTTCATGACAACAATTTCTGTTTGTTTTTTTTCCTTTCCTTTTTTTCCGTTGATAGGTTTCGACTGATATTAAATCGGCTTATTGTGTCATATTGCGTCTTCTGACGAGTGAAAAAAACTATGTCCGTGTGTGTTTTGAGGGGCTTTTTTATTAGAATTTTTCGGCTTTTTTTTATTTTCTTTTTCCGGCGTAATAGGTTTCGACCTATATTATATCGGCTTAGTGGCCTCAAGTTCACATGACGAGCAAAAAAATTTAATGAATGTGTGTGTTGTGAGGGCGCGAAGGGGACTTAATAACTTTTCACAAGTCTTAAGTCTTGTTGATTTTTTTCGTCCTCGAAGGTTTCTGCCTAGGTATTTTTGGCTTTGTTACTGCTTCTTTTGTTTTTTTGTTCCGATGTTAATTTCACATTTTATTGTATGGCATTTTTTTTTCAAAACTAGCCTTATTCATCTTGATAAATCTAGTTTTTTCAACGTTTTTGATTTTTTTCCGACTTAGCAGCTTTCTTTTTTTTTGTTGCGCAAAGGGTGCGAAGCTCAGCTTCGCCTCTGTGTATAACTTGCTCACGAGATAGTTCACATCAAGTAAATTTGAAGTTGTAATTGAAAATGCAAAACAGATTCATTCAACACTAATTATTAGAAAAAAAATCAAAAAGTAAAAAGAAAAATTGTTTTCTGAAATTTTAATTAATTTCTTTCAGAACAACAATCTGATGTTTTTTTTTAGTTTTCTGGTTTCTATAATCAAGTTATTCGCTTGCTAGAGCACGCGTGCTTGAGATTGGATTACAGCGTGATATAATGTCAACGGAGGCGGAGCAATAAGCAGAATGGTCCAAGTGCAGAATGGGTCCAAGAGCAGCAAAACAGAAAAATATTGACCTATATTGGTTTATACGGGCTAATTGATAAAACAATTATTAGAATCGTCAAAAAATACCAAGAAAGCCTATAAATTATGCATGAATGGACTAAGTTTTTTATTATTTAAAAAAAATTCTTGATTAAAATACTCAAATTATGCATAAAATGTTCGTTGGTATTTTTGGCTTAAGTTGCTCTGATCTTGGACCCATTCTGCTTATTGACTGGCCACGAATGTCAACTACGCCCTATAATACGTCGGGAAGCGTTATCCAATCGGAATTTAGTTTTGTCATGGTAACTTGTTTTACAAAATTCCTGTTTGATGTATTAAACAGGTATTATGAAAACGTTTTTTTTTTTCCAGATGAGATCTGGTTTTTTTTTTTTTTTTTTTTTTTTTTTTGAGAGGCTTTTTCGAAAAATTCGCTTTCCCAAAAAACTACCCGTCAGATTCTCATAAAAGTGGTACCAATAGATTCAGTAGCGTTTCACCTACCTGCTTGCATGAAATTTAGGGCAATTTTTACCCTACCCCGCCCCCTACGGTCTTAGAAAAGCTTCACAACTCGGTACTTTTTTCACTTTTTGCCCATTTTTTCGGAAATTTTCGATTTCCTCAAAAACTACCCGTCCAGATTTGGGATTAAGGGTTTAATCGATAGACCAGGTTGTAGGAAACCCCCATGCACAAGCGGCTGGTCCCTAATTTGCTTAGGGGAAGAGCTATAGACTTAGGAAAAGTCACTTTTTTGATTTTTTTGCCTATTTTTTCGGAAATTATCGATTTCCTCAAAAACTACCCATCCAGATTTGGAATTAAGGGTTTAATCGATAGACCAGGTTGTAGGAAATTCCCCCGCACAAGCGGCTGGTCCTTAACTTGCCTAGGGGAAGAGCTATAGACTTAGGAAAAGTCACTTTTTTGACTTTTTTGGCCTTTTTTCAAATCTTTCCGATTTCCTCAAAAACTACCCGTCCAGATTTCGGATTAAGGGTTTAATCGATAGACCAGGTTGTAGGAACCCCCCCCCCTACACAAACGGCTCGTCCCTAATTTGTCTAGGGGAAGAGCTATACACTTAGGAATAGTCAATTTTTCGGTTTTTAGGCCATTTTTTCAAACTTTTTCGATTTCTTCAAAAACTACCCATCCAGATTTGGGATTAAGGGTTTAATCGATAGACCAGGTTGTAGGAAACTCCCCTGCCCAAGCGGTTGGTCCTTAATTTGTCTCGGGGAAGAGCTGTACACTTAGGAAAAGTTTTTTTAAAATCTTTTTGGCATTGGAACAAAGATTCAATATACTTATTGTGTGTATTTTTTAGACAATGGAATCCGCTATGCTTACGTTTTCTCGCTTTTGCTTGGTGCTATTGGCTTTGTGTTGAGTTTTTTTTGTATGGTTCGAAGAAGTCCAACGAGAAGTTGCACGAGTTACGCTAGTTCTCTTTCATGAGGTCGGTTTGTTCCAGAACGTTTACTCTTTTTTGCAACAATAGATTTGTAAAGACATATTCAGTTTGTTGTTTTTCTCTACATCAGGTACATTCCTCACCGAATCATGAGTGATCTCAATCTTCGAAGGAAGATTTCAATGTTTCCATGATTTTTAAAATATTTACGTTATGTTAATCAATGATGGTCATTAATAGATTTGTAAAGACATGTTCAGTTTGTTGTTTTTCTCTACATCAGGTACGTTCCTCGCCGAATCCTGAGTGATTTCAATCTTCGAAGGAAGATTTCAATGTTTCCATGATTTTTAAATTATTTACGTTATGTTAATCATTGATGGTCATGAATAGATTTGTAAAGACAATTTTAAAATGATCAATATTAAAATAATCAAACAGGTCTCTCCAGCTTTCAGCTGGGCCCCTAGTCTCTTTAATCAGTTGTCCAGCTGAAATTCCGCTGCGTATTCGTAGGTTCCAAAATGAAAAATCTGTCCCACAGGTCCCAAAACAAAATAGCAGTCGTATAAGTCCCAAATCTTTTCAGTTGGTCAAAAGACAAAATTAGCCGAGTCTCGGTTTAAGGTCGCCGGTGGGCGCGCTTCGCGGCTTAACCGGCTCTAAATCTCGTATAGAGTCCTACCCTTTGGTGGCTAGCTCGCAACACGTTCGGGCGGCTACGGCGGTCACTTTTCTACAGCTTGAGTTTATGCTGGTTGAACAGTAAACAATCAATCCATAAACTTGTTGGCTAAAATTTCAACCAATCAGAAATCTAGAAGATAAAATTTGGGACTTATGCGACAGATTTTTTATTTTGGGTGCTATGAATATTGGGATCTATGGGAATTCACCGAAATTTCAAATTGAATTATTGGCTTCTATTTTTATCTTATACATATAAATGTTATATCTAGAATTCTAACGAATATTGTAGAATTCGATTTTTTGCTTATGGTTATGACATACATTTAAACATGAGAAATTTTTTTTGTTTTTGTAGTTCCTTGTTCAATAGTAACTTAGTTCGAAATACTTTTTGCTAGTTCCTGAGCGATATGCTCTATTTTCATCTTATACTTTTTGTATGTGTCACAAGTGGCGCGAAGCTCAGCTTCGCTTGTGTGTCAAGGAATATGGGGCCGATTTTGGGTCTTAATTGGCATTAGCTAATTTGATATTATTATTATAATGAATTTACAGTACAATAACCGAGGTGGTGGTTAGCCCCGAAACAAAAGGGCACTCGTAGTTAAGTTGATTTCGCGACACATCGAACAAAGGCATAGTACACGCCAGGTACCAGAAGAGAGGGGTTTCTGAAATAGTCCCAATAAACGACTGTTTACTGATGTTTGGTAGATCAAAGACATAATTTCGCCGACTGGCAGTGTTACACCGACTGGGCAGTAAAGAGTGGTATAGAGTATTTACATTAGATAGGTAAGCAGTGCAGTTTAAGTGAAATTTGTGAAGTTTGAATTGATTGTTCAGAAAAGTGATCAACAAGAATGCGCCAGACACGATAGACGAGCGAGTGATGCACAAGAGTCCGAAGAACGAGTGGCAGATGAGGGAGAATCACGAACTGGCTCTCAACTCTGCCTCCTCCATAGGATGCTGCATCGTCAACATGGGAGCTGCAGACATGGTAGCCGGAACCCCACATCTCGTGCTGGGAATACTCTGGCAAATCATCAAGGTAGCCCACGGCAGCTTCTAATGTATTATTGCTTGTGAACTGCCAAAAAAAAGTTTTTAATCCAAAACGAGTTTTTCTATAGAGAATTTTATTGAATTGGCTGCAATTTGTTTTTAATTGGCTGCAATCTTAAAAAGAAAAATTGCTGTTACTTCAAATGAATCAAACCCCATCAGAAGATTGAAAATGTCAAAAGATCGACAAAGATTCAGAGAAGCTTCTAAGTGTAATTCATTCAATTGACTAAATTTGTCAGCTTAAAGATTACTTCACAATATATTTCAATTGTCTTTGGTTGTGAGTTTTTGTTCCTTTTCTGTTTCTCAGATTGGTCTGACAAGTAAGATAAACCTGAACGAGTGTCCTGGTCTGGCTTGTCTGCTGGAAGACGGGGAGACCATGCATGATCTGCAGTCTCTGTCCCCGGAAGAACTGCTGCTCAGATGGGTCAACTTTCACTTGAGTAATGCAGGAGTGTTCAAACGCATCAGGAACTTCAGCGATGATATTAAAGTTTGTCCACTTCTTTCAAGTTGCTCGTGAAACATTTTAATTTAAATTAAATTGGCTTTGTTGCCTCATATTTGACGGGCGAAAAAGTTTTAAAATGTTGCTTAGCTCTAAGTTTTTCATGCAGACGTTTTTTGGTCGGCTGAAACCTTTTTTAGTGGATCTATTTCTTATGGATAATTTTCCCAACTTTTTTTTACTCATTCGGCTTTTGTTTCATTTTCCGTCGTTGATGTGTTATATCGAAAACAGCGCGTAGCTTCGCTTCGCCTCTGTCATTTAAAAGAGTTGATGAGCAGGAAACCATATAATGTTAAAACATCGGATTTTGCTCGATAAGCATGTAGTCAACAATCGACATGTTCGACTGAATAGTTTTTTTGTTTCAATTTTGGTTAAAAAAATGATGATCAATTTTCAATACTGCAGTTATACTCTCAAAGTAATAACTCTGAATTTTCGACAGATGTTGGCAAATCTTGGATCAAGAATTAATTTTTTCCGCATTTGCATTAGAAGCCTCGTTGAAAACTCGACCAAATAGTTCAACAATAATTAATGTACTGATTGTTTTCAGGATTCAGAAGCGTACATCTGGCTGCTTCATCAAATAGCACCTCCAGACCTGGCGGCACAGATGGTAAACTCACAGGCGGTATTCACTGTAAGTTCACATTCTGTCATTTATTTTCAAGTTTAATTACAATTTTACTTATTTTCAAGTAATGTTCAGATTTGAAGCTCGCTCTATTTTGTCTGAAAAATTTTTGCTCTTTCATAAATTTCTCTATGGACATTTATATCAAATTTCACGCACTCAAAAGTTCGTAGCAGCCAGCAACTGCGAGGCATCCTTTGTATTTCAGTAAGAAGTTGATAGATTTTCATCAATATGACACATAAACCAAAAGCATTGTCGGGTCTTTGGGAATTGATTTTCTTCATTTTAGGGCAATAAAAAAGCAGTGGCGCATTCGCCCACTGAAATTGTGGACGTGAGTATTAATGGGGAAAGGGCCATTCGATCTACCTTTTTTGAAGTTATTTGACTCTAGTTATTGGCTCTTTCTTATTGGCTCGAGTCAACATCCCCCCCCCCCTCCCAAAGATGAGACCAAGTTAGGATCCACCACCCCAGCGTTCAATTTGAATTAAGTTTTCTAAGCGCTGCGTGTAAAATTGTCTACTCTGATTTGGCTTTAAATTTGAACTCAAATCAAAACCAAGTCAACATCCTCCTCCTCCCTAAATGGCTTGGGTTGGGGGGGGGGGGGGGTCTGGGTTCGAAGAATGTTAACTTGGTCCTTCTTATTGTATATTGGAACCTGATCTAAACTATATTTTATGATTGGATAAATTAAATGTTTTACCAATGTAAAGTATTTAATATTAACCAATCATGATCCATCTAACTAACAACCCACTTATTTGTAAGTGCTGAAGTTACTTGTAATTTCAGCACCAGAGAGATTTGAATTTAACTTAGAAATTAGTTGGACTCTCCCGAGCACTTCAGCAGCCGCAATAAACCAGTATACCCTAGATCTATTGAGCCTAGCAGAGACTAGTTAAACAACCTGAGACTAGATAGTATAAGAGTAAGATTAGGATCGGTATTAGACTAAGAAGTTGCACGAATCTATCCGGCCGAAAATAAGATAGCGTGACGAGCAGACGGTGTACCCTATCCGAAATTACTCTATGAGTTACATACCAGTCCTAACTCATCTGGTGCGACCATAAGTCTCGAACAAGACCTTATTAGATTAGAATTAACCAAAATTAGATTAGAAATTAGACAAAAACATTTACAAAATGTTATACGACAATAATTTAATTGAAATGTCTCTCCGACTCAATAGATCCGAGCCAATATTCCGAACCATAATAGAACTACCCGGAATTGGAAGAAGACATCGAACCAAAGACGACATACGACAAAGTAGAAACTTGCCGTATAGTTACATGATAGTTCGGCAAAAGCCAGAACAAACTTTTATATTTCGAATACTACTTGCAATGAATTTAGATTTCCATTTGCAAACATAAAACCTTGAAGTAAATCTTCAAAATCATTTCAGGCGCTAAACAAAATTGATATTATACAATAACGATTGATAAAAAGATCTAAGATCGTTTTCCTAAAATTCTGCAGTATTATACAAAACATGTTTGAAAAATATTTATTGGAAAATAAAAATAAAAATTAGTAGCATGACAATAAATGGTTAGTAATCATAAATCATCCTGTTGTTCCAGCTTCATCACCTAAAACATAACAGCAATCATCAACTCACTAATATCATAAAATACTAAATCTTTCCTTTACACAAATTTAAAACCTCATTAAAACTTAAAGTCACTTAATTTTAAAACCAGATCATCAAGGCTTATCCTTGGATCTTAAATCATTTTCTACTTCATTACATTTTAAATTTGATCATCAAGGCTTATCCTTGGATCAAACAGAACAACTTTGTTCTCCCCCACCCACTTAATTAGTGTCTAACGACCTCAAACGTCGATTCACTACCCAACCCTTTCTAAAGACCCAAGACTAATAGAAATTTTTAAACAAAACTAATCATTCAAATTAGGATAAACAGTGAAGAACTTCGGTTATTCATCCTTCACTTGATCCCCCCTCTTACCAGACCCAGGATAAATCTTAGACTTAGTAAGTTTAAAATAGTATCTAACGAACTACTCGCGTTCTAATTATACCTGAACCTTGTGGATCGATTTACTATTCTCCAACCCTTGAACACAATCACTACCCCTAAGTAAGATTAAGTAAGTTAACACCTTAGCTTATACTAGTCACGAGAAAGTAAAAATCATTCTTCGGAATCGATATACTTTTCTCTCCAACCCTAAACAAATAGACCCAGGTTAAGCTAACCAAAAAATCGTAAGAACTAACAGTTTAGGAAAATAGAAATCATTTAACAACCTTTTGCACCCGTCATCCTAAACCTTATGTCATTTAAAAACCTAGGGAATAAACAAACAATCGTTTTACACAATTGTGAAATAGATAACAAAAAATACGACCTTGTAATCACACCTCATACACAAACAGTTGGATACATTCGAACAAAACGACAAACACTAAAGAGAAAAATAATCACTAAACAAAGACAAATAACACGAAAAAGATTTTCAAAAAATCGAAACGCATTTTCAGAATCAGAAACCAACAGTTTAGACGAACTCTACAAACTAAAAGAATCAATAGATAAAAATTACCCACAACACGATCAATTATATTTTTCTGACTCAGAAACAACTTCAAATTCATCACAAAGAGGAAAAAGAAGAATAAAAAAGCAGTATAAACACAAACCAGTACATCTATACAACTGGAATCAACCAATTCGACACATTAATAATTACATATTAACAGTCATCGAACGAAAAAATGAGTTCAACGCACACCCCAGGTGACGAAACTCCAGATGATGATGAAATCTTTCCTTTTATAGTAGATGCAGATACTGATAGAGGACAACACATATTTTGTCAAAATTTACTCGTAAATTTATTTGAACCCGGAATCAGTCCATGTAAAACAGAGTTCCCCGATGTAAAAATCAAAAGACAAATCATAGATCACTATCTAAAAGATATATGCAACATAACACAACAATATGGAATCTACTCTATAGAATTCACTTCCCCAAACCATAATAATAGAACATACACTATTCAAACAGACGACCTTGATTTAGAATTTTCAAAAGTTTTTTCAGAATATATAAAAAGCATACAATACCATAACTCACAAAGAGCAAACTCCATTTTCACCAATGAAGTTTTCGCACTAATATATAGTTATATTTCGATATTAGAAAATGAACTCCCATTAACAAATGTCTCACCGACAGAAACATCTAAACATTTAAGAGTACGACATGAAATCACACTACTCTCTAGTTATTTAAACATCATTAAAGAAAATTTCACGAAAGACGACGTTTCACAACATACCAAACACGATTTACAAAAAATTTTAGCATGGTTCATAATAGATTATTTTACACACAATATTGATTTAATTGCACAAGCAAGAAAAAATTTTAGACCCCAAAACTCGAACGATGATACAGCTATCACAGAACAATCAGATTATGTTTGGGACCCCGAATGGTCTCATCCCGTATTTATAAACTTTCCACAATCAATCTCAAGTCAAGCAATAGGTACAATATCTTACATAAGAGATTATGTAAGAGTAATACCATTAACAATTGATGCAACACCATTAAACTATAATACATTTTTACCCGATACACAAAATAATAGTTTAAACTCTACAGTCATACACAATGAAAACCTCAATGGAACTAGGAATCTTACTCAACAAGATATACAGACACCATCACACTTCATAAATGAAGAAATTGTACACACAACAACTACACAACAAAGTATTTCACCAATACGCCCAAATTTAACAACACCAAGAAATACAAATCCTTCACAAACACAGGTAACCTTACAATCAACCGTTAAACCTTCGGTTGCCCCTAAATATTCACATATGGATTACCAAACATACAAACCCATGACAATACCATCAAAAACACGCAAAACATTCACTAGAAACAACTTTGCAGACCATAATTATAATTATACACATCCATCAAAAACAAATTATAAACCACAAAGAAATTTTAATCAATATACAAAACCTCGAAACTGGGATAACCCAACGGCCCAATATAATTCCACAAATTTTCAACCAAATCCTCCACAGGATCGCAGTGAAAATTACCCATTTTTTCAACAAAATAAAAATAAAAAACAAACATCTTATCAAATGGATTATTTATCCTCAGATGAAGATTTCTTACAACCAGATATATTTGCACCAAATACTCAAGAATATCGTAGACAAGGAATACAGAAAACACGTACAAACCATAGAAATTTTTCTCCACAATCAATAGATGCACAATATCAACAACCAATTCAACAACCAAATCCAATTAATATACAATCTTTTCAACCAATTCAACAACAAAATCCAATGACTACACACTCGTATCAACCATCACAAATGCAAAATGAAATACCACTCCCGTATTATCTTCAACAACATGAAATAACAAGAAACCAACTTTCAAATTTTTCTCAAATGCCAAATGCAGCTGAATCATTACAAATGACAATGAATCCATACCTTATGGGTGGATCATCAATAACATCAAATAAACCCTTAATGGTTTTCACAGGAACAGACCCTGAATACTCTGTAGAAGATTACTTAAATGCAGTAACAGCAAATTTAATTTTAAATATTGGACCTGAACCAATTAACACGCCACTACATCAAAACTGGATACATCGACGCACAGCGTTGATACAAACAACCTTAGATGGCGCAGCCCAAAAATGGTTTTCAGTACTACCTCAAGAAATAAAATCAAACTGGAAAAGATTTACACAAGAATTTTCAAAAATGTTTGACTCCGAAAGAAACAAACAACAACAAAGAGTTTTATGTAATGAAATTCGCAGATTACCAAACGAAACCATCAAGCAAATAGCAGTAAGAATCGAAACACTAGTTCGAAAAGCATATTCACTAAATACACATGACTATAAAAACACTAAGATGACAGAAATCTTAATGATGACCTTAACACCACAATTAAGGAAAATAGCAATAAAAAAGAGAGCATCACATCCTTCTTCAATTCGAGAACCCGATTTAGATTTTAGAAAACTAGTAGACAAACTAGAACAAGCAGAAATCACAATGAAATTAGAAGAAACGGAAAATCTGAAATTACAATACGTTAACAAAATTGAAACGACTCCCACTAATATTAATAATATACAAGAATCAGAAACAGATCTCGTTGAAAAAATCACTGAAATACTCAATATTTACGAAAAGAACCCGAACTTTAAAGGCAAACCATCTTTCAAAAAATGGTGTAATTATTGCCGACGATACGGACATAGTATTTCCGAATGTAGACAAAAACAACAAGATAGTCAAAATAAACCTCAAAAATACAAAGAACCAAATAAATCATTTTATCAATACATGAAAAAAGATCAAAACCTACCAAACAAAAATGTATACAGCAACAACAGTTCAGGAAAACCACTCCCAAACAATACAAGCTATACAAGAAATCAATCTCCATATAACTCAAGTTATAGAGGAAGATCACCAGAACGAAGAAACACGTATAATTCATCACAAAATCACTACAATAGACCGAATAGTCGAAATAACTACTCCAGATCAAATTCAAATACACAACGATTTGTTTCTAGATCTAATTCTCAATCAAGAAATAACTATTATCCAAACAACCAATCACGAAATTCATCATACAATAGGAATAGAAACTACTCCTATAATCGAAACAGAAGTTATTCAAACAACCGAAACCAGAATTACCCGAACAACCGATCAAGGAATAACTCATATAATAGATCGAACTATAACAGACCAAACAATAATTACCAAAACAGATCGCGAAATAATTCACAAAACCGACACCCAAGTTATAATAATCGCTATCGAAATTATTCCCAATCACCACACCGAAATAATAATCACTACAATAACTCTAATAATCGTCACAGAAGCAGTACACCTAAACATCAAAGACAAATCAATCAAGTACAAGCTAACCCAGAAACAACATCAGACCCTCCAGGTATTGATGACACAGTAACTGATACGTTACAACTCAATCAAATAAACTGTACATCATCAGATTCAGAAAGTGATACTGAAAACACTCTTGATATCAATATGATAAAAGTCGAAAATGACTATGAATCTGTCATATATGAACAACCCTTTCCATCACATATATATGAAAATCAATCACAAATTCTTCAAAATCATTACACTACACCCATAAATTCCACACCAACGACGCAAGAAACAAATGAGATAAACACTACAAATCAAACCAATAAAAATACCAAAACAAAATGCTTGAATACAAACCACATTTATCAAAATATACAAAAAGAACAACCCAAAGAAAAAATTTGGACAATACCATTTCTCTTAGAAAGCCCAAGAAATAAAGAATTTCAACCACCAGACCTTGAAATAGATTTTTTAATTGATTCAGGAGCAGAATCAAACATAATAAACATTCCCACATGGAATGAAATAAAAATCTTACACCCAAAGCTAACACCTCTTGAAACCTCCAGCAAACTAGCGACAGCACAAGGATCAACATTGATAAACTACGGAAAAATCCAATTATTTCTCCTCCCTACCAGAACAATGGAACAAAGTAAAATTTTAAATAAGCCATTTAAACAAATATTCCATATCACCGATATTAAATATAATATCATTGGAATACCATTTATTTCAAAGCATATACCAACAATTAACATACTAAATAGTAAAATATTAATCAAAGATAAATATACAAAAACAAAAGAAACATCCTTAACATTTTTTCAAAGATTGAATAAACAACCACCATTCTTTTCAAAATTTTATCCGATATTTAACCAACAAAGAAAACACCTGAAACCACTATCAGGAAACATCTATAATTTTTCAATCAAACAAGTTCACCAATATGATAAAGCACAAAACAAACAAAAATTTTATATGTCAGATTTTGAATTCAAACCGATTCATAAATTTTTCAAAATCACAATCTCTTCAATAAAATATTTGAAAAATTCGAATTCAGATATCATCTCCTTACATGTCTATAACAACACACCTTACCAAGTAACATTACCATTAGGACTTTTAGGATATTGTGAAACCAACGCAACAATATCACCAATACACGAAAAAGCCTATCGCGTAAATAATATACTCCAATTACTAGATATTTGCCAATCTACAATTCTTAATGAAGAATTATCTATAAATAATATAATAAGTAACGAAAACAGAAATACGGATTATTTCACAAAAACTCCATACTTCAAACCTACATTCAACATCAGTAACTACACAGAGGACCAACAGAAATTTTTAACAATGTTTAATTTCCAACATTCACAAATAACACAAGACGAATTTGAAAAGTTAGCCAAACAGCTAATTCAATATTCATCAGTCTATGCAACATCAAAATTCGATGTTGGCAAAATCAGTTCATCACTACATCTCCCATTAAAACCAGACGCAGTTTTCAAAAAACAAAGAGCAAGTAAAGTACCAATTCACTTACATGATAAAGTAAACAGATTACTCGATATTTTAGAGCAATACAACATTATATCACCGGTTAATAAAGAAGAACAACCAAAAGGCAACACATTCATCAACCCCGTTATCATTCTAGCTAAAGGAGAATCGTTAAAAATCGTTCTCGATGCTAGATACCTCAATTCACTCATAGATGAATCAAAATGTAATTGGCCCATTGAACCAATACAAGTTATTTTAACAAAAATAAACGGCAAATACTTCACAACCGCCGACATGAATAGTGCATACAATCAAATGCCACTAGATGAACAATCACGACGTTTAACACAATTTGTTATCGGAAACCAACAATATGAATTCAACCGCTTATTCTATGGAATATCCATAGGACCAGCAGCATTTTCAGCCTTTATGAGCAAAATTTTTAGACCACTAATACTCAAGAAAAACGCAATCACCTATTTAGACGATGTTTTTATGCAATCACAAACAAAAGACGAAATGTTCAAAGTTTTAGAAACATATCACCAAATACTTCAGAACGAAAATCTGAAGGCCGCCCCCGATAAATCACACTTCTTTTTGACTAGAGTTAAATTCTTAGGACATAATATAGAAAGAAAAACAATCACTCCACTGAAATCACGCATTGACGCTATTCAAAAACTTCAACCACCAACAAATAAAAAGAAAATCCAAGAGTTCCTTGGAATGTTAAACTTTTTAAGTAAATATGTTTATAAAATGCAATTATACCTACGACCATTTTATAACATCCTTAGACAACAAAACAACTTTGAATGGAATACAGAACATCAAACACGATTCGAAGAAATAAAGAAACTTTTAACTGAACAAATTTCAAACACAATTCCAGACCCTGATCAACCATTTTATGCAATGTGCGATGCTTCGAACTTTGGCATCGGCGCAGCATTATTACAATCACATAATGGTACAAATAAAATGAACCTCATATCAGCAAATTCTCGATTATTCACTCAAGCAGAGCTACGACTCTCAACTCTAATGAGAGAATGTACAGCCATAATATATACACTTACAGAATATGAATTTCTGATACTTGGATCAAAACATCCCACAGTTTTGTTCACAGACCACAAACCAATCATCTTTCTTTTTACACAGAAATCTAACCCAAACCACCGAGTTTACAGATTTCAACTAATTCTAATGAAATTTCCAAACTTACATATAGTTTGGACTGCAGGAAAAAATCTTGCATTACCAGACACCTTAAGTCGAAATACACCACCTGAATTACTTACACGAAAAACAACAGTTGAAATACCCAAAAATATAAAATTCTACCTTGCAGAAAACGAAACATCACCTCGATTAGAATGCAAATATGCAGTAAAAACTGATATTGAACAATCACAAATAAATAATTTACAACATTTCCCACTTTATTTAGATTGTCAAAATAATCATTATGAAGTTGACCTACATGGAACATCAACTTTTAAACCAATTCCATATTCTCAATGGATAAAAAATAACACCCAACAAAAACGAACAAAACAACACCTACCTAAAAAAGACCATTTTCCACTAATTGAAAAAGAAGATTTAACTGATAAAATAAATTTATCAGGACCACAAACAAATGATTCAAAATACACAATAAATCAAGTTTTTGACCTTCACGACCCACTTGATACAATACCATTATCTAAATTAGAAATCGAAAACATTTTTCTCCCCCCAACAGAAACAATTACAATTTCAACACTGAAACAATATCAAAACCTTGACCCAGTAATTCGACAACTAAAATCATGGCACAAATATAAAACTAAACCTATCAAAGCAGATTCAACCATTCTAGGAAACAAAACACTCCTCCGATACTTTCGCAAGTTTAACAATACAACAATTAACGAAAATACAGACCTTTTAGAGTACAACCTTAATGAATCTACAGTTCCCTGTCTCCCTATAAGTATGATTCTTATAGCTTTTAATATTTCACATACACAAAACATTAAAGGACACTCTGGATCAGAGAAAACATATTCAAATTTTATACAAAATTTTTACTTCCCAAATGCACCAATTTGGATAAAAGTACTATGCAATGATTGTATAGTATGTCAATTAAATAAACCTTACCCAAATCAAAAACAAATAGCACAAAAACAAGATTTTAAAGGACAAAGTTTATACTTTAATCATCGTATCTCATTTGATACTAAAGGACCAATTTCACCCTCATCAGAAGGAAACTCCTACATTATGGTAATTGTTGACGCATTTACACATTATGTAGCACTTAACCCAGTACCACATTGTAACGCTTATTACGCATACACAACACTTTATGAACACTGGATAGCAAAATTTGGACTACCAGAAATTTTAGTCACAGACAATGGTACAGAATTCATAAATAATGAAATAATAACACTATGTCATTTATACAACATTAAACACAAACCACGTACATCTCATGCACCTTGGACAAACGGCTTAGTCGAAGGTATGAACCGTTCACTACAAGAATATCTTAGATGTATCATCAACGGAAATGATACCAAATATACCGAATGGTCAGCAGATGTAAAATTATTTCCATTAGCATATAATTCACAAATCACGACAACTTTAGGAATGTCACCATACGAAATGGTTTTCAACCAAAAGCCACGCAAACCAATAATGTTTACAGCAAATTCCCATAAAAACGCACAAGGTTATTGTCAACCAAATAAAGACTCAATTTGTTATAACCTACCATTACATACGCACGATGAAGATCATTTTCATCACCCACAAATCCTTAAATTAGCCTCCGGTACACACACCGAATGGATTTTAAATAGAGATAAGAAACACAATGAAATTTACCAAAAAATAACGAAAAAGTTATTACAAAGACAAAACATAAATGAACAAATCAATTCACGTTTTACACCAGCTTCCGATTTAAAAATTGGAACATTTGTTTTAATACCTAATTTTAATACTCAAAAAGGAATTTCTAAAAAATTACAACCCCTCCGAAAAGGACCCTATCAAATAATTGCAAAACCCACAGATGTCACATATAAAATTATCGACTCAAACAAAAAAGAAATCGTTCAGCATCGAAACAACCTATTACCTTATTACCCAAAAGAATACGCACTCCGCGAATTAACCCAATTATATTCTTTCACAGGATTAAAAATTATTCAAAACGAACCACATCTGAAAAACACAGAACAAAATGATAACCCCACCGAAAATCAAAACACAAAACCAATCGCTACCAAAAACAATACACAAAACCATAAAGAATCTCCAAAACAAAGAAAAAATAGAAAAATGACAGAACAAATAATACCCCAAGAAGAAATAGACAAATCAGAACATAGAAAGACAACAAGACTCCGAAATCAACCACGTAAAAACTACAAAATGTTCATCCCCCAATCTAAAATATTAAAGAAAGTAGAATTTAAAAAGTAATTTTAAAATTTTATACTTCACAATCTTGAAACCTCCGTAACATTTTTCATTTCCATTTTTCAAAATAACATGCTCACAAGTACGCAATAATTCTAGTTCAAAATAGACCAATAGGATTCATCCAATCCGCCACCTTCTCTAACTCAAACTAAGATCAATTAGACGAATAATCTAGAACTCCAGGCACATCTCTAACTATAACTTTACAACCTCCAGGTCAAAAATAAGCAAACCACTCCAACTTGACAGCTAAAATAAATATCACCATAATACCGTACCCCTCCCTTATCTAATAACCCAAAGATCAACAATATTTCCCCAACTCAGACCACGAATACCCCCAAAACAAATTTGATAACTTAGCCTAAAGTCACAAAATGAAGATTTTAATTAGCCTAAAGTATAAAAATCTCACCATACCCCGGATCATTTGACAAACAAAAATAAAGAAAAAGACGACCTCCCAGTCACCATGAAAATTGCCCCCAACAATTTTTTACGAAACTCAACCCACTTGTCAAAAAACTAATAAATAATTCGACCACACTAGAAAATCGCCTCAAACAGCAAAAAATATTCGACAAAGAGATCATTTCTTAAATGCTTTTCTCTCAAACAGTCGCTCAAATATTTATCAATTTTAAACATTTTTTTTCAATACTTCAAGTCTTTATAATCTTTCTTTTTGATATCATCGAATCTTTTCTAATAATCATAATAATTTTTTGTAACATTTTTTTAATTTTCTACACAATAATTGAACTATTCCTCCAACTTTCCAAAACCCTTGAATATATCCACAGGTACGATTTTAACAACTTGTCTAAATGATACGAACAATTTTCAGTAGAACTGATATTTTTTTATTGTTTGTAATTTTCATAACATTTCTATCATCCCTCATTTTGACAATATGTAAATGTATAAAGAAAGCAATCATTACATTTGCCCTAGCAACAATTTTTCTAATTCTTTTTTTAGAAGAATATTATAATAAACATAAACCCTCTCACTAAAGTAACAATTTAAAAATCCATCAAAAATTGCTACCCAACAGTCACAGAATCAGTCTTCACCGACATCATCCCAAGATAATCCAACACCACCTTCAACTACTCAAAACCCTCAAACATCTACACGAATTTCTTTTCAAGACAATCCATACACCTTTGAAGAAAGGCACGCTCGTTTATCTGAACCACTAGAACCAGTTCAACGACAAGCATCCCTAAGTGAACCAACATATAATCTTTACCCAACACTACCACAAGAACTAAGTAGAATACGAAACCTTAGTCAAAACCAAAACACAGCAGAAATAAATAGACAAATTATACATCCTCGACGAAATAGAAATTTTCAAACTCCCCGAGTTCATTTTGATATACCTCAATCCCCAACACAAACCACTCCAGAAAACACCACTGGTATCACACCAGAAACTCCTACACTTTTTTCACAACGAAGCACTTCAAGTCTACCTTCAGACTACTTAGGTTCAACACCAACATCTGAACAGATACGTGAAAATCCCTTTAACCCCCCAAACCTAACATCACGACTGCCATATTGGACTACAAATTCATTCACACAAGGTGAACCAAATTTAGTCAATGACCCCATAGATATTTCTACGGATACAACAACATCCTCATCACTACCAGAAACATTATCACTACCATCAACACCATCAATAAGTCAATTTTCACCACTACCCTTTAACTTAAATTTTCCAAATAATCTCGACGCCAGATATCGAGAACAATCATCAATAAATATTCCTTTAAGATTAGATTGGAATACATTCACAGCACCTCCACCACTATTTGGACAACATCAAGAAAGTAACCGCCTTCATAACTGGGCACTTAATAGATTACAATATCGCCAAGATATTCACAACGATATCCGTGATCACAATATTCAAATACTCCAACAAAACAGTTTACAATTAAAATTTGAAATCACAGTTAAGTTAAATAATATTACCCAACATCCCTACCCATTAAATCCACCTAACATAACAGCTCAATCACTACCACCACCGTTTATAACTACTGAAGTAATATACAAATACGACAGATACACTAAAAACACAATTGGTTACATTACATTTTATAATCCATACTCAGGATTATCATACACATGTATATTCTAAAATTATTCATTTTTCTCCAAACCCTTTTTCTAATAACCTCAAATCAAAATATAAACCCTTCCCCTCGTACAGGACCACAAGATTTATTAGTAACACATTACGATTGCGAAGAAAATGAACAAAAAACACTACATAAATATGCAATCAATCAGGTATCACAATGTGAAACAGAACCACAAGCTATAGAAACCACAGATATAATAGCAACACTCTATTCAAAAGCCCGAGCAACAACAGTTACAGGTTATAAATTCACAGCAGCATTTTCCGAAAAGAAAGTACATTGTTCACAAGTCTCGAACGGAAACAAAAACCGACTTGACCATGAATCATTCTACCAAAGTAATATAGAACGTCTTTTACATCTCAATCCCGACGATTGTAAAAATGAATTACTTAGACTAAACATCACAAAAAATAAAAACTCCCAAAGAAAATTAGTTAATTTTCAAGTTTTTTCAGACTCTGTACATCAATCACAACTTGAAAGACACCAAGGACATATAAGACTAGACGAAAAATACCCGTATAACGGCGCACACGGACGATTAACCTATGACCTACATGATAAACACTGGATACCACACATTGGTATAAATAACCCATCAAACTGCAAAGCAGACACAAAAAATAAAGGATACCAAGAAATAATGTTTTTCGATTGGAAAATACAACTCGAAAAAATACAACTCACACGAGATTTATCTGATAATACAATGATCTATCAAGGAATCCGACTACCTTGTAAAAATGATCAAGGATATTGCGACCCTACAACGAGAACACAAGCAACAATTGTTTGGTTCCCCGAAGACACATGTACAACATTTCAAGTAGCAAAAATACACGCTCGTATGATAAAATTTCACGAAAAATATTTCATACAATCAATTCCATATGAACAAGTCCATCCATCACGCAAACTAAGTTCCGATTTTCGAAACATAGACAATATAGAAAATAAATTGACACGTTTTCAAATATATCAAGAAACAGAACTTGCATGTAAATACAGGAATCCACTTCACAGAACACAATACTCTGAAATATTAGTTGAATATGAAAAAGGATTCGACATGACCACTGGTAAAGTAAAAATCGACCCATACGCCACAGGTCATCCTCTAAACGAAGGAACATCCTATATACCAGTTAATTTTGAAAAAAGCAACGGACAACCTGGTGGACATCTAAAACCTTATGACACCAGAAGCACACGCTTACAAGAATTATCACTAATGAATACTACATATTTTGGTAATATCCACTATGATATTCATTTGGATATGAAACTAGACTATACAATTAGCCGCATTTTTCAAGAAATGTCACTCTCTGAATTAGAAACACTACATCAACTATGCGAATTAGAACGAACACAAATACTACAATCACTTGCACTAGCAGTATTAAAAATACCCTACGCAGGATACTTATTATCAGGAAATAGATCAAATTTTTTAGACTACGAAGGAAACATCTTATGGTTTTATACTTGTACTAAAAAAGTATCACCACTATACGTTTTTGAAGATAAACGATGTTATAAAAGAATTCCTATCTTTTATAAGAATAAAGTACATTTCGTGGATACACTTTCACGAAGAACATATTTCTGGGATACCGCAGTCCCATGTGGATCAGAAAATAGCCACAATGTAGTACAACTAAACCCTGATGAAAACAAATATTATCTTCTCACTCCATATCCCACATTAATGCAATCACTCAAAAAATTTTCACCAGAAAGCATTCGCGCTATTGCTCGAAACCCAAATATAGACTTACAATCAATAGGAATCTATTCAAAATCAGATATTCAACATCACATTAGAACACAACAATTCCAAGAATTATTAACACAAATGGACACTATACAAAGACAATCAATAGACCAAAACTTACGCAAACTTGCAGAAACCGCAGGATTTGCCGATATCTACACGCAAGACTATAGCGGATATTTTAAAGACATAAAAGATTATATATATCTAAACGGCGAAAAATACCGTCCCCAAGATATATCACCAATTAACATTTTTAGCTTTGTTACACTCAAAAGTGAGATCCTAGATTTTCTAGGATGGCCCTACTACATCTTAGAAAAATTGACTATTTTATACGCAATGTTTAACTTTATTGGATTTCTTTTCTCACTCTTAAAAGGAATCTACAATACATGTGCTATACACACACAAGTAAACAGACAAGCAAGCGTAGCACGCATACTCTTTGCAGGATTTTTTGGAATTTTTTCCACATCTATAAACAAAATTCTTTTAGACGCACAAATAAAAGAATATAACACAAAAATAACAACACGACAAAATACATACGACGAAGAACATAACAATGTCGACACACAGCCAACGGCACCACAATTACCACCCCTACCAAATAACCATCCACTATCCCTAGCCCCGCGAAATTTTAGAAATTTAGCAATCACACATAATCCAAATTTTCGACTCACCACATCACAAAGTCCCGTCCAACATATAATGACACATCCATCACAAGATGATAATACTTATGAACAAATTATTGAACAGCCCCATACCACCGCTTTTCAATCTCAAAATAATAATTTTTTTAGCCCACGATGAGCCGCCAACTTGGATCACTCCATCGATCAAATTCCCATCCAACCAACCTTACCTCTTCAATCCCAATAATACCACTTTTTGCTTTTCCGCCACCCGATTTTCCATCTAGCAATGTAACATCAGGCATGAATTCCGACACTAACTCACAAATTTCAGTTTTATACTCCATTTCACAGCTAAATAACCCGAATATTGAAACCCCCGACGAATTTGCCGACTCAGAACCATCTCCATCCAATAATTTTCATAACCCTTCTCATTTTTCTCAACCTCCTTTTCAACCCATATTATCAAATAACCCTGACCCAATCACTCCTACACCCTCTTATGCTTCCCAAGTTACCCCAACCTACTCCTCATACCATTCTGACCAATCATCTCCAGACACCCCCCGAATCTCCCCAGAGCTAGACAATTTTATTACCCTCCAACAACAACCCTACCACCTTAACACCCCGACCATAAACCAAATCTCCTCCACTACAAATTCATCCAATCCCCCTACACCCTCTTCAAATTATACCGAATCATTAGCACCATCATCCACATCAACTGAATCCTCACTCAACACTAATAGAGCTTATCGCACTTTTAAAAGAAAGTTCCCCAACCATCCTTTCCCAGCAAAACCAGGAACAGCCCGAGAATACATCAACCACCCCCAACATACTAACACTAGAGAATTTTTAGCCATCACTTTACCCTCATTTCCACAATACACCTTAAACACCCCTCATGACGCTAACGAAACACGCAACTTTGTAGACGAATACGTTTTAATGCCCACTCTCTCTTGGACCTCATACTATCATTTCACTAACCCTCTTTGCTTACCTTTAACTAACACATCCATTGATATAGACCGAAACAAAGACATGCTATATCGACTAACTACACCACTCACCGCTAGACAATTTACTTACGTTGGATATAAAAAATCACTAAAAATACACACTGCACCTAGAGCTAACGAATACACACTAGAATACTATGATCACAACATCATCAGAGCTAACCAAGATCAATTCTTAGACGACGATCGCTTCGCTAACCCACAAATCACCGAGAAATTTTTCATCAAGACACCATATGTATTTACACTAAACATCTTCGACCGAAAGTTTGATCACATTATTTCAGAAGCACTAACAAGCACACAAGCGTACGAAAGTTTTAAAGAACGCTTCCAAATCTTTTCACTAACCTTTCATTTCCTTGCACCACACGAAAGAGATTTACACTGCTCACACGATATTATGTTGCGAACTAAACAAACACATACATACAGTTACTATCGTTTCATCCAAAATCACTTTGACCTCCACACACCCTCTAGACAACCACACCATCGCTTTCAATTCATCAATTCAAAATACACTTCACCGTATTTCCTAAATTTCACATATTGTATTAAAAATACTAACCTTCATGGTATTCTTCGTAATTATGACCCCATAACCCAAATGTATATTTTCTGCCCCATCACCAAGACCTTCAACGCAGAAGAATCCCGACCCTTCCTTATCCCGCACGAGTTTGTACAGCCTATAGAAATCCCCATTTTAGAATTCATCCACAACACTAAATTTAACCACAAGTTATATAACTTAATCCAAAACACACCTTATGAGTTTGCAGTAGGCACTGAAGAACTAACCACTATTAAGGCACTTCAATTGCTTTGGCCACTACTTCAAACTAAAAATATCATCCGCATCTTAGCTAAACTACTAACAACTTCAGAACTAATTCACGATATCTTCCCCCACGGTTTTTTCCCCGACGACTAACAGGTAAGTATGAACTAAATGAATATTACTAACTAATTAAAATATTGAAAAACTCACCATTCCTTATTCATGTTTTCTTTAGATTTTTAGCCTTCATCTTCAATCATCTGAAAAATTCACAAAAGAAAAATAAAAAATAGCAAACTTCTTCAAAACTATTTAAAACCCTATTTAACTTTTGCACCAACAATTAAATAAATATAATACCAATGCAGTAAATTAATTTATAAAATTTTCCCCTAAAAGCAGTAAATCTACATATGATGAAAATTTGTATCTTAAAATTCCCCCATTACTAGCAGTAAATTTCCAAATTCTATGCAGTAAATTAATAAAATGCAATTGCAGTACTAACCTTTTGATATTTTCATTCATTCGCACAGAAATTCTATCCACACTCGCACAGCTCGCCCACGAAGAATTGTTTAAAATAATGAATTTCAGTTTCAAGTTTTCACACTCAACAACTCTAACAAATAATAACAAGTTTCAAACTTTCCTTTAACCCGGTTGGAAAGGAATCATATACTAAACAAAACTAACCAACGCAGCTTACTAAATACCACAAATCATAAAATAACAGCATGACTAAGAAAAGGAAACCAACGGTACCCAAACCGGATTAACCCAGTTTAAAACTGGATAATTTATTCTTTTGAAGACTATTACAAAGTCTTAGAAAGAAATAATAAAACACAAAAAAGTCAAAAGACAAACCCATACCACAAACAATTTGCTTTTTGGAAAAAGTACATAACCAACAAAACATAAGTAAAACCACAACAAACCCAACATAAAATGTTGTCACATAACAGGACCCCTCATAAAAACCGCATGAAATCATACTCCCACACCTGGCCTAACCCACCAGGAAAGGACGTCCTGAGCATGCTCTATAGCCGGCCTAACCCACCGTGCTACATCCACGCTTTGTGACCACACCTTTATTTTTAATAAGAGCTACTCAAGGGTGAGTAACTCTTCAAAATAACCGAACTAAAACAAAAAGCTTTTGTGAAAACAACTAACTAAAATCATAATTAAAAAATATTAAATTAATAAAAGTTTTATAAAATGTAAAATCACATGATGCAATATATAGATCAGAATACAACACCAAGGACGAACATCAAAAGACAAGACGACCTCACTACACTCGAGAGAGAATGACCAACTATAATCGATATGCCGCTCACAATCACAACTCAAAGGATTTAGAGTACGACTTGACCTCGCAGAAAAGGACTTCATTGAACTAGACCAATGACCACCTCGATGTTCAAGTATACGTACAGATCCGAGTAACCAGGCATCCCCTCCACGCACAATCTCCACGCCATTCCCGAGCTAGATCAAACACAAAAGAAGTTCTCTCCGAAGAACAGAAAAACCTGACATAGCCAACCATTCTGAAACCAGAATTGATGCTGTTGCAGAGACTCAGTCGTTGTCACAAGAAGAACACAACGTCTTGTGTCCTCAATTCCAGATCCCTGGAACTTCCTTAACAAAAAGGAAACAAAAGAAAAATGATGTTCGCCAAATACCAACGTCCATCATCCATCCTTGAACTACAAAAGAACTGTTCTAAAAAACTCTGTAAAACCCGGATGGGTGGAACCTGATCTAAACTATATTTTATGATTGGATAAATTAAATGTTTTACCAATGTAAAGTATTTAATATTAACCAATCATGATCCATCTAACTAACAACCCACTTATTTGTAAGTGCTGAAGTTACTTGTAATTTCAGCACCAGAGAGATTTGAATTTAACTTAGAAATTAGTTGGACTCTCCCGAGCACTTCAGCAGCCGCAATAAACCAGTATACCCTAGATCTATTGAGCCTAGCAGAGACTAGTTAAACAACCTGAGACTAGATAGTATAAGAGTAAGATTAGGATCGGTATTAGACTAAGAAGTTGCACGAATCTATCCGGCCGAAAATAAGATAGCGTGACGAGCAGACGGTGTACCCTATCCGAAATTACTCTATGAGTTACATACCAGTCCTAACTCAATATCCTCCTTTAGTGAGTAGCATATATATCATGGTTGGCTCTGCTGCATGTTTTTTCGGCAACTTGGAAATTATAGGACTATTTTCTCATTGCTTGTTGTCATCAAATTGGGATGCATGTGCTGTTGAGTTTTCATGTGGCGAGTAGAAAATAGTTTTGTGTTTAACCACTGTTAGTTGGTTTTTATTACTGCTTGTAAATTTGTCGCAGATGTGAACATTGCCATCAAGCTGAGAGACACTGTTGTCCATATTACGTATGGTCTATTTTTTGCTGGCCAGTCAAAATAATCATCGAAGAGTTTTACCTTTTTCGATCTGAATAAATGTTTTTCTTTTTTGATTTTGAGATGTTATCGTAAAAATTTAAATTCAGTGATAGTATTACTAATTCATGCATTTGACTTTCCATGAAGATAGATAAATTTTGCCAGTTCCAACCAATTTCAATTGATCCTTTTCGAAACTATGTACACGTTATTATGATGTCATTGACTGACCAAAATCCGGTTCATTTAAAAAAAGGGACATTTTAACCCCCGAATAATGTTTTTTTTGTTATCCCCTCTCCTCGAAATTATGAAATTTGAATTTGAAATATTTTTTCATGTCAAATTTGAAAATAGCAGCAAGTTTCAATGCTAATGCATATGTTGACATGAGAAAAAAAAGAAAAAATCGGAAAAGCATCAATTCGCCAGAAATTATTTATACTCGTATTTTCGTCAATTTAGCATTTTTGAAATGAGGCAAAAGTTGGAAAAAAATATTTTTTAAAATTCAGTTATTTTCCATCCAATCCATCCAGCTCATCCAATTTTTTCCTGTCTTCATTTTTATCCTATGTTAGTTGTGATGCTGACCATTTTTTTAATGTTTTCTTTTTTTTCAAATTTCTTAGGGCTTGCGGTAGGTGGCTAATCAAGAAGAAGCTGAATAACTTGAGTTTCACGCCAGTTATTGAATAAATGCATGGTTTAAATCTGAAAATTTGTCTTTGTGATCACATCTCTTGAACTGTATGTTTTTCAGGAGACCGATTTCCACAGACGAGCTGAGATGACCTTGGACACTGCTGATGTTCTCAAGTGCAGGGCATTCATTGCACCGACGGTAAAGTCTCAAAAAGATTGTGGTCAAAAATTAGACATGACCTAAAGTAGACACGTCGTGAGCCAATCAGAATCGAGATAAGAGAACAAATGTACGAAATGTTTTCTTTTCTCGATTATGATTGGCTGACGACGTTTTTTTATGACATGTCTACTTTTTGCTACCTAATCGTCACAAAACTACTGTCACTGTTTTCAATATTTAATGGCTTTCGTCTTTCTAGAAAGGTCGCAAGATGAAAAAAGAGTTAAAGAGTTAATTTCTCAATGCTCAGATATTCAAGAGATTATTACGTGCTCTTTGAGAGAGCTTTGTAGCGTCATTCTTGCATGATAGCCCATTAAGCGTCTGATATAATTCAACGAAGATCTTCTGACGATTAAAGCGGCTAGAAAGTCTAAACAGTGGATTACTTTTGTGCTATTTTTGCCCGAACATGCGTCTTGTTTGCTCGAACATGCGTTCTAAATAACTTTGTTGTTGCTTAGGACATAGTTGATGGAAACCCGAAACTGAATCTGGCATTTGTAGCCAATCTGTTCAACAACTACCCAGCCCTGGATGGAGCCAGGGAACCCATCGAGATGGACTCAATAGTCCAGGAAACCAGAGAGGAGAAAAGTGAGATAGAGAACTGTTGAATACTTTCATTTCGTTGCGTTTCAATAAATGGAAAAATCATACTGCTAGCAAGATGTTTATTAAGAGTAATGAACGTATTGAAGACTTTTATATAGGTCTGGGCGATTTTTTAATATAAAAACGCACTTAAGAAACAGTTTTGAAATGCTCTTATAACTACAGATGTGCGCTCATACTGGGGCGGATCTAGGATTTTCTCGAGGGGATTTTTTCGATTTTTTTTAGGTCAATCAAATTGATTTTCGGGCGATCCCAGAGCACAGTAAAGACCCTATTTTGGCTCTTTTCCACTTTTCCCCCACCTTTAAGTTTCAATTTTGAAACACTACTGTAACTAGGGGCAAATTTAGGGGGGGGGGGGGCGAACGCCGTTTTTGGGTACTTTTTAGAAAGTTATCATAAAGAAAATAGCGTTTTTTTTTTCGACGCGCTCTCCATTAAAGTTAGTATATCGGCGACTATTGATCCAGTTTTCTCAAGTTAACTTAATTTTAACAAAAAAGTACGAATCATAAATTGTTCTTGAAATTCAAAGAGCGTTAAGGACATAATATTTTCTTTAAAATCGACAGTTGAAGCTTTTTTAAAAAACGAAGTCAGTTTTTTTGTTTCTTTGCGTTCATTTCTCTTTTCCAACTGTCAGTTGGCTATGTTTGTTTTGCATGACAGGGAATCCGTATTTTTAAATTCTTTATCATAGGCCCTTGACTTAAAAAATTCGTGTCGTCTTTTTCAGCCTTCCGTAACTGGATTAACAGTCTGGGCCTGAAGGCGTTCGGAGTGCCCCTCCATTTTGTCAATCATCTGTTCTATGACGTCACAGACGGACTTGTCATCCTAGCAGTAAGTTCCCAACAAATTCAATTTTTAAATCAGATCTTAATGGAAGGTAGACCCCGCGACGAGAAACTGAAAGGTAGGTAGCGTAGAATAAACCAGCCACCCTGTAAACCAGCCATTGAATTCAGAACTGTCGCCTTATAGTTAAGTAACAGTAATATAACATCTACAAAATCATCCAAATTTTAATTCAAATGGCGTGAGGTTTGACTGGTTTTGAGTTTATATACATACATGTGTAAAATACGTACATGTCGATCATGTTATCATAGTAACCTATCCCTTTTGTTGTTTAGATTGAAGACCAGATCGCCCCAGGCGTGGTCGAGTGGAAAAACATCAAGAAACCTCCGATCAAAATGGAGATATTCAAACGACAGAACTGTCAGTACGCAGTCGGATATGCCAAGGGTGACAGACTGAAATTGAAGACAGTGGGCATTGGCGGGGACAATCTGTTCGACCAGAGCGAAGAGGACAATACCCTGAAGTTGGGTTTGATTTGGCAGCTTATGAGGGCCTACACTGGGAAGATTCTGCTGTCATTGCAGCAGTCACAGGAGGATGGATCCGGAGATACACAGAAGGATATCGACAAGTCAATCATTGAGTTCGTGAATAATAAGGTGAGTAGATCTACAATTGGGGGGGGGGGGGGGGGGGGGGGGGGTTTTCAAAAAAAAATTCGAAAAACTTGTCGACCTGTTTTTTAGGTCGGCCGAACGATTTTTCTCAGCACTCCCAGAACACTATATAGACCTGATTTTGACCAAATTTTATGTGCCGCAGGCTAAATTTTGAAGAAACAGGCCAAAAAGGCGTTTTTAGGCTTTTTTTTGGAAAATTTCGACCAAAAAATTGCGTTTTGTCGGCGCGCGCTCCCCCTCAAAATTAGTATATTTTGGCGCCCAGGGCGCCTTTAGAAAAAATTTAGGGTCAGTCAGCCAAAATGGATTTCTCAAAATAGTACAAAGGGGAGACACTTTGGGTCGGAGCAGGGGGCGGATCTAGGATTTTCTCGAGGTGATTTTAAGGTCGAACAAAGTGAATTTCCAAGCTCCCCCAAAGATTTTTGAAAAACAGGCAAAAAAAGGCATTTTAGGCTCTTTTTGGAAAATGTTGACCAAAAAATCGCGTTTTTTGGCGCGCGCTCCACCCTCAAAATTTTGAAAAATTTTAGGGTCCGTCACCAAATATGGATATCTCAAAATAGTACTCACCCCCTTCCCCCCTCTAAATCCGCCCCTGGGTCAACGGGCGTCCCACCGCCCCCCTAAATCTGTTGAATAAATATATGCATGGAATAAGAGTCACGGATTTAAGAAAATTCTTTTGGAATTTTAGGTTTTGACCGTTACGCTGGAATATTGGTAGATAAGTTTGAGCTTATTTTGCTCGGTTAAAAGTTAAATTAACAGTGATAATTTGTTGTGCTTTGTGTCAGTTGTCGCAGAGTGGTAAGCAGAGCAGTGTGTCCTCCTTCAAGGACTCCTCCATCTCTACCTCCCTGCCCATCATTGACCTCATAGACGCCATCAAGCCCAGAGTGGTCGACTACACTCTTGTCAATCTAGACTGTGCTTCTGACTCCGCGGTGAGTACACAAATGAACTCGAAATTATGCACAGCTAGCGATGCTAAATTAATGTTTCGAGACCTGTTTTCGATTGAACTCGCGCGTCTAATTGTGGTTTAATTTATTACACTTGCCGACTTGCGAGACCAATGCTCCTTTTAATTTCTTAAGGTTCAGTTAGTTTCGTTGTTTTACTGAATTATAAGGTTCAGTTAGTTTCGCTGGAGAATTTTTTCGGCTATCTCTGCAGTTTTTATAAGTTTTTAAATAAAACAATTTTTTGAATTCTTTTTGCAATATTTTATTTTCTTTCATTCATTTCAATTGGTGCGAGTTTTTTTGCAAGTGGTGCGAAGCAATTTTTTGGTTATCTTGAGTTCATTGACACCTTATCAGCTCTCTATTGGCTATGTTTTGACTTATTTATACTTGGTGTTTCTGAGCTTGCATTATTAATTCAGATGTGTGTCAAAAATATTTACACATCCTTAAAAGTAACTCAAAATGTTTTCAAAAGTTAGTGTCTTCTAATTAAACAGCGCGGTAAATATTTTTGACACACATCTGAAGACACTAACTTTTGAAAACATCTCGAGTTTTTTTGCCTCTGTGTTACTTTTAAGGATGCAGTATACAACGCTGATTTGATTTATCCACACAAAACGAAAAAATTTAAAAGGGGATTTTTTTTTCAAGTTGGACTAAAATAAGAGCTTACACATTTTGTCGTGTTCTCGCAAGTGTGAAGCGCAATTTCGCCTCGGTGTTAACTTTGTTGAGCTACATAAGAGGCTCACTATATATAGTTTTGATGACAATGGAACCGACAGTTTTAGCGTAATTTTTGATTAAAAAAAAAAGCCAAAATTGATTATTTTTGTGGTAAAATTTTGGGCCCGAAGAACGGAAAATTGCACCATTTTGTATCTGGTAAAATTCTCAGCAAGTTTTGTCTTCTTCCTTTTTCGTTCAGCCTTAACCCAAATTAAGAAAAATGCTTTATAAATTTCCAGTTTTGTTTGTTATGTCCTTATAATTAAGAGTTATGGACGTAGTGTGTACTCTTTTATAAATCTCTTTTATAAGTGATTTTTTTTGTTTTCGAGAAAAAGTCAAAAAATTTGTTCACGCTCAGTTTTCATTTTTCGTGGTTTGACTTGTGAATTTTTTTCAAGTTCAGTGCATTTCCATTGTTAAGAAGAAGACAGATTCCACTATCAAACAGCAAAAGTGCAAAGATCACGAAAAACGTTATTGACTGCTAATTTCGACAATGGAAATTAATTATCAGATTTCCCGGCGAAATAAAGTTGATCCAGTTTAATCAACGTAGTGAAGACTCTTATATAGATCTTGCTGCTTTTTTTTCAGGAAAAAGTCTTAAAATATTGATGCACTTAGGTTTATATGCTTTTTTTGAGTTCAATTGAAATTTATCTGCTGAAAGTGACGTAAATAGCTCTCTCCAAATACAAACGTGCAAATGGCGCAAAAATTTGAGAACGATTTCTAGTTTCGAAAGTGGAATTCAATTTTTAGATTTACAGCGGAATAAAAACTTTACCTGTCGATCCAGTTTTCTCAAGTTGGGTTATTGTTATCGAAAAAGCGCCAAGCATAAATCGTTCTAGAAATTCAAAGAGCTTAACGGGCATCGATTTTTTCTTTGAAATTCGAAAGTTGCGATTTTTTCAACAAAGTCATTGTTTTTTTAATGTTTACTTGCATTCATTACTCTTTTCCAATCTTCGATTGGCTATGTTCTCAAATTGGGTTAGTTTTAACAAAAACGTGTATATCATAAATTGTTCTACAAGCTCAAAGAGCTTTAAGACCATATTTTTTTTTTCTTCAAAATTCAAAAGTTGAATGTTTTCGATTCGAAAAAACAAATCAGTTTTTTTTTGCATTTTCCTTGCGTTCATTACTCTACTCTTTTTCAATTGTCAGTTAGCTATGTTATAAATCAGCACTGTTTTTAAACACCAGCGTTAAACGACAGATTTTAGTAAATAGTATCTGATTTATTTCTTCATCTGTCGAGTTTTTTTTTCAGACTTTTCTCTAGACTTTCAAAGATTTCTGGCTATCTTTACTTCAATCATTTTAACTAATTAGTCTTCTTCATGGTTTTATATTTCACAGTATGAGGTTTGTTGACAAATGATAACTGTTTTTGCTGCAATCGTTGCCATGACATTGTTTAGCGGCTGCCTGTCTTTGCCAAACAGTTTTGTAGCTTAGTTATTTGCGTGCAAAATGTAGTTTTAGCTTATTTTGCTGATGCTTAATGGTCCCCTCAATATTCTTTCATTTCCTGGTAAATTGTTCCTTGCATCTAAATTTTGGCGTCTCTTTGATATAAATAAAGAAATTGCTCATTGGTTTGTTGTAAAAAACAAATCGAAGCCTAAATTGGGTGTCAAATTAACGTCTTCGGAAGATCATGTGCTTTAAGCCAAATATAATGCTAATTCCTAAGGAAATAAATGCATCCTTAGCTTGCATGTTTGCTAAATTTGAAAATAAAGTCACCTAACGTTGAATAAAACAATAAAATGAAAAGTAAATTAAGAAAGCAGAATTGATAATTAGCGTTTTAGCCGGAAAAGAAAATTTTACTGATATCTAGAAGCAATTAAAGTGTCATCAGTCAAATGGTCTGGTTAAATCAATCCCCAGGAGTTATTTCTTGATAGTTAAAAACGAATCTCTCTCTCCCCCTCTCAGAAAAATAATTGTAAAAAGTATGCATTTCATACAAATTCGAAAATGAATAAATGATTTTTACATTTTTATGCGGGATTGCATTTGTATGCTGTTGATTAAACAAATTAATATTTAAATTCAATATTTTTTCTAGTAATACGGTTAAATTTGAACGATTCTAGGCTATACTCAAATTTAGCTTGTGAAAAATCCATATTTTCTCCCTCCTAAATCGATTTATTTTTTTTGGGGGGGGGAGTTGTATGGTTGATTTGTTAATAAACAGTTTGCAGCTTTGAATGTTTTGTAATTGCGGCTTGTTCTTTTCTAGCATTGTTAAAATCCTTTTCCAACGCGTGTTCGTTTTTAGGCTAAGTTCAACAACGCGAAACTTGCTATCAATTGGGGCAGGAAAGTGGGAGCCAGAATCTACGCACTACCCGATGATATTGTGGAGGTCAAACCTAAAATGGTACTCACTGTCTTTGCATGTCTCATGACACGAGCATTGCAGAACAAGTAGTCTTTAAAAGACACAAGTTTCAGCAGAACTGAGAATTTGGAAAAGTGTAATTTAAGGCACCAATAATGCAAAAAATCCGGTCACGAACTCTTCCGGGCACTTTGGAAGTTAAACGCTCCCGCTCTTGAAAGTTATGGCATAACTCAAATGAAACGAAAATATTGTAAATCTAAATTGTACTGAATTTTGTAAAGTTGGCTGAAATATTTTGTAAATTGCGTATAAACGTATTGTCATGTCGAAAAATGGTTTTCGTCATATAACTGTGCTGCTAAATCATTCCCGAGAATCAATTATCATTCCTTTTTGAAATAATTTTGCAAATATTTTGTTTAAGCTTGCCTTGCCAATGGGTTTAAGTGTGCTGCTGCTGCGTTAAATTGACGCTCGTTCTCTGTATGTACAAAAAATAGCTGTGATTTAATTAGTAGCTTATCAAATTTAGTGCGCTTAGTTTCCTCCCTTAATGATGATGGTCCTGTTCTACCCTATGAGTGATTTTATTAAATCAGTGATGTAATTTTGCAACTAGACGTCTATTTTGTCTATTATCGGTCTCACCAATTCAAATTTGAATTTCCCGTATTTGATCACAAAAATTGCTTCAAGTGAGTTTTCTGACTATAAATACAAACTCAAAGTTCAAGTATTCATCATTGAATTTTTTCTCAAGTTTTGAAAAGGTTTCAAATTTTGAAAAGGGTACAAGTCTTGAAAAGGATTTTCGCTAAATTGGCATTTCAACGCTTTGAAGGAAATGAAAATGTTTTAAGTGAACAGTGACATCTTGTCAGGTTTAGAATAGAAAAAAAACTAAAAATCGTTCACCACATTTCTTGAACTGCTAGGTTGCGCCAGTCGATATTCAATACAGAATATTGAAATGATGAAAGATTTTTATAACATTATTTGTTTTTCGGATCAACTGGTGTTGCTTATTTTGCTGATGCTTAATGGTCCCTTCAGTGTTTTTTCATGTCCTGGTGAGCTGCTTTTTGCATCTAATTTTTGGCGCTTCTTTGATATAAATAAAGAAATTGCGCGCTTTAGCTTGTAAAAATTACATTGAAGCCTAAGTTGGGTTTCAAATAAATGTCTTCGGAAGACTTTAACTGAACAACTGCTCAGCTCGTGGTTGAGCAGTGACATCTTGTCAGGTTTAGCATTTAACAAGAACTAAAAATCGTTCATCACATTTCTTGAAATGCTAGCTTGCGCCAGCCAAGATTCAATACAATATTGAAATGATAAAAATTTGTTAATAATTTTTTCGGAGCAACTGGTGTCTGCTAAAAGTTTGTCGATTTTGTTTCTTTGTCGAAAGTTTTTCCGTTGCTAAAACAGGCATATTGAGCCAGCGGAAATTCAATACAGGATATTTGCATGATTACACAAGCAAAGCTTTTATAGTATGAACTCTCTTTTTTTTAACCTAAGTTGCAATTTTGTTGCGACAAAATGTTTTCATTTTGAAAGTGTTCATTTTGATCAATAATCAGCTATTAAGTACTGCCAATGCTAAGGATATTAACACAGACTGTTATATTACAAATAGCTCTTTAGCTTCAAGGTAACATGGAATTGTAGCGTAGAGGTAGAGAAGTAGACCCGCATCCAATTAAGAGGGTTCGAGCCTGGGCAGGGTCGGATGTTTAATGAATTTTTTTTGTATACTAGCTAAAATGCGTCCGTTCTATAAATTGAGGCTTGTTAGTTGGTAAATTCGTTTTTTTTCTTTCAAATTGACTGTTAATGCGTCAAAATTGACTTGCGTCTCTTGGCAATTATGTAGACTCTTTTTTTTAATGAAATCAGTCAATTATCTATTTGGTTCATTTTTTAACATTTTTGTTTCGTTTAGGTCCACGTTTTACCTTACTGGCAGAGTTTGCAAATAGCTAGCCATTTTTTCTTCTTTGTAGAATATCCATAAATATTTCTCTAGGGTAAGAAATCATGGTCTGAGCCAAGACTCCTCCACTTGGTCCTTGTGCCTCGGAAGCACACTGGAAGCACGGAGCACGGCAAAAGACAGCCGGCACTTCACCCAGCTCATAGTTTTACTATAGGGGTTCTCCCACTTCGTAGATAATGCTTCTCCTATTCTCCGAAGGAAATTTGCAAATTCTGGAGCGAGCAGATTCTTTAAAAGACACAAGTTTCAGCAGAACTGAGAATTTGGAAAAGTGTAATTTAAGGCACCAATAATGCAAAAAATCCGGTCACGAACTCTTCCGGGCACTTTGGAAGTTAAACGCTCCCGCTCTTGAAAGTTATGGCATAACTCAAATGAAACGAAAATATTGTAAATCTAAATTGTACTGAATTTTGTAAAGTTGGCTGAAATATTTTGTAAATTGCGTATAAACGTATTGTCATGTCGAAAAATGGTTTTCGTCATATAACTGTGCTGCTAAATCATTCCCGAGAATCAATTATCATTCCTTTTTGAAATAATTTTGCAAATATTTTGTTTAAGCTTGCCTTGCCAATGGGTTTAAGTGTGCTGCTGCTGCGTTAAATTGACGCTCGTTCTCTGTATGTACAAAAAATAGCTGTGATTTAATTAGTAGCTTATCAAATTTAGTGCGCTTAGTTTCCTCCCTTAATGATGATGGTCCTGTTCTACCCTATGAGTGATTTTATTAAATCAGTGATGTAATTTTGCAACTAGACGTCTATTTTGTCTATTATCGGTCTCACCAATTCAAATTTGAATTTCCCGTATTTGATCACAAAAATTGCTTCAAGTGAGTTTTCTGACTATAAATACAAACTCAAAGTTCAAGTATTCATCATTGAATTTTTTCTCAAGTTTTGAAAAGGTTTCAAAGTTTGAAAAGGGTACAAGTCTTGAAAAGGATTTTCGCTAAATTGGCATTTCAACGCTTTGAAGGAAATGAAAATGTTTTAAGTGAACAGTGACATCTTGTCAGGTTTAGAATAGAAAAAGAACTAAAAATTGTTCACCACATTTCTTGAACTGCTAGGTTGCGCCAGTCGATATTCAATACAGAATATTGAAATGATGAAAGATTTTTATAACATTATTTGTTTTTCGGATCAACTGGTGTTGCTTATTTTGCTGATGCTTAATGGTCCCTTCAGTGTTTTTTCATGTCCTGGTGAGCTGCTTTTTGCATCTAATTTTTGGCGCTTCTTTGATATAAATAAAGAAATTGCGCGCTTTAGCTTGTAAAAATTACATTGAAGCCTAAGTTGGGTTTCAAATAAATGTCTTCGGAAGACTTTAACTGAACAACTGCTCAGCTCGTGGTTGAGCAGTGACATCTTGTCAGGTTTAGCATTTAACAAGAACTAAAAATCGTTCATCACATTTCTTGAAATGCTAGCTTGCGCCAGCCAAGATTCAATACAATATTGAAATGATAAAAATTTGTTAATAATTTTTTCGGAGCAACTGGTGTCTGCTAAAAGTTTGTCGATTTTGTTTCTTTGTCGAAAGTTTTTCCGTTGCTAAAACAGGCATATTGAGCCAGCGGAAATTCAATACAGGATATTTGCATGATTACACAAGCAAAGCTTTTATAGTATGAACTCTCTTTTTTTTAACCTAAGTTGCAATTTTGTTGCGACAAAATGTTTTCATTTTGAAAGTGTTCATTTTGATCAATAATCAGCTATTAAGTACTGCCAATGCTAAGGATATTAACACAGACTGTTATATTACAAATAGCTCTTTAGCTTCAAGGTAACATGGAATTGTAGCGTAGAGGTAGAGAAGTAGACCCGCATCCAATTAAGAGGGTTCGAGCCTGGGCAGGGTCGGATGTTTAATGAATTTTTTTTGTATACTAGCTAAAATGCGTCCGTTCTATAAATTGAGGCTTGTTAGTTGGTAAATTTGTTTTTTTTCTTTCAAATTGACTGTTAATGCGTCAAAATTGACTTGCGTCTCTTGGCAATTATGTAGACTCTTTTTTTAAATGAAATCAGTCAATTATCTATTTGGTTCATTTTTTAACATTTTTGTTTCGTTTAGGTCCACGTTTTACCTTACTGGCAGAGTTTGCAAATAGCTAGCCATTTTTTCTTCTTTGTAGAATATCCATAAATATTTCTCTAGGGTAAGAAATCATGGTCTGAGCCAAGACTCCTCCACTTGGTCCTTGTGCCTCGGAAGCACACTGGAAGCACGGAGCACGGCAAAAGACAGCCGGCACTTCACCCAGCTCATAGTTTTACTATAGGGGTTCTTCCACTTCGTAGATAATGCTTCTCCTATTCTCCGAAGGAAATTTGCAAATTCTGGAGCGAGCAGATTCTTTAAAAGACACAAGTTTCAGCAGAACTGAGATTTTGGAAAAGTGTAATTTAAGGCACCAATAATGCAAAAAATCCGGTCACGAACTCTTCCGGGCACTTTGGAAGTTAAACGCTCCCGCTCTTGAAAGTTATGGCATAACTCAAATGAAACGAAAATATTGTAAATCTAAATTGTACTGAATTTTGTAAAGTTGACTGAAATATTTTGTAAATTGCGTATAAACGTATTGTCATGTCGAAAAATGGTTTTCGTCATATAACTGTGCTGCTAAATCATTCCCGAGAATCAATTATCATTCCTTTTTGAAATAATTTTGCAAATATTTTGTTTAAGCTTGCCTTGCCAATGGGTTTAAGTGTGCTGCTGCTGCGTTAAATTGACGCTCGTTCTCTGTATGTACAAAAAATAGCTGTGATTTAATTAGTAGCTTATCAAATTTAGTGCGCTTAGTTTCCTCCCTTAATGATGATGGTCCTGTTCTACCCTATGAGTGATTTTATTAAATCAGTGATGTAATTTTGCAACTAGACGTCTATTTTGTCTATTATCGGTCTCACCAATTCAAATTTGAATTTCCCGTATTTGATCACAAAAATTGCTTCAAGTGAGTTTTCTGACTATAAATACAAACTCAAAGTTCAAGTATTCATCATTGAATTTTTTCTCAAGTTTTGAAAAGGTTTCAAATTTTGAAAAGGGTACAAGTCTTGAAAAGGATTTTCGCTAAATTGGCATTTCAACGCTTTGAAGGAAATGAAAATGTTTTAAGTGAACAGTGACATCTTGTCAGGTTTAGAATAGAAAAAGAACTAAAAATCGTTCACCACATTTCTTGAACTGCTAGGTTGCGCCAGTCGATATTCAATACAGAATATTGAAATGATGAAAGATTTTTATAACATTAATTATTTTTTTTTCGGATCAACTGGTGTTGCTTATTTTGCTGATGCTTAATGGTCCCTTCAGTGTTTTTTCATGTCCTGGTGAGCTGCTTTTTGCATCTAATTTTTGGCGCTTCTTTGATATAAATAAAGAAATTGCGCGCTTTAGCTTGTAAAAATTACATTGAAGCCTAAGTTGGGTTTCAAATAAATGTCTTCGGAAGACTTTAACTGAACAACTGCTCAGCTCGTGGTTGAGCAGTGACATCTTGTCAGGTTTAGCATTTAACAAGAACTAAAAATCGTTTATCACATTTCTTGAAATGCTAGCTTGCGCCAGCCAAGATTCAATACAATATTGAAATGATAAAAATTTGTTAATAATATTTTCGGAGCAACTGGTGTCTGCTAAAAGTTTGTCGATTTTGTTTCTTTGTCGAAAGTTTTTCCGTTGCTAAACCAGGCATATTGAGCCAGCGGAAATTCAATACAGGATATTTGCATGATTACACAAGCAAAGCTTTTATAGTATGAACTCTCTTTTTTTTAAGCTAAGTTGCAATTTTGTTGCGACAAAATGTTTTCATTTTGAAAATGTTCATTTTGATCAATAATCAGCTATTAAGTACTGCCAATGCTAAGGATATTAACACAGACTGTTATATTACAAATAGCTCTTTAGCTTCAAGGTAACATGGAATTGTAGCGTAGAGGTAGAGAAGTAGACCCGCATCCAATTAAGAGGGTTCGAGCCTGGGCAGGGTCGGAAGTTTAATGAATTTTTTTTGTATACTAGCTAAAATGCGTCCGTTCTATAAATTGAGGCTTGTTAGTTGGTAAATTCGTTTTTTTTCTTTCAAATTGACTGTTAATGCGTCAAAATTGACTTGCGTCTCTTGGCAATTATGTAGACTCTTTTTTTAATGAAATCAGTCAATTATCTATTTGGTTCATTTTTTAACATTTTTGTTTCGTTTAGGTCCACGTTTTACCTTACTGGCAGAGTTTGCAAATAGCTAGCCATTTTTTCTTCTTTGTAGAATATCCATAAATATTTCTCTAGGGTAAGAAATCATGGTCTGAGCCAAGACTCCTCCACTTGGTCCTTGTGCCTCGGAAGCACACTGGAAGCACGGAGCACGGCAAAAGACAGCCGGCACTTCACCCAGCTCATAGTTTTACTATAGGGGTTCTCCCACTTCGTAGATAATGCTTCTCCTATTCTCCGAAGGAAATTTGCAAATTCTGGAGCGAGCATCCCATCAACAGACACGACAAGAGGAGTGAAAGACATATGTCTTTCCTGACACGCGTCTGAATATTTTTTCTTTTTCTCAACCTCTGCTGAGTGCGCAACACTCATGGGGCTTCTTTTCTGATAGGAGATGGCGTCGGTGTCAGAGACACGGATATCAAAAGACGCTCCTCCCTGTCTAACATAAACTCCACGACAAAACAAATCTGCAATTAATGCGGGTGTCTCATCTTGCGGGTTGTATTCTCTAATAACAGGCTCTCTCTGTACATCCTTCACACTAAAGAAGCTAAGTCGCCTTCAGCATCCCTAATCTCATTGTGCCGTAAAGTTAAGAGACCACCTTTTTTGCACGCTAACGCATGCCGTAGGGTGAATGGTGACTGACAACCATCACAAAAATTTGGCGAAGCGTTCAAGTTTTTGTTATACCGGACACTCAATGCATCCCGTATCTCCACTTCCGAAAGATCAAAGTTTTCTGCTGCAATTGGTAACGCTGTCAGCCAGGCAGACAAGCTTCCTTCATTGATTCTTTTTACTGCGCGAACTTGGTCTGCTGGTAGCTCATTTAATAACTCCCCAACAACTCTTCATGTTTTTCTTCCGTTATTCGATGATGTTTTTTCCGCGATCGAGACATTTGCTTTCTGTGGTCTTCATGGGAAAAACAGTGCTGATCAACAATAGCATCATAAAGAACCGTAACTGCTTCCCGTGACGTGTTGTAAGACTCATCAGCGAAACTGGTTGGGTTAGGCACTCCAAGACCACCCTTTCTTGCTGGCAAACAAAAGAGACGTCTCTTCATTGATGAAATCGACGAAGTTCCAAGTATCGCAGGTCACAATTTCTCCATCAGAAGGTTCTCTAGCGGTTGAAAAAGCTGACTAGAACCACCCAAAACACGATGGGAAAAATTCCATTCCGCTTGTAGGGACTTAGTCAGTTCTGATAAAGCACATTGTGGTTCTGTTTTTGCCACAAAAGAAAGTTTCTCAATTTTGTCTACCCATTCAAGTTCTTTCTTTTTCAGGTAGATGTCCTTCTCATTTCTGTTTCCAATGAAACCGCCCAAAAACCTCTACCCTTCCACTATAGTAACCGAGTACTTGTCAAATATGTGATGCGCTTCTTCAGCATATTGTTTATCGACAATCAGAAAACTTTTGGAAGGCTCTGGAAAGTAATCGAAGGCGGGATCTTCCTCAATCAAGTTTTGAGCCATATTTCTAATTTCTTGAGTTTTGCTATGGCCGCAGAATCATCAGCATACTAACTTTGTAACACATTGTTCGGATTCTTTAACTTCCGAATCAGGGGAAAAAGTGAAACGCCATAGAAGAACATTACCAGTGGGTCTCCCTGTGTTGTTCCTTCCCTACTGTATATCACTTCATCGACGCCACCAACGAAAAGCGACGCGAAGCCTCTGTAAATATTGAAGAGAAATCTAGAACATCTAGGCCACAATATTCGAGCATTCCACAACGCTGTTTCACCATTGAGCGAGTTGAAAGCATTTGATGCATCCATCAACAGCATGCCACAGCTATCTTCCTTGTTGTCATCAAAAACATCAGAGAGCGCATGAATTGCACCTTCAACGCCAGCTTTCAGCTCACAAGCTAATTGATCAGTCGAACATGTTTCTTTAAGGTCAATTTTTGTGAACTCAGTCACATTTTTGCAAATTATTCTTCGTAGACACTCACCTATGCCAATAGGTCGCACGCCAGAACATTTATCAAGCGCAATCAATCTTTCAGAAACCAGTGCTCGCACTTTCGACCATGGTAAGATTTGATTGCACATTTTTGTGGAGAGAGTTGCAACTTCGTCTCTCAAGTGTGAACTGTGAGCCCCATGACGTAATAAAACCGTCTGCCAATGCTCAGAATCTGCTCCCGAAGCTCCCGAACTGCCCTGCAAAGAACGTGTCGTCTTTTCAATGGAAGCAGAACTGATTATAACATCTTCAATGTCGGGTAAAACTGGCACTTGCAATCGCGAAGAGAGATGTGACTTGTGTGGCTCTAAATGTTTTGACTTCAAAGTCTCTAAAACTGTCAAACCTTTCTTTACCTCTTGCATCGGATCAAGCACACCCTCGCTTGCTCTCTCCGAGAGCAACCGCATAGCGCTTCTCTTTTTGCCTTTCATCATTAATGAAGCAAACACTTTCGAGACATGTTTGTCGTCCAAATTATCTTGATTTATTTGTTTCTTTTTGCCACATCTCACTGCTTCCGCTAACAACTTGTCGAATTTGTTTTCCTTCCAGTCTTCAATGCGCCGTCCAATAAGTGTTCGAATGTCTTTTGATGCTTTGATCATTGGATCTCTTTGTAACAAAACACGACTCATCACCAGAACTCTTTTTGAAGTGGAATCAGCAGTGGTAGAAAGAAGCTTCAGTTCATGTGTCAGGAGGTCCACGTACTTCCTACCAATGTTACCATTAGGCAAAGTATATAGTCTTTTTGGCAACTGTACACTTTTCACCCATCTTTCAGTCCAAATCGAATGATCAATACAAGTTGATTTGTCAAGTGACGCACCGAATGCTTCCATCATTATGTCTTCGTAATGTTTTTCAAGATTCGGATCGGTTTCTGGTAGCACATTTTCTGTTTGCAGGTCTTGCATGGCTTGAGTTAATCCTGTGCGGCCATTGCTTGTCGGTGTAACATTAACGCGGTCATTGTTATCTTGTGATATTAACAAGTCTTCCACTTCAAACCCGCTGGTATTGGAAACACTGAGCTGCGAATCAGAATTATACCCCAGATAACTAGGCGGTTTGATAATTCTCTGAGTCCGCCTCATGATATCACGAGCGTTTCTCGAACCAAACTCGAACTCTTCCCGAGCACGGGCCTCTCTGCTCCAGAAACGAGCTTCTCTCCAAACACGAATTCCAAGCACCGGCTCTGCATCCAAAACGAGCACCAATCCACAAATAAGCTGTACTCCGAACACGTGCTCTGCTCCAAACTCACGAGTTCACCTCCAAACACGAGCTCTGATCCAAATACGAGCACTGCTTGAGATAAAATGTCCGCTCAGTTGTCGATGTTGCAGTGGTTGTTGTTTTTTTTCCTTGCTCAACAAGACACGTGCAAAATTCACAATAGAACAATAGTTGCAATAGTTGTCGATGTTGCAGTGGTTGTTGTTTTTTTGTTTTTTTTTTGTTTTTTTTTCTCGCTTAACAAGACAAGTGCAATATTCATAACAGAACAATTTAATTGCGCCAATGTAATTAGTTTTGGGGGAGCGTGCGCCGAAAGACTTTTGATCTACTTTTTTAAGTGTTCAAAACGTTTTTTTAAACCTGCTTTTTTTGGAAGTTTGTCTGCGGCGCAAAAAAAATTGTGACAAAAAAGAGCCCTTATACTAATATCAGAACAATTATACAACAGAACAATAGTTGTCGATGTTGCAGTGGTTGTTGTTTTTTTTTTGCTTAACAAGACACGTGCTAATTTTTCAGATTCAAACAACTCATTGTGTAGACTCTTAATTGGTGTGCATGATTTTTAAAAGTTTGTAGACTAAAAGTTTTACTCATTCAATTTTTCCCAGTAGCGTTATTGGTCATATTTTTGCTTGTGTCGGCTTGGTGTTAAAAAATTGTTTTCTGATGAAATAAATCTTTTGTTCGGATTAACTGGTGTCTGCTCAAAGTTTGTCGACTTTGTTTTTGCAATGCAATTTTGTCCTGTTGCTTTTTTAAAACTCATTTGTCTTGCTTGGCGTGTTTGGCTAAAACGAATTTTTATCGAGACATACGAAATTTTTGGTAGGCTTAGAGTTTTTCAATAATTTTCATGTTTTTCCACTTTTGTTTTTAGTTTTTCTGCTGTATCTCGAGATCAAACAGATAGAAGATCAAATAGCTTCTATTTGTTTTTAATTCGAAAGTTGTCAATTATCTTTTATGGCGTCCTTGACTTCAATGTTTGTCCTAGTCCAATTTGAGAAAACGACAGCTAAAGCGGTAGAGTATCTAATTACATCAATTGCACTGTAGAAATCCAAAGTTGTTCTTTATGAATCTTGCTAAAAAAAAATGAAGATCTTGATTCAATCGAAAATGAAAGCGAGACACCCAGTTCTATCTAACGAGCAAAAAATCCTCGATTGCCTAATTGCTTTAAAAAGAGTTTCTACTTCGTTGCACTGATCAGTAGTCGAGTTTTTTTTCTTGGAGATGTACATTGGACGTCATAATCACAAATCTGCTGTTTTTTTTCAGTAAATTTTTAGATACAGTGTAGTGAAAGACAAATTGTCGGCAGTATCCGTGACCTTGAACAACTTAATTGATCAAAATCTAAAGCATTTTTTAAAATTAGTTTCAGAGCATGGTCTTACGTGTGATAATCTGTAGTAAAGAAAAAAAAATAAAAGACAAAATAAGCAGTTTTAGGTTGATTATCTTCATTCAAAAACGTTGATTGAAAAAAAATTTTGTCAGCAGTTTAAATTTGACCATAAGAAACTTCTTACAATTTTTTTGAAGGTGCCTAACATGAAAAATAACTGCAACAGTTTTTAGCCGTTGAACTGAAAATTGTTTTGGTTTTTGAGAAGAAAAAAAAGATCAAGCTTCAAATTTTTTTATGGTTTTCAACTATCGGGAAACGAAGGAAGCTCAATTATTTAAAATGGTTCATGGAGGACTATTTTTTTAACAATAATATTTGCAATGAAAACTTGAAATTCTGAAATACTGGTATATATTGCCCATCATGGAAAATTTCCGGTCAAAACAGTCTTATAAATCACTTTAAAAATTAATGCCGTGCTTTTAACTAATGAAAATTTTGATTCGAAAAAAATACGCTACAACAATTGGCTTGATGAAAACCTCAAAAATTGTACGGAGCTCCCCGGAGGAAATGACCTATTAAATTACGATCATTCTTACAGAAGTTTTTAAACATTTTGTATTAAAACGCAGAAGATACAAAAATTGTCAGATTTGAGATTTGTGGAAAGACGTGATATTTGAAATCCGGATGCATCGTTATAAAAGTAGAAAGGAACTTAGCAAGCTAAAAATTTTTCTTAAACGTCTCAAAAATTTGAAAATACCAAATTTTAAATCAATTTGATTGATAAGTGACATGCTTTGTTTGTAATTAGTCAACTCAGTTTAAAAAACTTTAATTTTTGAAAGTTTTTGTTATAACGAAAAAAAATATATACAATTTTGAGTCATATTTCATTCGATCCAATTTTTTGCAATTGAAACCAGTATCCATCATAAATAGAGTAGAGAAGAATTTAACAAGCTACAAGTATTGCACTAAACGTCTCCCAAGTTTGAAATTACCCAATTATAGATCAGTTTGATTGATAGGCGACATAGGCTTCAATTGTAATTAGTCAGTTCAAGTTAAAAAAGTTTGCGAGAAATTTGGTTATGAAAAAAGAATAAAATGTAAATTCTTGAGCAATACTTCATTGGATCGATTTTTCTGCAATATTTGAACGACTTGTTTTATATTGTCGAAAATGTATTATTCGAAATGTTTTTTTAAATGGCTTCAATTTTCAAGATTTGGACTTAAGATTCAAATTTGGTTTTTCATTTTTTCAACTATTCATATTTAAATGATCATCAATTGCCATTTTTTTACTTAGTTGTTTGCACTTGCGAAGCTAGGAAGCTAGTGTATTAGTACAAACCTTCTTTTTTCAATGTAAGTCGCAAATAGTGGTACCACTTGTGGTGGCAACTTAACTTTTTGATAGCATGTGCTTTGACATTCGATTAGTATGCAGTAACACAGTTGATGCATTTTTATTTCATCAAATGAAACAAAAAAAGCTATTTGCTTCAAACAACAGTACAATAACTAAAACTAGATTTCAGAAACTTTCCAATTCAATATATATCGCAAATTTATTTGAAATGCATAACTTACACTTAATTTGGTTGTATGCTTTGCAATTTTTTACATGCAAAGTTAGTGTGGAGGCTTCAGTTTGTTATATTTCAAATTATTACTTGCTAAACTGAGTCTTTTTGTATTTGGTTCAACTTTTGCTGCAATGCATTGTTAATTTATTAGCATCTCTAACTGTTTTATTCGTGACTAGTGTTTGTCGGTTGTTAAGCTTGCAAGGCTGAAGGGATAGTGCATGTTACTCCAAATCTCTTGATTGCAGTAGGTCACAGGTTCGAATCCTACACGTAGCCGAGTTTTCGCTTATGCGAGGCTTATTTCTACTTTTTTCGTATTTCACTTGATAGAACTGCTTTTTGATCGTGTTCTCGGAAATTTTTGCGAAAGGCAGCTTCGCCTCTGTGTCATATTTTTGATTTTCATTCTACAGTTTGAGGTGTACGCATCATTGTTAAAGCTGTACGACTGTTATGTCTTTTTTACATAATTCACTTTCAGAGATGCAGATTTCAATTTACCCAAAAACCTATAAAAAATGTTTTCTTATTTCTTTTTCTCTTCCTTTTTCAGGTTTAATTTTTCTCTTGTGCACATCATATGGCGTCATTCAACCTGTATATGCCTCAAATCATTAATGTTACAAGCATGCGGGCTAGTGAAATAGTGTTACATAAAAAATGTATATACTTTTTCCTTTTTCAAATTTAACTTTTTCATTGAAATGTTTTTAAATCAATCCATTGATTATATGCCATTTTTCCTTGAGTTTTTGTTTTTTTTTGAAGAAATTTTGAAAAGTAGAAACAAGGAAACCAAGTCTATATACAACCATTTTCTCCTTTAACGTGGGGTGAACAAATTATAAAGACTGCTCAATGACCGAATTTTTTGAACAAAAAGAAGATAAAGTATCTAACTATTAATTTTATACAAGTTGGTATGTGAACTAAAACGAATCGAACTTGTTTTTTTTACAAGTCAAGTGTACATAAGGAAACTGCAAAAATGAGTAGAGTGGTAGAATTAATTTCAAAGAGTTGTCCCTGGATGAATTCTTATTATATTTCCAGTCAAACTCTTCTAAGATGGCGTTGACATCTACGTCGATTAACAAGGACAAGTCGCTTCTTATATCAGCTTCAGTTTCTGCTATTGGATTGGATGACGTTCTTGACTTCTGTAGTTGACTTGGCTAAATCGAGGTTTGAGAGTTGGCGATGTCTGCGTCCAGATAGCCGTATTCTGCCCTCTCTTGAAACTCCCAATTGCGTACCCTATGCTCTGACAGAATAGACCGGTTTTTAAGCAAAATCAGATGTCTCCATTTGGTATTTTCGGTCCCGTTAAAATGCTTTTCAAAAAGAGAGCACCCAATGGTGGATTTTTTCATGATTCTCAAATTCCACAAAAGTTTTGGATTATGATTGTAAAGTTGGTTCGGGTTCAAAATACAAGGCTGATATTTAAGCTTTAACTATTTGGACAAATGTTTTTACGAGTCCGTTTGATCTATTATCTTCCATTGTTCAATGGAAAGTTTTTTTGAGATAGCTGAAATAGAAGAAGTGTTGTTAGCCACATTCGCTTAGGAAAACTTCGTGACCGACCGATACATAATAGAACACATTTTTTTCCGAATCACGAAAAGCGTGCAACGGTCCGGCAAATTCTAAGATAAGCTCTCTATTGTCGAGTGATAAATCCGGAAGTTTAGTCGTGTTACCCGTTGCCAACAATACTTTGAGCCTCTTACCAGCTTTAGGGCACTGATTGAGTGACTTAACGTGGTCGTATATCTCTATATAGACATGGGGCCACCAGACTCAGCTAAAAGTTTCATCCAAATCTGTTCAGAAAATTTTTCGCGTAGCGTCGAGTGAAATGATCCATTAATAAGTGCAGGGACGACTAACTTTTTGTCGAAGAAGAATAGTTCAACCTTGACATGGAGATCTTTCTCAAGTTTCACTTGTTTATCTTATCAATTCCCATCGGTTGCCACTCCTGATTGCCGATATTAAGCCCCTAATAATCTTGTCGTCTTTCGTCATTTGAAGTTATTGCCTGGAGCAGTAAACTTCTGGGATCAATGGGTTGGGAAGGAAGTGGGTAGGGATAGATTTAATATTTGTTTCTAATGAGATTAGATGATCGGCAGGTAAGAGCTCGTCCTTAAGCTTAAGGGCAAAACTTTGTTCCTCTGAGACAAAAAATAATAATGATGCAAGAAATTTTGAAGTTTGAAATGGCCAGTTTTCTACCACTCGAAATGAATTTTTCGCCAGACATAATGAAGTATGGCAGTTATTTGTCGGTGAAAGTAAAATTTAAAAATTATTTTTTATAACTGTCTAATATAAGCAAAATAATGAATAATTTTCTGGCCTAAAACGGGAATTAAACGTAAATCTTGAGAGACTACGCCAAACAAGTAATAAAAACTGCAACAAAAATCGTGAGTTTAAATGAGGCTAATGAACTGATTTCAGCTTTCGGCCGATCAAATTGCTCAATTTTGATGTCCCCACTGGGACAAAATTACTTACAATTAAGGTTACAGAATATACAGTCTTATTACAGAAAAATTTTTTACAGATTTTTTTTGCAATCGGTATTTGAAAAAATGTTCCAAAATTTTGGTAGGTATTCATGGTGTTTCCACCCACTGTGTTTAAATTGAACTGATAACTAGCTGCATCACACAATTTTAGTTGGTTGTAGGGACTTCTAGGATCTGAGTTACCCAATCATAATTGTTCGTTATTTGTGTATTCGGTAATTGTGTATTCGGTAATTGATATGTTTTGTTTGAAAAATCGATTTTTTAAAAAATTAGGCAACGAGTTAATTTCATTGAATCGTTGAATTTTTTATTTTCTTGTAATTAAAATGGAACTCATAGATAACTCTTTGTCACATCTTTTTAATATTTTTATTTGATTTTCGGTCTCTATTCTGTTAAATCTTCTTAAAACCCTGTAAAAAAAGCAGGAATTTTTTTGACTCTGGCAGAAACTGGTTTGAAATGAGAACGAAAGTAGGTGACTTTTCGTTCATTTGGTACTTTACCGATTCTTAGAAGTATTTTTAAAACTTTTTTCGAATTAAACGATAAACATTTTTTTGAGTTAAACGATAAACACTTGTGAAACACAATTACTCACAGTGGTGGTTGGCTGACAGAACAAATGGTCATGGGATTTTTCTTCTGTTTGAGTCATATCCCTAAACTTTACAGGCTGTCAGTCCACATGATGCTCCTATCATGCCCTTCATTGAAAAAACCATGTTATCTTTTAAATTCACCCATTGGGTTGAGTTCTGACAATGACATTTTCGGAGAAGTTGATCGTGTCATCCATGAAGCCACATTACGAATCCTGTACTCATTTTCAAACTCGGGTATTTAGGTTTTAGCTCTTGCAAGACATTCGGTCTAATGAAGGTAACTGTTCTTGATGACTCTACTGGAATGTTCATTTTAACAACAATTTCTCAAGCGAAGCAGCTTCTTGTATGTTCAGTAGCTTTTTTTTCTAGCCGGTATTGGTCATAAATGGTTTTCACACGGAGTACCAAACAACCTTCATCTTTGCTCTGACTGTTTTCAATCCATGCGTTGGTTACTCAACACATTAATTGATCTTTGTAGCATGGATTTTCCGCGGCACGTAAGTACAATTATGGTACAATGTCATTTACGGTATTTATCTGGGTCGTTTGTTTCTTTTTAACCTAATTTGGCCAATTTGCATCTCTGTTTTTGTTTCAAAATTAGTACCCCTCACAACTGTATTAAGAGAGTGGTTGAGAGCCAAGTGTAAAAATTCACAGAACTCTTTAAAAGACAAAACTAAATTGTTTTCAAGGATTTTTTTCGAGCGAATACACCTCTTTTTTTGTCGGCTTCTGCCGTTCTCATTGAAACTTTTCTTTTTTTGTTTATCTGCTTTTTTTCTGGCTTTGTAAACTTTCATTGTGTTCTTATTCCTTATTTTCTAACTGACTATATCCGGTTCCAGTTCTTTTCACGTTGCTTGTTCCAAGATCGGAAAGTGAGTTTTTTGGACCTCTGGTCGGCAACGACTCTCGATGTCCAGATTTTGTGTTGGCTGATTGAAATTGGTCGCTTCATTGGGTCCAGGTGTTCGGGGCTCAATTTTATGATTTTGCCTGAAAGAATACCCTGCAAGTTCGACTCGTTTTACTTCGCCCTCAAAATTTATGTTTTTTCTATGAATTTACAATATATGAAAAAACCAATCTAAAAGAATATAACAAACAGGAGAGGTTTGAAATTAAAATGTCCTTTCTTAAATTCTCACTAACAGCGAATGATCGACCGATGGTCAATTCATGACAGAGACTGACTGATAGCTAATCAATACAAAAGGTCATAAATATCAAATCCTATTAGAAATTTAAGCAAGGAGAATTTGGTAAATTTTTTTTTGTAGTAGAAGTCTTCAAAAATTTTTCTTTTTTTTTGGAAGAATTTTGACAAATTTTCAGTAAACATTTTTGTTCTTTCCAATTGATTTTGCTTCAATTGAGTCTATTCGAAGTGTCGAATGGAAAAAAACGCTTTTCGATAATTGATTTTTGAAACCTTTTTTGACTTTTAATCATATGTTGTTAAAAAAGATTTCTTAACATATGCTTTGTCCAATTTTTTTTAGCTCCGTTCTAAAGCTTTTTTTTGAGTCTCCATATTTTTGATCTTTTTGTGTTGAAGTTCTGGGTAACTTTTAGTCTCTCAAGTGCCAAAAAGGTGGCTAATTAATGGTTTCTAAGTTTCAAATTCCCATAACTGTTGAATTTAAGTTATAACGTATTTTGGAAATGTGTTGGGGCATCTGCATTGTATGACGTTTCTATCAGTTTGTTGAAGCTTTGTATCGCGAATGATACAAAACTCCACTTCGCTTGTGTCAAGATATTTCATTCAAGTGAAGATTGGTAAAATAGAAAAGACTGATAATGTTCTGTTTGTTCACCAGATAAGCGGTTGTTCATCCAGTGCAGTTTAGCATCTAGAACTTTGCCAGAAGATTTCATGAACCCACTGATTTGATACTTTTGGCTACTGTGAATCACAAAAAATCTACGAAGAGTCTATCGAAATCTATCTAACAAGTTAGTCCTCTTTTTCATTTATTTCCCCATGTTTTTCAAGTACTAGTTTGATTAACCAAAACTCTATGACCAATTTTTTTTATATCATGGTCATTTTGTTCAGATCAGTATCCTTAATGAAGCTGAGATTTATCATACTATGGCAGTTGAACTGAATCTGGAACTATCAAAGCCATAGTAGAAGATTGAATGTTCCATTTGACTATTCAAAGGCCACTTTGCTATGCGCCAAAATAATAAAATTAGACTAATCCCCCTCACGTTTTAATCAAAAAACGCTAACCAGCGTTTTTGGATTATTTTGCATTGTACTATTTTGAGATACCATTTTTGGTGACATACCCTAGAATTTTTCTAAAGGCGCCTTGGGCGCCAATATATACTAATTTGAGGTCATAGCGCGCGCCGAAAAAACGGAATTTTTTTGGTCAACATTTTCCAAAAAAAGCCTAAAAACGTCTTTTTGGACTGTTTTTTTCAAAATTTTGCCTGAGGCGCAGAAAATCTGGCCAAAACATGAATTTTTTAGTGCTTTGGCAGAGCTCGGAAAATCAATTTGGTGGACCTTAAAAAAGTCGACAAATATTTCGATTTTTTGAAAATCCGCCCCCCCCCCCCCTCGAGAAAATCCTAGATCCGCCCCTGATTCATAGTAATCGATTACTTTCTTATGTTTCTTTTCTCAAAAACATTAGTGCTCATGTCTACATACGGAGTTGATTCAAGTTATCTGGAAAAATTATACAGAGGTTCATATTTTGAACGCGTTTTGCTCAAAATGGGCCAACTTTCGACAAAGTTTTATAAAAATGAAGAATACATTTTGACTCGATTGATTTTATCAGCATTTTGGCTAAAAACATTGGGTCAGTTTCTGAATATAGTACATCAAATTGATCGCTGAATTGCAAACGCGTTTATAATAATCTTTTTCACTGCGTTTTTCTCACATTGGGCTAATTTTAGACAAAAAAAGACGAAAAAGTGGCTTTGAGTCAGAAACATCACAGTGCAATTAATTTTTTGCAAAGGGAAACCCATAGCTAGGTCCTCAAAATGGGCATAATTGGGCTCGACTTCATTGACTTAGAGTAATATTAAAAATACCGATCAAATGTGAAACAGAATGTGCGTTTAGACTAGCTCCCTAATGATCATCAGGGATAAACATGCAAGGTAGACGTTTTGTTTCACCGACGATAGTCATAAAAAAAGGATATTTCGTTCAATTAAATGCTTACTTTTTATTTTAAAATCAATTTTATATGATTCATTCCTTCAGGCATTCTTGTTAAACACTATTGGATTCATTAGGATGCTTATTTCCAATTACCCAATTTTGATTTCCAAACTTTTGATTCAGCAATTCAAGCTTTCTTGCCCTAATGAACTTTTTTATGAAAAATTTTAGTGACCAAGTTTGCTCGCTTATCAAAGCAAACCCCTGAAATGATTGACTACTCTCTAAATAGTCTTCAAAAATTTTGGTAGAAATAAACTACAAAATTTGAACTGTCAATATCAAGTTTTATTAATTGTTCCGTCTTTTAATGAAAGTGATGGAATATTTGTATCAGGGTGGTTTTTCTCCAGACCAATTTCGACTTTCAACTAGCCATTTTTGGAACGGAAGTTCTTAAACCACCTGAGAGCCACAGCTGTTCTGAGCTCAAATTCTGTAAGAGAAATTTTTGTACCTGTCGAAAACTGGTACTTTTTTGAAAAGTTATCGGGGCTTAAAAAATGACAGTTTGGCTAATTTGAGACAATTAACGCGAAAAAATTTGTTTTAATAACGCGTAATTGGCTATTTACAAATTGTTCCAAACTGAACTAAGGCTTTTGTTTGTTGTTATCAATACTTCAGAAGACGCTAAGAACATCATTTTGTATTTTTTGACCGTGTAGGAGAATTTGTCTAAAAAACTCCAAAAGATTAATCTTTTTTTTCAATTTTTTTTAATTGTTGCTCCGACTTGGAAAACGGAATAACTATGCGTGATGTGGTTTTTTATTCAATCAATTTTCGACGATCGGAATAACAGTTTTTAGCAGACAATTTTTCACCCCATTGAAGATATCGACTACCTGAAATCAAATTTAAAAAGATATTTTTACCTTCAATCGTTTTTGCAAAGTTATGGGAGTTTGAAAAATGCCAATTTGGCCATGATCTTATGCGCGCTTTGAAGATCATAATGCTGAAAGCAAAAAACAAATTATTTATGCCTGGCGAAATTTCCCGCACAACAACTTGGTTCCAAATTGCATTGTGGCTAATTAATTGGTCATATTAGTATTAAACGACTCAAGTTTTCACAATTGATCATTTATATTGTCCAAAACTTATTGATTTTCAATATATTTGCAGCATTCCCAAAGAGTGCCGGACATCAAGCCGACGGGACTTAAAGCCGAATCGTAAAATTAGGGACTTCAAGCCGAATATTTTCTTATAAATTTGATTAGATTAAATCTGTTTAATCAAATTTAAAACTTGATTAAAATAGATATGATTAATTTGAAAAATTTATTGAAGAATTTCGGAACTTCGGGATCTTTATTTACTAGTTATTGGCGTTTTCATGAAATTCAATCCTCCAAATGATGTTTAGGAAAGTTGGAAAATTAAGATCATTTATCCACGGGGGAAAGGACCAACACAAGAGCTGTACAGCTCATCACGGCGAACCGCTGTTGTGCCCCTGTTTAAGAACTACATGCAATTATTTTTTAAAATTTTTTTTTGGTTATTTTTCTGGGCTGGGTAATGTTGCTTCACCCTCAAGCAACGAGCACGGATCATGGTGGGCCTCGAACATCCGACCTTTCGATTGAGAGGCGGAGACGTAACCACTTCACCACCGCTCCCCTATTAAAACACAGTTGAAGGCGTTTTTTCATGTTTATAATTTATGCATTTCAAAAACCGGCTGATGTTATTAACGGATGCCAGTCCCAAGTGGTGCATTGTCATGAATACCGCATTTGATGGACTAAACTTGCCTAAATTTTTGAAAAGCAACGTTTTACAGATGAAAAATAGTGTTTTGAGATGCTTGTAAATTTCAAGTTCGGCTTGAAGTTCCTTCGGCTTGAAGTCCCGTCGGCCTGTTGTCGTAGACCCATTCCCAAAAACGTTTTGATATAGATTAAGGGGCAGTCCGGGCTTTTTCCTGTATAAGAGTGAAATCATATGACCACATAACTAGCTTATTTTAAATTTGGAGCAATTTGGCGTGCATGATTAAACTTCGATTTTCGATTTCAGCCTCAAAGATAAAGTGTTCAAGATATTAAACTAGCTGAACAACTTTGTACGAAAATCGGAAAACAAAAAAGTGACCTTTGAAAAACAAATTGTATCGCAATAATTTCATTTCCGCTTCATCTAATTTGTCATAAATTAAATCTTCTATATTCTGTCTTTTTTGATTACAAAACCTTTTTTGATTACAATACAAATCAATACTGTAGAGCAACAAGACTGCTCGTATATCAGAGAAAGGCACTGAATGTTCCGACTGTCCTTTAATTAATATTGATCAAATATGTATACTTGTAAACTTTTGCTTGGGGATAAAAAAGCGTTTTTTGATGCATTAATAGTTTTTGATTGGTATGACAAATTCTGCCATAGATTTATTTGTACATTAAAACTGCTCCGTCCGAAGAGAAAACGACAAACTCATTTTGATGACTTTTCTTGAATCAGTGAAAAATTTGCTATACAACGACGTCAACATGTTTTCATACAGAAAAGTGGCAAGGAGACACTCGTTAAGATATCAAAGAAATATTTTTTATCTTGATTTCAAGGCAATGTTTCTTTCACGTTTTTTTTTTCAAAGTGAAAAGATCAGAGAAGGTTTCCGAAAGTTACATCTATTAACTTGATTGTCATGCAATGTTCTCTTTTACTTGGAAATTTTTACTTAAATTGTTTAAATATTTGAATACGTTTTTAATTTTTTGAATTTCAGATTGGGAAAGTTTTGGTAAAGGTGAATTTATAATTTTGTAATCTCTAGTGTGTGTTTGTGTAGAGTGTGTTGCTGCGTGGCTATGTTTGTGTGGAATAGTTTGCAGCGTTATTCGGTTGAATCAGAACAATTGATTTTCGCCACGAGATGAGCCAGCCTTGTGTACTGGAAATGTTTTAGTTTGAATGCTTTATTTGACGTTCAACGCTAACAATTTTTTTGTCGTTTTGAGTTGATGCCATCAAATTTAACATAGTAAACGTTCTAAGCACTGAAATTGATTCGTTTATGCTTGATGTATGTCGAGGCTTGAGTTTTTAGTAGCTTTAGGCTATTATCCATTTTCCCCCACATTTGAATTTCAGTTTTGAAAACTAATTTTACCTGGTCATTATGTAATGATATTTTGCATATGCGGTAATTTTGTGTTCGACTTTATGTTTCGACTGTGCTCGACATATGTTTCAACTGCGCTAGACTTATGTTTCGACCGCGCATGACCTTTGTTTCGACTGTGCTTGACCTATTTTTTGACTTTCTCGACCTAAATTGGGTATCTTTTCGACTTTCTCGACATATGTTTCGACTTTCTCCATTTATGTCTCGACTTTTTCGACCTCTGTTTCGACTTTCTCGAACAAAATAGGTTATGCTTCGACTTTTTCGACCTATGTTTTGACTTTTTCGATATATGTTTTCACTTTCTCGGCCAAAACCGGGTATGTTTCAACTTTGTGCTCGACTGAAAATTGCTTCTCGACCGCGGAAAATCAGTGGCAAAACTGCACTTGCTCGACTATCCAATTCGAAACTGAAGTCGAGCGCCTCGACCGGGGATGGTAAGCAAAATAATTATTGTGAACAAATCTGTTTTTCATACTTCGCATCGTAACATCACGCATTCAGTCATATTGACAGCTAAAACAACTGAAAAAAAAATGAAACTTTGAGGGGGAAAGTTTGAAAATTCAAACTCTTAATTTGAAATTTGAAATTTGAGGGGAAAGTGGAAATGAGCCTAACTTTCTATTGAATAGAGCTATCTTTTGTTCCAATGTTTGAAAAAGGGATGGAAAGTTTCTGCTTGAAAGATGGAATGGAAAGTATTGACGTCCTGAGATATTTATATCACTTGTGATCAATTTTAACTAATTTTTCCGTCTTTGAGCTTATCGCTCATTAAATATTCTCTCTGCTCTATATCTGTTTGAAGCGGGCTTGATACCGGACATTGAGATTCAGGAAGTGACACGGCATTCGAGGATTTTCTTTTTCTGATTTCTGAAAAATAGATGTAGTTTTTGCGCTCGGTGTGAATTTTTCTTTCAGAATTTTTTGATGTTCGAACTAGCCATTTCACTGGAATTTTTTATGTCATCTAATGTTTTCAGCACAGTTTTGATAAAGTATTTCTCGTGTGATCAACTTTGATTGAAGGGTGATCAACTTTAGTCACGTGTGATCAACCCATAATTACAGGGGTTTGGAAATTGCCAAAGTGGTTAATTTGGGACAATTCATGATCGATGTATTTCATTCATTGAAAATGCTAGCAGTGATTTAATGCAGCTGATAATTTGTTCAAATTTAACTTGAAGGGGGCTGTTTAATAAACATGATGGGTTGGGGAAGATTTTACAACTTTTCATTTTTAATTGAAATTGCCATCAAATTTTTCATTTATTTAGTTTTTTCAAAACATTTTCAACCTACTCCAACACATTGAGGCAGATCCGGACCACTCAATTTTCCACCTTGACACGAGCAGTTTTGTAAGGCTAATGGCTACAAAAATTTTTTTCAAGATAGAAAAGCTTATAATGTTATAACGCTCACTTGGTTCGTTGTTTGTGGTGTTTTCCATCCAGTATTAACTTTTCCAGGAAGTTATAAAGTTGAAAAGATCAAATAAGGCAAAAAACATGCACAATGCAACATCTTGTGCATGTTTTTTAATTTGTTAATGCTACCTAGCATTAAGTTGAAAGTACATATAGTAAGTATGCTTCGCTATGGTACCAAGCAATTACGTATGCTAAATTTTCAAGGAAGATATAATACAGTGGTTAGCGTAGGAGATTGCAAACTTTTAGCTATACGGTTCGAGTCCCACTGGGGTTGGGGATTTCCTAAAGAGTAAAAGAAAATTGGCTTAAGCTGACAGGGCTATTTGAACATAAAAAAAGATCAGTTGCAAAATGGTTTGCTATGAAAGTTATGTCTAATAAAAAGTTGTGGACAATTAAAAAAGATATCCCTTTCATTTAGCTCTCTTTTACTCCCCCTCCCCATATTTGAAGTTCAGTTTTGAAAACAAAACAATTTTAAATGTCACAATGTAGAGAATATTGCATGGTCAACAAACTAACTATTGTTAACAAATTTGTTCTTCATACCTTACTTCGTAACATAACGCGCTCAGGGCTCTTTTTCCTTTCACCCCCACCTAAGCTCTATTTTATGGGGTAAGGAGGGGTTTAGCAAGGTTGAACATGAAGACCAAATATTTTTGTCATGGCCTAATTATTTTTGTTGCTATTTCCGTGCAGTTTATCTAAATCGTTTCAAATTCTGACTTTAACTCATACATGTAACGGTACTACTATAATAGAGTGGTCCCTCGAAAAAGCAACTATGATAGACAGGTCCCGCATGCATTTCGCATGTTATAATTTTGAAAACTAATTTGTGTATAATTTATTCATTTCAAAAATCTTGCTAAATATGTTCCGCCAGAAACTTTTCAGATTGAAAATTGTAATCACTATTGTTTATATATTGAAATTTGCTCGCTTTACTTTATTTTACGGTTTAACAACCATATAATTGGATTGACTTATTTGTCATCAAAACCCACTATTGGTGGTTTTTTTTTTTAATTTTCAACCTTAAAATGGTGAGGGGGAGGTTTTAAGAGGTAACAAAACATGAAATTTGTTTCAAAGTATACTGCGACTTCTTTCTGAAAGGCGTAATCATAATTATTAAACGATTTGAGAGCTCTAGGTGTCTTATTCTCAAGGGACCTGGTTATTTTCAATGGACCACTCTATCATAGTAGTACCCACCCGCATCTAAGTTTAGGCGTAAATAATTGATTATAACGGATTATTATGATGATTTTTTGACAATTATAATCGATTATAATTACCAAAATTAGGTCTTTAAGGGATTTATAATTGATTATAATTGTGTTATTTTCCAAGAGATTATTATCTCTTATAATCGATTATAATTGATTATAATTGATTATAGTTCTTACTAAAAACCCTTAAAATCAATTATAATCGAATATAATCGATTATAATCTCTTATTTTGCCGAAATTTTCTTATATTCGAAATATATCTTATGGGTTATTTTTTTGTGTCAATAAAAAAAAACTCTGAAAGAGAGATCTCTTGAACAATTTGGTTCATCTGAACACAAAGTTATACCACGAAACAAAAGTTTCATAGAGATCCTTTCATATGAGTGGAAAGGTTCTCGCGGTAGATGAAAAATAAATTTTCGCAATCAATCATGAAACTAAATCCATCTGCTGATGTTTTGGTGTTTAAAAAAGCTTAAAATATGCATCACAAAACAGCTCTAATGGGGAAGAAATGAAAAAAAAAAACTTATAAATTTGAATTAATTGGAAAACTTTAAAAACATTTTTCTCATTTTTCATAGGAACCAACGTACACAAAAAGCATAAAATATAGGCAATTTATATGCAACTTCGAAGACAAAAATGGACAAACAAAAGGGATTATAATCAATTATAATCAATTATAATGGATTTTTGTGCAAAACTAATAAAATATAAATTTGAATAAAAAAAATGGATTATAATCAATTATAATCGATTATAATTGTATAAAAAAATAGACGAATAAATAATCGATTATAATCGATTATAATGGATTATAACTAATTATAATTTGAATTTAAAAAGAGAGATTATAAACGATTATTAATTGATTAAAATTGATTGTTTTTCAATTATAGTGAGACTGGTACTAAAATCGCAATATAATCGATTATTAGCGCTTGAAACTGGATTCGGGCATGTAACTTAATGCAGCGCATATTTAAGCACTATATTTTAATATTCAACACAAAATATGGTTGCACTTCTGTATGACTGCATTCATCAATTGTTTTAAATCAAACGGGGGGGGGTATAGTTTTTGCTACTGTGCTGGGGGAGAAGGGAAGGAGTGGGCTCATGTGAACAATCTCTCAAACCTCCCCTAAATGGTTTGAGGAGGGAAATTGGGAAATTGTTCACTTGATTATATTTTGTTTCTTTTCTTTTGTTTGTTTGAGAGAGGGTGGAGGAGGTGGGGAGGTTGGTTGTACATTCGGTAGGTCACATGGACTTTCGTTTGAACTGAATTTTCACTCAAGGGTTTACAAATTTTCAATTTTTGAAAGGCGCGAGACTTTCAACGCTTTTGAGGATATTTGCCGCCAAAATAAATGCGGGAGATGATCCAAAAATCAGAATTTAACCAAGGCTGAAAATAATTCATTCCATCAGAGATCAATCTGGCAACCAGCCGATCACCAAGCCAAGAGCTTCACCAAGATGCAACAAGGAATTTCTCACCTGTAAACGATTTCGAAGAAACGAACCAAACACAAACACTATAACCAGCTATCATGGTAATCAACACTATTTTTTAACCTTCCTAGATTTTTTTGCTGCCATTTTGAGCAGTTTAGAAATTACCATTAATTATTTTCCATGATAGAACGAACAATAATAAGCCTCCCCCCCCCCCCCCACCGCACACGAGCATCAATTTTATAGTCTAACGAGGAGTGGTTTTACAAGGTTGATTATGAAAAACAAATATGTTTGTTATGGCCTAATGTCAATTTTCAAGACAATCAGTCAATGTGAACAGTAATTTCAGTTATATAAAAATTTGCAGGTGGGGGTTTAGGAAAAAGAGCCCAAAAATGCAAAAAATTGTATTCAATTTTTGGCTCTTTTCCAGTTCCCCCCTTTCAAATTCAATTTTGAAAAGTCTTTTTAACGTGGGCATAATGCAATGCAATTTGGCGTGGTGAACAAATCGACAATTCTGAACAGATTTGTTCTTCATACTTTACAGCAAAACATCACGCATGTAGTCGAAATAACACATAAAACAAACATAAAACTCGGTATTCTGAAAGGGGGGAACTGGAAAATAGCCCATTTTTTTGGTATTTTGGTTTTTGTGTTTCAATCATTCATGTTGCTTGTTGCTTCTCTTCAGGTTTTCAGCAAAGTATCACTGATTGCAGTAGGAGTTGTTCTACTTCACCTTGCGTTCAGTTCAATAGCCAACGGATGGCTGTTGAACCCACAGTCAAGATCCAGCAATGAAATAAAAGAAGATAACTTCAAGAAGTTTCTAACTGATTGCACGCATGGATCTAGATGTGCACTCCGAGTGCAACGAAGTCTCGTCAGCACCCTAGCACGACCATTGGAGCGTGGTATAGAGGAAAGTGCGGAAAACGAACTTGAAAGACGGAAGCGTAAGAAGCACAAGAAACATAAGAAGCATAAGAAATCAAAGAAACATAAGAAGAGCAAGAAAAACAAGAAAAAGAAGAAGAGTAAAAAGAATAAAAAGCATAAGAAGCACCAGAAGCATAAGAAAAACAAGAGTAAGAAGCATAAGAAGCATCATAAGAAAAGTAAAGGCAAGAAGAAGACTTGTCCTGCTAAGCCTTGTAAGCCTGGGTTTGTTTGTAAGAAGAAGAAATGCAGAAAAGTGCCAGTAGTAACTCTGGCACCAGAACCAGAGCCTCCTGTTGAAGAACCAGTTCATGAGGAGCCTCCAGTCGAGGAAGAACCACAGGCGGCGGAACCGCCTGCTGAAGATCCCCCTCCGGAAGAGGAGCCGCCCGCTGAAGAGCCTCCGGCAGAAGAACCTCCAGCTGAAGAAGAGCCTCCCGCCGAAGAAGAGCCTCCCGCCGAAGGAGAGCCTCCAGCCGAAGAGGAACCACCTGCAGATGAAGAAGATGTTCCGATCGAAGATGCCGTCGCAGAGGAAGCTGAGAACGCGGCCAACGAAGAGGAAGCGGAACACGAGGTCGAAAAGGAGGCTGAAAATGCAGCCGCAGAGGACGCAGTTGCGGAAGCGGCAGAAGACGAAGAAGCAGGCGACGAAAGAACTCTTCCATGATCTCAGAGATACTTATGAAAATTAGCTCTCAGATTTGAATTGTTTGTTTCTGTTGTGAAGGTTTTAGCTTTTGAAAAATTAAAACAGTTGTATATTTAAAATAGTTTTTAAATATCTTAAGGCCGTCATTAATTACGCGACCAAAGAAATCGGCAAGTTTCAAACCGTTGCAGATATGGAAAAACTCAACAAATCACTTATGTTTCCTTTGAGCGAGTTAGCAGCAAGTTATGAAAGACCGAAAAAAGCTTAAAAACGAATAGTTTTTGTGCTTGATTTTTGGAAACGTTTATTTGCAAACCGCCTGGAGTTCTCCAGTAACAGAAACATTGTGTCTCATTTTTCATTTTAATTATTTGTTCTCGGAACCAAAAATTTTCTAAAGCTTGAACTTTCAAAACACCTACCTTAACTGCTATTTACCCGTGCGATAAGCAAGGGTTTTGCAATCGGGTAGAAAACTTTTTTGGAACTAACTGTTCACAGAACAGCCATAATTAGAAATGGTAAATTTAGGTTCAATTTATGAATTCAATTTTCTTAGTTTTGATTTTGGTCTCGTTTTGGCGGATACTGTGCAACAAGGTCCTGTGCTCGTATCTGACAGGGCCTGTTTTTTTCGATATATGGGGAAAACGGGAAAAATTTGATTTCCTAAAAAATGCCGGTTTAAAATTATGCCGGTAAATTTTATCGGCTTAGTGCCTTAATTTTGGAGTCATTTAAAATAAAACATAATTTTAATGCTCCAGTCGGGATTGCACAAAATGCTAAAAATCTTAATAGAAAATATAATTTCTCAGGACAACGTTTTTGTTTTTGTTGCTTTTTGTTTCTTTTTTTTCCCGCTTAATAGGTTTAATCGGCTCTTTTTCCTTTTCCCCCAACTGCAAATTTTTAGAATAATTTTTCTAAGCACATTGTCAGATTGTTATCAAATTTGGTATACAGACTAATTAGGCGATGACAAACATTTTTAGTTTCCATACTTAACATTGTAAAACCACTCGTTACATCATACAATTGATACCTATGTGAGTTGATACTTAAGTGGGAAGGAAAAAGAGCCGTTTCATCTTATTTAAAATTGGTTTAATGGCCTCATTTTGCGTCTTTCGGACTTTTTTGATGTTAGTTTCATATTCTTTTGTCTAGGCAAAGTTTTGCGTGAAAATTAGCCGCAGTCCTTTCGGTCGATCTGATTTTTTTACTACTGAGTGTCTGAATCCCTCTCGATAAAGTTAGGCTCGATTTAGAATAGTCTAGTTTTGTTCAAACTTGATTTTTTATTCTTCGACAAAAGACGGACGCAGACGGTGTAAAAATTCTTTATTCATGCCGTAGCAAAAATTCCTGTTTGATAAAAGCAGGTATTATGAAAATATATTTTTTTATTTTATTTTATTTTTTTTGAGAATTTGGAAAAAATTTTCGTTTTTTTTTAAATTTAGTTTTTCTCTAAAATTACTCTACCGATTTTCAAAAAAAAGGTACCGATGAAAAATCCGTCCGCACACTCCCCTGTGTGCCTGCAAAATTTACTGGTTTTTTTTACTTTACCCCACTTTCTACAGCCTTAGAAAAAGTGTGTAGGTGGAAATTTTGACCCATATTTTTTGGATTTTCTTTATTTTCTCGAAAAATACTTTACCAAATCTGAGATTTTGGTTTCAATGGATTGAACAGGTTATGGGAAGCTCCTCGTTATAAGCGTCTACGCCCATTTGTTTCTACACAAAACGTTATGGTCCTCAAAAAATGCAAAAAATTAATTTTTTGACAATTTTTTGAAACGTTTCAACTTTTCTCTAAAACTACCTTCTCAAATCTGAGATTTGAGTTTTTGATTTCAAGTGGTGGAACAAGTTGTGGGAAGGTCCTCTGCATATGCGGCTACACCCAATTTTTTTTTTTAAATTGTGACCAACGAAAATCAAATTTTCGGTTTTTTGACCGTTTTTTGGAATATTTTAGCTTTCCTCGAAAACTAGCCACAGAAATCTGAGGTTTTGGTTTCAATTAAAAATAAGGGCTGTGGTACGCTCCCCTGTTTTAGCTGCTAATTCCAAATTTTATAACGAGAAAAATTATGGCCCTCGGAAACTCGACTTATGACTTTTTGACTGTTTTTTTTTTTAAAGATTTTGGCTTCTCTCGAAAACTACCCCCACAAATTTGAGATTTTGATTTGAATAGGTAGAACAGGTTGTGTTAGAATGGGTTGTGCATAAACAGATACGACCAAAACATTTTTACACGCAAAACTATGTCCCTCGGAAAAGTCAATTTTCAATTTTTGGACCGTTTTTTTATTTTTAAATATTTTTTCTTCGTAATTTACCCTCCCAAATCTGACCTTTTGGGTTCAATGGAAAAAACAGGTTGGGGAAAACTCTTCTGTTTTTTGGGACCTCGCAAAACAATATGAGTTTTGTTTAACCGTTTTTTGCAATTGTTTGACTTGTCTCAAAAATTACCAGCCTAAACCTGTGGTTTTGGATTCAATCAAAAGAAAAGGGTTGAAACAAGCTCCCTGTACAAGCTGTGACCTAATCAAAATTATTTCAAAATTCCTTGCTCCTTATTTTTATTACAGACACGACTAATTCTTTTCGGTGGAGTGCAATTCTCTTGTTTTTGAGATCATTATAATCATAATAAATTGTTTGCAAATTAGATTCCAGTCATTGTAAAAGTTACTACATTTACAACTAAACGAAATCTCATTGAGAGAACGTTGTGGAACTATGCAGCCCGTTTTCAGGCTCCTCTGATCATGCTATGACTTCTGTTATTTTTTAAGTTCGATAGTTAATCAAGAAATAAAAAAAAAGATATATTGAATTAAAGAGGAAAAAAAAAGTTTTTAAACAAAAAAGGGGAAAATTTCAGCAGTATATCTACCCTTGAGAGCAAATATTTTTTCAAAAATACCTATTCTACTCAAAAATGAGTTTAAACAGTTGATAGTTTTCTAGATTAAAATTGTCCAAAAACTCATGGTTGAAGATTTGTAATTGGTATTGAATGCAGCTCTGAATCTTAGTTACAAAATCTGGGTAGTATTTTAGAACAAAGTTGAAGAGCTTTCTAATTCTAACCTTTACAGAAGTTTTTTGATTATCATTTGATTGCACAGCTATCTGCATAGCTAAAACTCTCTTATTCAAAATTGTATTCAAATTTTTCTCAGTTACAGCTTCCTGGACAACGGCCGATATGCACTCTTTTCTCAAAACCGTACATAGTAACTTTAATAATTCATAGATATGTAATTCTTTTACGAAGTGTAATTTGCGTTTTTGTCTCAGTTCTTCGATGCTTTCATTTCTTCTCTTAAAATAAATAACTTATTTTAAGTTCAGTTGTTTCTAATTTCGTTTTGTATGTTGACGCATAAGCCAAAACCCCGTGCTGTAAAATGGGTTCCACATAAGCGTTATATGCTTTCAGTATTTGATCTTTACCTAAAATTTTCCTCAACCTGTAATACATCCCACAAAACTTCGACCTTTATTTTCAATTTTTGTAATATGATCAGTACAGGAAAGTTTAGAGTCAATTTGAACACCTAAGTATCGGTACGATTGCTTTTCTTCAATATTTATTCCATTCAATTTGACATCTGATTTACCGCTGCTCTTCTTAAATACTATCATTGTTTTTGTTTTATCTTCATTTAAGGTCAGCTTGTTTTTTCTGCTGTTTTGTCCAACGCTCTTGGTGTTTACCGGGTAAGTCACTGTTTCTAGCTGTTGTTTTTATGACAGTGTCGTCTGCATATAAAATCAGATTACTTTCACTATTTTCATTTAGCTCAATATCATTTATATAAATGATGAAAAGAAGCGGGCTTAGTATGGAACCCTGTGGTACCACATAATTCACATTTTTTATTTTGAGATTGTTTGGTTTTAGTGGCAACGTATTGTTGTCGATTTTTTAAATAAGGTTTTAGAAGATCAAAAACAGGTCCCCAAAAACCATATGCGTCACATTTCTCAAGTAAAAGAATGTGGTCAACTGTATCAAAGGCTTTCTTAAGGTCACTGAATGTGCACTGTGTCTTCGTGGTATTAGAGTTCCAATCTTGACGCACTTCTTCTATTAGGGTTATCAAAGCATCAGTTGTACTCCTTTTTGATCTGAACAACAAAAACTGGCAGTTTTGTAGTCACTGATACTTAGAGAGATATTGGTTCATTCTGTTGCAAATGACCCGCTCAAAAATTTTACCCACAACTGGTAAAGGAGAAATTGGTCTGTAGATCGTTGACTTCTTTGGAGAGAGGTTTAATTTTGGCAAATTTGAAACTGTCTGGAAAAACTTGTCTATCCAAAAATTTTTGCAAAAATTTTTCAAAACTGGAAGCAAAAATGGTCATTTGTTTTTCAAGTTATAGTGATTATGTCCATATGTATCCAAACTAAACTTGGTTTTTAGCGATTCGACTATATTTGAAATTTCATTTTGTGTTATTTCAGCTAAAAACATTGAGTTAAATTATTTTCTGATTCTTAATTTTTTTAAAGTAATAAAATTCCTTACCAATTTTTCTCCAGTATTTGCAAAGAAATCGTTAAGTTCATCAAAATTTCTGTTTTTTTCTTACCGTTTGTTGTTTTTGGTAGCTAAGGTTAGATCATTATACAGACGGAAACGTTCTCTGCTGCTGTTGTTGGATTCCAATCGTAATTTGTATTGATAAAGTGCTTTTTTTTCTGACTCAGCATTCTGCGAATTAATTTGCTTTGAGATTCAAATTTACTTCTGGCTTCAGTGGTTCCAGTTTTCAAAAAACATTTCCTAAGCCGGTGTTTTTCTGAAGCTGCATTTTTCAATTCATTTTCAACCCAGTGCTTCGAAGTTTTTCTAATTGAAGTTTTTTCTGATAAAAATGATTCAATGTTTTTTCTGAGCTTTTCGTTCAACAATAAAAAACGCTCGTCACAATTAAATTGGCTAATTTTTGTTTAAACATCAAATAAATTTTCTAGTAAAGACTTATTTAGTTCTTTTAGAGAAGATTCCGATTCAAGTTGGAACCATGGTCGGGTTTTGGTAATAAAAGGTTCATTTTTAGTTGTTTGTGATGTAGCGTTTAAATTTACTCCATAATGATCAGTTACCGATGTTTTGAAGATGGTTACTGTTTTTTTTTACATTGGAAAAAATCAGATCTATACACGTCTTACTGGTCTTAGTTTCTCTGGTTGCTTGATTTCCATTTTGTAGAAAAAGATCGTTTCCATTTAATATATACTGATGAGTTAAGAGAGTCGTTTACTCTTTCTTAAAATAATTAATGTTGAAGTCACCACAAAGTAAATGATGTGTAGATGGTCCTACTATAATATCATCCAAAGTTTTTTTGTAGTATAAGGAGTGTTTGAGTTTTTACCGCGCTAGGAGGAATATAAACACACGTAATACTAGTATTTTTTAGTTTTTGGTTTGTAATTTTGACGCTTAATAATTGAATGTTGCTACAACTTGTTCTTTTTTTTATTTCATAATTTATTCCACATTTTGTATAAAAGCTTACGCCTCCTCCCCTACGATTACGAGAACTTTCAATGAGAGGTTGATTTTCTTTTTTTTGAAAATATTGATTTCTGGTTTGGTGAAAGCCAGGTTTCTGTGCAACATATCACGCTAGGCAAATAATTTAGTTGAGGGTGTTTCGATGTGAGGGTGGTTCATTAGACAGTTGTGACTTTTGTGAAATTGTTTGTTTTTTAAAGGAAACTGGAACCAATAGTTCAAAGTTGACTTTTTTGCAGCCATTAATTTTTGTGAAGAGCAGATGTTGGGTAGCAGCTTACTTTTTGGTTAATTTAATAAAACGGAACTAATAAGGCTGTCAGATTTTTGTATACGTTCAGATTAGAAGGAGAATATTTATTGGTACTTTAAACCAGACCATGCGAACTTAGATTTCGCCGTTTTGGTTTTCAGTCATGAGGGTTTTTAAGTGTTTCTCTTTTTCATAGGCACATAAACTGGCCGAATCAACAGCGTTGACAAAATGTTCGAACCGTTAAGGCAATGCATGGGGTGACCGTTATTTTGTGTAAATGTTTATACTGGCAATCGATCCTTACGGTTCTAGTTATGATTTCGGTGAGGTTTTCAATGGTTACAAACTGTCTTTAAGACGATGAATTTAAGGGCAGTTTTTTCGTGGTTATTGGCGCCGGGTTCAATTTTAGCACTGGGTTAAACTTTTGGCGCTGGGTTAGTCATCTAGCAATGTGATTATGGATTTATATTTCAGGAGCGGAATGAACTACTAGAGAAGGAATAATGGGATTGCACACTGATGTTGCCCCAGTGGATCAAGAACTATGAGGCTCCGCGTGATTGACTGGATGCTAATTTGGCATCAAAGTACTGCCAGACTTTAGTAACATCTTCATAGTTCATGTTGGTTATGAGTTGTAGCCAATGCTCAAATGTCGTTTTTGCGTACACATGGGAGCCAGCGTTATATTTATTTGCTGTTTTGCGCGGTTTTTAACCCATTTGTTAATCTTAACGGCGCTGTCTTTCGTCCCAGGAGCCACAAGGACACATTCATGGTGGATCGTAAACTCTTTCTCAAGCTATGATCTTGCTAACATAAGACAACTGACCAAACCGTAAAAGTTGATTCCTAAGGCCGGTAAAAACGGAGGACTGTCCATAACTCGGTAGCCATCATATAAACCGTAAATCTTCTGAGCATTGGACAACTCTTGAGCTAAAATGCGATGATAAAATAAACTCAGGACAGTTCGCTCGAAATGTTAAGTTTCTGGCTATGCAGAGAAAATGTAATTTGCAACTCTTGCGTAATGGTGTGGTACATTTACAGACTGAAACATAAGCTGCCCGAAACGAAGCGAGTCTACAGATCTGCATGTATTTACAACCCCTGGAAGCAAACCCGATAAAAGAAAATAATTCAAATGATTACACACAAAAACAACAACGGTGAAAAGGGATCGAAGGTGAAAGGGTTGATATGGGACGTTTCGGAAGCCGAATGACTAAGAACATCCGGGCAAAAAGGGTAGAGCTGAGTGAGTTGTTTCAAGGGTCGGACAAGTGATATCAACTGATGCAAAAAGATAAATAATTTCTTTTTTTTTTCACACTCTCGTCCTTTATTGAAAGCATAGAAAACAATGGTGCCTCTACAAGTGCAAGTACAGGGTGTAAAAATACATGACTAGAAAAATTACAAATATTGAAGCAAACATTAGTCTGAATTAGCTGAGTTTGAAGCTATCTACATGAGGTCTGGATGGAAGCCCGCGACTGATCTCCGCAATTTGAAAGCTGCGCCAATTTTATTCCCGCGATCAAAAAATTAGACAGAATTTCAAAGTCACGATAGTCTGGAAAAAGTTATGTTATCCGTACGGATATTACAGAAAACATCCTTTTTTAATGATCTAGATTTAGGTGCTAGAACTACCAGTTGGTAATGATTACAATTTATAAACATAACTGATTAATTAACACATATAGAAGTCTGATGATTAAAATAAGTACCTATTTATACGTAATGACATATGTACTAGTTATTATGAAACAATGTCTCTCAATTGATTCGAGGTCAGTGTCAGCCAGACTTAAACATGGTTAAATGATTTTAAATTGTTCTTTTAATCGTTCATTTCTCAGTTAGCGTCCAGCATAGACTCAGAAAAATAAAGATTATACCTCACTTACCAGATGAGGGTATAACATGGCGCAGCCAGCAATCACTAAAAACCCATTGGGGATCACACCGTTTTGGCAGAAAGCCTCATCGGACTCACTGGTAGAGTGGGATAAATGGAACCAGCAATTATTTCTTGGAATTATTGCAAAAGACGGTGTAAATTTATCGAAACTATTACAAACCCTCCAGCTATAAAAAAAAACCTCAATAACCAGGATATGAACTCCCCATCGAGGGGGAAACCGACAAACAAGTACGAGATCGAAATCTACGCAACCAAGAAAAACGAGTAGCGTGGGAAAATCAGTGTCAACATTTAGACAACCTTGGCCCAACAGTAGACGGAGTGCCGTGGGAAGAAGCGGACATCAAATGCCGGAGCTATATTTACTCGTGTCTGGGGACTGAAGGCCAAAGAAGACTGTCACAATATTACCCGAATCTCAAAATTCAAGAAATCTCAACAAGAGATTTCTGGGGAAGGTTAAAACGACTCTTTGTAAAGGAACGAAATGTAACATTTGACCGATATGAAGCTTTCACACGCAAGCAAGGAAAAACAGAAACCCTGGAAGAATTCCACTGTGGACTCACAGAACTCGTGGTCAAAGGCAACTTCAATTGTACCGCATGCAAAGATGGTGGACTCGAATCAGAAAAAATTTGAGATTTGTTTACAGCAAACATGACAAACGACGAAGTTCAAAAAGATCTTCTAGCTGAAAAGAAAACACCCGACCAAGCGTTAATGGTGTGGTTCATTTACAGACTGAAACATAAGCTGCCGAAACGAAGCGAGTATGTCTGGAAAATACTCCACGACTGGAAAAAAGCCTCGAGAATCAAGTCCACATCAGAAAGCGGGGATTGTCTAAGAGCCACACCGGATTTGCAAACATAAAATCAGAACCAATAAACTTCGTCCAAAGGAGGGGTGGTTATAAATCACAACCCCGGGGTGGACGCAGTCGTGGAGGAACAACGACGAGAAACAGTTCGGACAGATCCAAACAGGATAAAGATTGTTTCAAGTGTGGTAACGCCTTCTCAGCTAACCACCTGGCACAGTGTCCGGCGCGAGATAAAATTTGTAATAGATGTACAAAAAGGGGTCACTTCGCCAAACTATGCAAATCCAGTGGAGTAAAAGCTATTCAAGAAAACATTCCTCAGCAACAGGATATTCAAGAAACAGATATGACCACCTACGTCGATTATCTCCAAGCTGGTGATAAAATCCCGGGATGGGAGTTGGTACATCCAGATGATACATCTACCAACTGGATAAAATTCGAACCACGACGAGCAGAAGTCATAACAAATAATGATCTACAAGGTCATCTCATTCGGGTCCGTTCGGAGACAAACAATATCGTGTTTATCGCAGACACAGGTTCTCCAACATCTTTCGTGAATGAAAAAACAGCCAACCTTCTAACATCTACTGTCAAATCGGCGGTGAAAACGACATTGGGGGAAGACGACGAGGCCAACAGAATGGTTTGTTATAATGCTACAAGATCCCGTCACTTGGCATGCTGATAGCTCCTATAGAATCTGGAGGATGGAAGATCCAAACAGCTTCATTCATAGTGGTGGACGACAGACGAGCGAACATCATGGGACGCAACCATCTTCCCCAGATTGGAATAAAACTGCACCAGGAAAGAAAACCAGCTGGTAAGTCTAATTTTTACGTCAACAGCATCAACAAATCAGACACGCAAATAGCGGCGTGGGTTAAAACCACGTACCCTGGCCTTTGTACACGAATAGGGCGCTCCAAGAGTCACATGGTTCATAAAGAATTTTTAAAAGAATTCAAGGCGTTGCAACAACGTGGGAGACGTATCCCCATCCACATTCAAGAGAAAGTGGAAAATGAAATTCGATCGCTAATTGACCAGGGGCATATAATCCGTCTGGACAAATGCAGCGACCATCAATTCATAAGCCCTATTGTAATAACGGTAAAGAAAGATCAATCAATAAAATTGGCAATGGATTCGAAACAAATCAACAAATCTAACCATAAAAACAAATATCAAATGCCAAATATCGAGGTTTTGTTAGATAATATAGCACAATCAGCTCAGGAAGGAACAAACAAACCGGGGACCACGTATTTTTCAACACTAGATTTACGTTATGCGTATAGTCAACTGCCACTCGATGAAACAACACGAACGCAGTGTAATTTCAGTATAATTGGGGGTAGGGCTACCGGAACCTACCAGTTCCAAACAGGCTTTTACGGACTCACCGGTATGCCCGCTGAGTTTCAGAAAGCCATTGATCTGACCCTCAATAATGAAAAAGATACGTTTGCATTTTTAGATGATATCCTGATTATTTCTCACGGTACCAAAGAACAACACATAGATAAACTAACGAAACTTCTTAACAAGTTAAATATCGAAAACATGGCCATCTCCGTTGACAAATATAAATTTAGGTGCAAAGAAGTAGAATGGTTAGGCTTCGTAATTAATGAATATGGAATAACCCCTATGCAAAAGAAAACCGATGCTATAGTAAACTTACACCACCCAAAAACTTTTAAACAACTCAAAAGTTTTATGGGATATGTTCATCATTTGAACAAGTTTAAACCTAATCTGGCTCAATTATGTACTCCGCTACCCTCCCTACTGTCTGCAACCAACAAATTTAATTTTGTATGGAAAGAGGAACAAGAAAAAGCGTTTCGTAATATACTAGTGGCAGTTTAAAATATTACGGAAAATAGACATTTCGTAAGCAACAGAGAAATACGGATTGTTTGTGACGCCAGCCGCGAGGGACTAGGAGCGGCAGCGGCACTCGAAAAAGAAACACCAGATGGATGGGCAACCATTGCGTACGCATCGCGTTTTTTGAATTCGTGTGAACAAAAATATTCAGTTAATGAGCTTGAGCTCTTAGCCGCAGTATGGGCTATCGAACATTATCAAGATTACCTCTATGGTAGACGGTTCACGTTAATCACAGATCACCAAGCATTGGTAAGTGCCCTACAAAGTAACCGAGGTAACAAAACCTATCAAAGTCGGTTAACTAGATGGATTGATAGACTCATTCCGTTTGACTTTGATATACGCCACCTTGCTGGCAGTAAAATGGGTCTTATTGATTACATTTCACGACATCCAGTTCGTAAACCACAACCCCCGGCATATTGGGAAGAACAGTTTGTCGTCGCGTTAATCGACGACTTCGTCACATGCTTAGAATTTCAAGACAGCAGTAATCTAAAACATCTCGTTGAACAAAAATCCAATTGGAAATCTAGGCACCAGAAAGCTCAACCGGAACGAGAACGGTGAAGTTTCAAATTCGGTTCACACACAAACTGCATTCACTGTTAATAGTAAATTATTTCAAAACAGTCGCTCTCAAACACAAAATTCACGTTCTATAGAAAGTTGCAAAAATTATTACAACAAACAATCGAAAATGAATAGTCAATTACAACAAGGCATGGCTTTGCCCCCTTTCAAACGCCTCACAAGAAAAGGCCACAGCGGCTCTCAAACGCTACTTTTGTTTCCCCCAATAAATTACGCCACGTTTAATGATTACTTATACAAACCGCCACCGCCAGAACTTGCAATTAGTGACGTGACCCATCAAGTCATCCCATCGGAGGAGAGCTATACGTTTCGGAGGATCGAGAACGAGAAAATTAACGCCATCTGTCAAACCATTCCAGAAGAGACGACCACATCAGAATGCCAAACAACCACGGTGGAGGAAGACACGCCACTATTTCGTAAGAACCTTTGGCAGCAGCTACGCGACGTGATCGGAATCTCTCACCATTGATAAACATGATCAAGCAACAAAAATGGGACAATGTGAAGCAATGCTATGGCCCCTACTTCTACAATGTACGTCATCGATTATCAGTCAGGGACGGCATTTTACTATATGACGACAGGGTCGTTACTCCAAAACAGTTACGACCAACAATGATGGACGCCCTACATCTAACTCATCCAGAACAAGGCGGCATGATCGAAGCCGCCAAACATGTGTGTTATCCTTACCCGCATCGGGATATTATGGCCACCGCACAAAATTGTAAAAACTGCCGCGAAAAAGGTAAGAATCTTTAGGTCATATCAGGAAAAAAGCATTATACGACTTTGGACGCGGTCGTTGAGCCAAACGAAAAAATCCAGCTGGATTTTGCGGGCCCATTAATGGATAAAAACGATAAAGAAGTCTAAATTTTAGTTGGAGTAGATCGCTTCTCACGCTTCCCATACGCAAAAATGGTTTCAAATAACAGGGCTGATACAATCATCCGATTTATGCAAAAACCATATGCTAAACCATGGGGTACCCCGTAATATCAGATGTGATCAGGCACAAGGTTTTCGGGCCAAAAAGTTTTTAATATATTGTAAGACTAATAATATCAAGCTAATATTCGCACCAGTGGATGACCACAGAGCAATGGGAATGGTTGAACGGCTAATAAGAACCCTCAAGTCGAGACTAGCAATCATGAAAATCGACAAAAATAATAAACCATATAAACTTGCATCTGACGTCGCTGAGCTAATTAAAACACTTCGTATTACACCTAACGCAACCACAAAAGTAACTCCGTTTGAGGCTCATTTTGGACGACGGCCCAATACACCATTAACGAATATTAGCACATCACCGAAACTCTCAAATCTTTCATGGGAAAACACTAGGCTATCATGTTTAGATGAGAAAGTCCTCACAAAACCAGCACTCTCAGCGGAAGCTATGTGGGATCGAGAAAATAACAGTGACGAGGAACTGGATCTCGTATACCATGGAACGGATGCTAGAGGACTAGGAACGCAAAAGAAAAAAGATCACCAATACTTGCCGGAACCCACTTGTACTCCAGTTGACTCTGGAAAAACGGACACTGCCACAACAGCTGCTAACCCGCGGGGTGCAACGTGTACCTCTATAGACGTGAACCCGGGAAAGCAACGCGCCAGAGTCCAACCGGATTCCCGTAACCAACAGGACGCAATTACGCTGGAAAGCAGCGATGACAAGTACGATGAACAACTCCTCAAGAATTTCCCGATAGGTGCGCATTTTCCTCTTTCAAATGAACCTTACGACGCGTTAAAACTCAAACGATCATTTCTAATGGAAAAGTCTAATAATCTTGAAACTTTAAGAACGCGTAAACCAATAAGATTGCTCACCAATCAGGAAAAACAAAATCTACAAAGGGCACCCCTAGTTTTTTTAAAAGACCGATTTAAAAGTCCCGCGCACACAATTGACCCTAAAACCGGACGTCGATTAGAACAGGTAGCTGGAAAATCAGAAACTATCGCACGGAAAATTAAAAACCCGGGCACGTTTGGGGCACAATTCAAGATTATTGAAAATGGTTCTGTCCAAAATTACTCTCCACATACCGCATGGATTAGAGAGGATGGAAAACAACCACGGGTTGTTCGACACGACGGTGTAGCGTTCATTCCGGACCCAAGGGTCTACGGAAAGTGTAGGCCTGCAGCTTTAAAGGATTATGTGGCATATAAGCATCTACCTCGAGCAAAACCACGTGTTTCAGGAGAAAAGACCACGAAACCCCTGCCTGCCACTGCGGACACACAGGGTACAATCAGCCCAAAGCGCTCACCTCCGAAAACAATCCAAGACGTCCTGCAACAAACGCTAAACAGAAAAGCCTTAGGACCACAAAAACTGTTCAGTACGTTCAACAACAAATCAAAGCTCGCTCAACACGCAAAGCAACAAACGAAAATCTCCAAACCTCAACAACGCCCAAAACCTTCTGAAAAAATGAGTCCGCAGAAAAAACCGAAAGTTGATCTATCAAAAGTTCAATTCGAGTGCGACACGTCCATTTCACTTTCGTCAGACACAGACGTGAACGAGAAAACGCCATCACCTGATAAGCCGGCCGCAAAACGATTGGACATAAAGGCCACACCGGAGCAAAAGTCACCCGAAATTCGACGATCATCCAGACAAAGGAACAGTGCACTAGCCACCAAACTCGGAGACGCCATAACCATTGCACAAATTGCAGAAGCTTCTGTACCTTGCCTGGTAGCGCACGTAGAACTCACTACAGCCGACGTCAACGGCCAAGACCAACCAATCGTAACTCCGCAAAACAACCAGAATCCGGTTCCCGGAACGCTCCCGTCGCTCTGTTCTTCCGAGGAAATAATGTGTACCGAAATACATATGGAAACAGAAACCCCGGAAATCACAAGAAACGATAATTTACACGACACTACACCGGCAGCAAAAAAACAATAAGCTCCCGATACATCTTAGACAAAGCTAGGAAAACCAAAGAATCCTTCAGCAAGAATTTCGAGGAGGCAATGAATATGCTCCAGGTCATTTCACCAGTAAGAGGAATCTCCATGACCTTTCAGCGCGAAAGAGAAGAAGTTACGAAACAAACCGCATCACACAGCGCACCCCGAAGGGAAAAAGACCTACAACCAGAAAACACCAGAACCACGGAGAAAGAAAAAGGGAATAAGCGAATTCTCACTTAATCAAAAAGAGGGAAATGTTATCCGTACGGATATTATAGAAAACATCATTTGTTAATGATCTAGATTTAGGTGCTAGAACTACCAGTTGGTAATGATTACAATTTATAAACATAACTGATTAATAACACATATAGAAGTCTGATGATTAAAGTAAGTACCTATTTATACGTAATGACATTTGTACTAGTTATTATGAAACACTGTCTCTCAATTGATTCGAGGTCAGTGTCAGCCAGACTTAAACATGGTTAAATGAATTTAAGTTGTTCTCTTAATCGTTCATTTCTCAGTTAGCGTTCAGCATAGACTCAGACAGATATAGATTATACCTCACTTACCAGATGAGGGTATAACAAGTTAGTTGCGATATATGTTAGTTTAGTCACACAATAGTCAGGAAACTTGAAGCACTTTACTTCGAAACTCAGTCGCGGTTGTCCAGAAAAAGCATCAAGATAGTATAAAGTTTTTTTGGCGAAAGGCTTTTAGCGTAAAAGGCATGAGTGGAAAAAAATGGCAGATTAAATTGATCTTGAAATAATCTCGGAATAAATAATCTGAATCTAAATTCAGTTTTTTATTTAAGATTTTTTACAACAATGAGCAAATTTTAGGTTTCAGAAAAAGGAAAAAGATCACAATAGAAGAACTGAAATTCCATAATAAAAGCATTTTTTTGTCAGTTCATAATACTTTATAGTAAACCGGGCAACAGTCTTGTCAGTCGCGGACATTTTTACTATAGTCGCGGATATTTTTTTCTTTGGTCGCGCTGGTCTCAAATGGATCTCCTTGCAGTGGTCCAAAAGTACCCGTTTTCTGTCGCGACGGCCTGTGAAAACCAAAAATGGATCGTGATCATCAAAACCAAAAATTCAGCCCGAGCAATTTGGCTGTTTTTTGTTAAACTAGAGTTTTATTAAACTCATTATAAATTCAAGCTATCATGCGCTTATACTCAATCAGAGAAAATTTTGTCCTCAAATACTTGGGTCAACTTCCCATGTGTATAAGTTTGCGATCCTAGAACGGTATTGAAAACGGACTTTCGCGATTGAAAAAAGGCATCTAAAATTTCGTGACAAACTTAGCAACATAAACCGCGCAAACTGGCAACTTAAAATTTGCAAAATTGAAACTCGACTCGGGCAATATTGTTCATTGTCCCAAACGGTTAATTTAGATTCTCCTCGATTTGAAGATGCCAAAATCAGCGTCCATGGTATCAGTGAATTTTATCCGTCCCAACAGTCGTACAAAATTGAAGATTTTTTTTTTGGTCCCCAAGATTGCAAACTATCTACTATCAAAGGTCTGAATATACCTATTAATAATTGGGTAAATTACCTGAGGAGAGTAGTACACCAATTGTTAGTAAGGGTAGTTTTAAGGGTTGAGTCAAAGGAGTTCCATGCAGTTGGGCATCAGTTGAGTAAGTACATGAAAAATAATACAATAGTAAATCAGGGCTAAAACTAAGGTAAATATAATATCATAAATAGGGATATTATATTACATGGTACGGGGAATACTAAAAGGCGAACGTTAGAAAAAGGGGAACTGTTAATAAGGGGGTTATTCAGAAAAGTTGATATTAATCCCGAGTTTTCGTATAAATTGAAACATTATTTTACCTGAAAGTTTGTCATTTCCTTGTAAGTCATGCTGTTTTTGAAAAGTTGAGAGAAACGAGTGAGTCAGCTTGGCTGTAATGTCAAAAGTCAAGTTGAGAGAAAGGTGACCTTAATTGTTTACAATTAACACCCGCCCACATTTGCAGAGCTTGCAAATAAAGTATTGAATAAAATAGTAAGGATACGGTAAAAATACAAAGATAAGGGAACCAGTAGATAAGGGAACCAGAAATTGTTCTTTTTCATCTTCATCTTGGTTTGTCTATCGTTGAGCTGATTGTCTTAGTTGAATTGACGAGTCGTAGATTTGTTCATCTTTGTCGAGTTGATATGTTGAAGGCTGAGTTGCGTGATTATTTGGTTGGTTAGCTATTTGGAGCTTGGTTACTGCGAAACTGGGAAAACGCGGCTCAATTTGACCACAGATCGAACTTTGAATCCAGTTGGCGTTTTCAGCTTCACTGAGCGGACTATTCCATCTTGTCCAGGAAAGGTTTCCACCACTTTAGCAAGAGGCCACAGTCCACGAGGTGTAAAATCCTCCAACATCCAGACCATGTAGTCGGGTTGCAAATTGGAAGTCGCAGAAGTCCACTTTGATCGTTTCTGCTGACCTGGTAAGTACTCTCGAAGAAAGCGATTCCAGAAGTGATCTGCGAGTAGTTGGGATGCTTTCCATGATTTTGACAGAGATAAATCCTTGTCCTTGAAGATACCAGGCGGTAAATTTGGAGTTCCACGACCAAGAAGGAAATGGTTGGGAGTGAGAGGCAGATCATCTTTGATGTCGTCAGACACATTGGTTAAAGGTCGTGAATTCATGGTTGATTCAATTTCGGTCGTGAAAGTAGCCAGTGTTTCATAGGAGAGTGTTCTTGATCCGATGACTTTGTACAGGGAAAGTTTAAATATCTGAACTAGTCGTTCCCAAGAACCACCAAAATGAGGGGCCGCAGGAGGGTTGAATTTCCATTCGAGTGATACGTCCAGCTGATTGATGCTTTCCACAAATTCTTTGTTCTTTTCCAAGTTGTCTAGACATTTCTTCAGCTCAGAATTGGAGCCCACAAAACTTGTCCCACAATCAGAAACCATTTTCGATGGTTTTCCTCGCCGGGCAAAAAAGCGTCTGATACAAAGAAGAGTGCTGTCTGTCGATAGTCCTAATGAGATTTCAAGATGCACAGCTCTGATCACTAAGCATGTGAACAGTAAAATATACGCTTGGTATTGTTTTCCTTGAAGGATGATGGGAAAAGGTCCAACGTAGTCCAATCCAGTCGTTGCAAAAGGAAAATGATTTTTTGATGGCAGTCGATCAATTGGAAGATCTGACATCTGAGGGTAGTCGACTTGTTGTTGCATTCTTCTGCAGGGTATACAACTGTGTATGATACTTTTCAGCATGACGCGGCAGCGAAGAATCCAGTAGTTTTCCTGTGCTATGGCCATTGCTTGTTCCTTTCCGCAGTGGGAATGTTGAACATGGATGTTAGCTAACAGCAGGCGAACATTGGGGTTTTCACCAGCGAGAATGATTGGATATCTAGCTGATAGCATGATAGGGGCACGCGTGAGACGTCCACGAGAACGCAGGATACCGAAGTTGTCCACAAACGGTGCTAATGTTCGAAGTCTACTTTTGCCTTCAATTGGTTTTTCTTTTTTGATGTCTGAAATTTCAGAGACAAAATCTGTCCTTTGGGCAGTTTTAATTATGAGAAAGTGCGATTTCGTTAGATGCAAGAGTTGAAGATCGACCTTCGACTGTTTGTTGATCTTCCGTTTGAGATTTTCTGCGAATAAGAAGCAGTATGCAACTGTCCGTATTAGTCTTTTCCAGTTGCTGAAGCGTTTGATGTCAAATATAGGCTCAAATTTAGCCTCTAATGAAGTAACGAATACAGGAATGGTCTCAAGCCGAATGTTTTCCTGTGAAGGCCATTGAGAAGAATCGTTCAACAGAAATTCCGGTCCTAGTAGCCACCGACAGCTTGAGGTCATTTCTAAAGCAATGTATCCTCTGGTACCGTCGTCAGCAGGATTTAGCAGAGTTGGAACGTGAAACCACTGTTCAGGTTTAGAAACGTCTAAAATTTTCTGAAGAGGTGTTCGCAGCCAATACAAATCAGTAGTACTGTCAGACCAGAAATAAGTTTTTTCAACTTTGAGGTCAATTTCCTCTGAAACAAAGAGCGATAGTTGGGCAGCATATACTGCAGCTTGCAACTCGAGATTGGGAATTGTAACACGTTTCATAGGAGCGACTCTTGTCTTTCCTATTATAAACTTCAAAGATGTGGAGCCGTCGCTGTAGACTATTCTTAGGTAGCAAACAGCAGCGAGAGCGAATTCTGATGCATCACAAAACGTGTGAAGCTGGATTGAAGCAGGGTTTTCTTTATCAAAGAAGTTCCTTTGGAATGAAACAGTTTCGAAATTTTCCATTTCGTCTACCCAAAGTTTGAAATCGGGAAGTTTATCCGTGTCTAATGGAGTATCCCACTTAACACCTTGTGACCAAACAGATTGGAGAACTTTTCGAATCCGAATTGTCAATGGAGCCACTATTCCGAGTGGGTCAAATAAAGAAGCGGTATACTTCAGGAGTTTCCGTTGCGTAGCAATGCCAATACGTAGAATTTTTACAAACTTTTTGTTATCGATGAAGTAGCAGTCAGTGTTTGTATTCCAGTGAACACCGAGAACTCGTTGATGTTTAGGCGTTGGATCATTAGGGCTGACTAAAATATTTGGATCAATTGAATCCAGGAATGGTTTACTGTTTGAGTTCCACTTATTCAAGTTGAACCCACCTCGAGATAAAGATCCTCGTAGTTGTGTCATTTGTTGGAGGGCTTCTTCTACCGTTGACGAAGTGACATACAAATCATCCATGTAGATATTCCGTTGAATGATTTCAGAAGCCAGAGGAAAGTCGTTTTTACTGTCTGATGCACATCGTCGTACTGCGTAGCAAGCCACGCATGGTGAGTCTGTGGCACCGAAAAGGTGTCGTGTATATTCGTGAGTTTCTAATTTACCATTTTCTTTCCAAAGGTATCTTAGAAAAGGTCTATCCTTTGGGCTGACTAGCACTTGCATAAACATAGCATCTATGTCAGCAGATATTGCTATTTTATTTTGTCGAAAGCGAATTATGAGACCTGTTAAGTTGCACAAAAGATCGGGCCCTTTGAGCAAACTCGAGTTGAGCAAAACGAATTGAAAGGGGAAAATTGATGAAAATAACTTAATACATTATTCAAAGTAAATGAAGCTATGAACAATTGAAACGTTTAAAGTTTACATGGGTTAGAAATCAAGAGCAATAATTGATCTTTTTTTTTTTTAAAAATGTAAATCAAATAAACTGCGATTAACTGTAAATAAATGAAATAATATTGTAATGGGGAAGTATTATAACAAGATATAATAAACCGCAGACGTAAAAACTGGGGAGGAAAAACAGTAACTAACCATAAATTTTTGGTTGTGGGGGAATAAAAAACACAGTGTAACGAGCTAATCAAAACTTTTTCGGGGCGCCAATATTAATAATTGGGTAAATTACCTGAGGAGAGTAGTACACCAATTGTTAGTAAGGGTAGTTTTAAGGGTTGAGTCAAAGGAGTTCCATGCAGTTGGGCATCAGTTGAGTAAGTACATGAAAAATAATACAATAGTAAATCAGGGCTAAAACTAAGGTAAATATAATATCATAAATAGGGATATTATATTACATGGTACGGGGAATACTAAAAGGCGAACGTTAGAAAAAGGGGAACTGTTAATAAGGGGGTTATTCAGAAAAGTTGATATTAATCCCGAGTTTTCGTATAAATTGAAACATTATTTTACCTGAAAGTTTGTCATTTCCTTGTAAGTCATGCTGTTTTTGAAAAGTTGAGAGAAACGAGTGAGTCAGCTTGGCTGTAATGTCAAAAGTCAAGTTGAGAGAAAGGTGACCTTAATTGTTTACAATTAACACCCGCCCACATTTGCAGAGCTTGCAAATAAAGTATTGAATAAAATAGTAAGGATACGGTAAAAATACAAAGATAAGGGAACCAGTAGATAAGGGAACCAGAAATTGTTCTTTTTCATCTTCATCTTGGTTTGTCTATCGTTGAGCTGATTGTCTTAGTTGAATTGACGAGTCGTAGATTTGTTCATCTTTGTCGAGTTGATATGTTGAAGGCTGAGTTGCGTGATTATTTGGTTGGTTAGCTATTTGGAGCTTGGTTACTGCGAAACTGGGAAAACGCGGCTCAATTTGACCACAGATCGAACTTTGAATCCAGTTGGCGTTTTCAGCTTCACTGAGCGGACTATTCCATCTTGTCCAGGAAAGGTTTCCACCACTTTAGCAAGAGGCCACAGTCCACGAGGTGTAAAATCCTCCAACATCCAGACCATGTAGTCGGGTTGCAAATTGGAAGTCGCAGAAGTCCACTTTGATCGTTTCTGCTGACCTGGTAAGTACTCTCGAAGAAAGCGATTCCAGAAGTGATCTGCGAGTAGTTGGGATGCTTTCCATGATTTTGACAGAGATAAATCCTTGTCCTTGAAGATACCAGGCGGTAAATTTGGAGTTCCACGACCAAGAAGGAAATGGTTGGGAGTGAGAGGCAGATCATCTTTGATGTCGTCAGACACATTGGTTAAAGGTCGTGAATTCATGGTTGATTCAATTTCGGTCGTGAAAGTAGCCAGTGTTTCATAGGAGAGTGTTCTTGATCCGATGACTTTGTACAGGGAAATTCTGGTAAATTCACCTATGAAGAAAAAAATCTGGAAACTTCGGGCCAAACTGAATAAAATTTAACAGAACTTGAGTAAGTCGATTAAAGTTGTTTCCTTTTGAACAAATTGAAAGAAGATATTAATCGACTCAAAAAGTTTTGGGCTCTTTTGGGCTCTATTCCAGTTTCCCACCGCCCTCGTAACGTCAAAAAATAAAAAACGGTTCAAAAATTTTTATTTTGCAAACAGGCGTTTTGCATGTAAAGAAACATTGTAAAAATTTGTTTACCTGCTCATGCTGTCACGTTTTGATGCAGTGTATAAAATGAAAAGATATTTTTAATAGACTTTCATAATTAGGTTTCAGAAAAAATCGAAAGAGGGAACTGAAAAAGAGCCAATTTTTGGGGCGCATACAGTCAAAGAGATGCTTTTTTATCGCGCAAAATTGCAGTACAGATGTATTGGTCGCAGAAAGTCGCAAAATATCTATAATGTCTGTCGCACAAGGTTATCGAAAAATCCTTGGTTGCGCAGTGGCACAAATTTTTTGCTAGTGCGAATTTGAGTTTTTTGTGTGTTGCGCAAAGTTGCTAAGAAAACAAAAACAATCGTTGAGCAGAGCCGCAACATATCAAAGTTGCGCACAGTTTTTTGGCAGCGCAAAGTCGAGACACCCCCTGTTTGAATCGCGATAGGCGCAACATAAATTTTTTGGACCGCGCAAAGTCCTGATATGTCTTTTCTGGGCCGCAACAAAATCACCGCAGCGTTAGAGTGATCTACGGTTAGGATTGTCGCCTCGGGTGCGAGAGCTCCAGAATTCAAGGCCCGGCTGTCCCCTTTATTTCAAATGGGTGTATTTAACTATTTGGCTTTTTTCCAATTTCCCCCACTTTCAATTTTATTTATTGGAAACTGCTTTAGCGTTGACACAATTCAATAAAGTTTGGCATTTGAGCAAACTAGCATTCGCTCTTCACACCTTACAGATTTGCATTCCATACCTTACAATGTAAAATTGCTTGTTTAGCCATAATAGGCTATAATAATAAAAAATGTGAAAGGTGGGAAAGATGGAGGAGCCGACCATTTTTATCTACTGCAATTCAAAAGTCTTTGCTCGCTCCTGTCATAGAGCTCAGCCTAATAACCAGGCTTGACAAAAAATATTTGTCATACAAATTCTGACAATGAAAAAATGCTTATCATACTATTTTATACTATTTCATGAGCTCAAAAAATAGTAAGAAACGAGCAAAATAATTCTTTATTTAAACTATGAAATTTAGTTTTAAGCAATTTTTTACACACTGGAAGTAAATTAATGGCTTTTTCTTCAACCTTTTCATCTTCAAAAATGTATGAAAATGGTATGAGAAGCAATTTTGTTTATAGTATGAAACTGTATGATAAGCCTTTTTTTCCATAGAATGAAATAGTATGATAATCATGTTTTCCATGCTATGAAATTGTCTGAAAAGCATTTTTTTTTTCAATTTATGAAACTGGTTGAAATCCTTTTTTTGCATTGTTGAAACTTTAAATTGTGAAAAAAATTTTGAAAGAAAATAGTGAAATTTTGAAAAAAATTTCTACAAAGAAAAACGTTTGTCATGAAAATTCCATACATGAAAAAGACATGGTAAGCAATTTTAATCCAAAAAATCGTTTTAATCAATTTTAATTTAAAAAATCCAAGAAAAAAAAATATGTACTAGAAGTCTTTGGAATAAGTTTAAATTTTTGTATGAAAACTGTATGATACATTTTTTTTTCATAGACGCCATATATGAAAGTGTATGATAAGCATTTTGTTTATGGACGTCAACGCGGGAAGTTTCCTTAGCCGGGTTCTAAAACAGGAACGAGCCAAGACTTTTGAGCTCGGTTAAATTGCTAAAGGCTTAATTTCAAATAATGGGGACAGCCGGGACTTGAACCCGGGACCTCTCGCACCCGAAGCGAGAATCATACCCCTAAACCACTGTCCCTTTGACTTCACCGAATATCATTTCTATCAGACTTTGCTCGCTCAACCGACTAAGGTTTTTTTCTTGGCCATCACGAGGTCAAACTGTGCATTTTGTGAATTGTAAGCGGATTCCACAACAAGGACGCTCCCTTTACTCTTCTTTCGTTCTTCGTTTTCTTTGATCGTTCCGACAAAAATATAATATGTTTAAAGACTTGTTTCTGGAATCCAGGAATATACAGATACAAGTTGTGCGCCTATCCAGTGCACAATTTGGCCTCTTTATGGTTTTCAAACTTTTGTATTAGTACTAAAATTCACTTTTTTATCTAACAAAATTAACAGAATTATTTTTCTGCTAAATTCATCATTTCATTGGTTTAAAATTAGCAGTTTTTTTTTGTTGTTGGACTATACAAGAAAGGATTTCACAGGAAAAATGTTGGCTCTTTTTCCTCAGACCCACCAATCCCCTCACCGGAGGGGAATAATTTTGTTCGTATTGTCCGGTTGTTACAAAAATTGTCATGCGGTTAAATTGGGCCATTATAGAAACGATGCCTATGTGAGGAGGGGGGGGGGGGAGAAAAAAGAGGCAAATGTGGGACGGCAAACGGGAAAGAGCCATTTTTTTTATTGCGCCGAAACTGTTTTATTTGAGATTTTTTACCCTTTTTACTTCTACGCAATCGCGCAGATTAAAAATTGCTACAAATTTATATTAGCTTTCAAAAATTAGACAACCTGCTTTCTTAACTCAGTTCATTGTTACCATGGCTCTTTTCAATGCCACGTTTCAAAATTTCTTTATCCATAGTTGTTTAACCTATTTTTACGGCTGAATGTGTGATGTTACTTACAAAGTTTGGTATGAAGAACAAATTTGTTCACAATAGTTATAAATTGATCACTATGCCAAGTTTCGTTGCATTATGAAAAAGATAAGTTGGGGGTTTTTCGAAACATTTATTGAAAAACTCAAAGCTGAAGTAAAAAAAGGCACTTAAATTTTGGAACTTAGTTTCTCATTTTGGTTTCTCTTTCAATCATTTTTATATCAAAAACTAAAAAAACAACCACTCAAATCATACCAAGGCCTGTTTTTTCGTACATTATACGGACTCTGCTCAAGACTCTTTGAATACATATCTTTTGAAGTAGGCTCCTTTGAACAAAGAGATCTTTCCGAGATACTTGAAAAAACATTTCCATCACTTTTCTCCGACTTCCTCCATGGGTTAAACGACCGGCTTGTCAAACTTTTAGATTTCCTCCACGGATTGAAAGTCCTTTTGGATATCTTTTCTGCTTTTCTCCAGGGGTTAAATCGCTTCGCTGTTGCAGGCGTTGATGATGATAACCTTCCTGTCTTCAAGTTTCTTCTTTTAGCCGTTTTCTCTGACCTTTTCTTGCTCTTGTTTCGTTTACAAGGTTTTCCCTTCTTATTAGCTTTACTCTTTTTGACATTGTTTGTCTTCTTCTTACCAATTTGGTTTGCTTCGCCAATTAAATCTGTTGTTTTGAGCCTGTATGGCGGAGCTACTGGCCTTGCAATGTTGGGTTTGGTTCTGAGTTCTTGCGACGCTTGAGCCGATTGAATTGCTTCTCGTTTCTCTCGCATTGCACAACTCGATCCCATACAATTCCGAAGCAGTTGATCCGAGTTGCGAACCAGAAGTTCTTTGTTCACGCCGCTGTTTGAATTTGTTCTCGTCTCTTGCATCCATGCTTGTCGTAGTAACAGTGCTAGTGGAAAGTGAAGAAAGACGAAAGTGATCGTTGCGAGAAGATACGATCGACAAATATACTAAAACAAGGGGAAAAACAGTTGGGAAGCAATTAAACATGAAAACTTTAAGATTATATTTCAGAATATCTAAGATATCTAAGAATTTCAAACTTTGTTATCGTGTTTATCTCATAAACTATTTGGGCAAAAACCATTTTGTGTCAATAGCGGAAGACTAGATCATTTCAGGCTCTTTTCCAGTTTCCCCCCTTTCAAGTTCAATTTTGAAAAGTCTATTTAACGTTGTCACAATGCAATGAAATTTGGCGTGGTGAACTAATCGACAATTATGAACAGATTTGTTCTTCATACTTTACAGCGTAACATCACGCATTTAGCCGTAATAACACGTAAAACAAATATAACACTCGGTATTTTGAAAGGGGGGAACTGGAAAGGAGCATCGGCTCTTTTTCCTTTTCCCCCCACCTGCAAAATTTTACTAGTGAAGTTTTGTTCACTTTATCCGAATGTTACAAAAATTGGCATGCGAACTAATTAGGCCATGACAAACATTTTTGATTTTCATAATTAACCTTGTAAAATCCCTCGTTACACATAAAATTGACGCTTTTGTGAGGCGGGGGGGGGGGGGGGGGGGGGGGTGGTGGAGGAAAAAGAGCCGGAGCCTCTTTTCAACTTTCGAAAAAGAGCCGATAGTGCTTGAAAAAATACTTTGTTAACTATAATAAACTTACCATTTCTTTGAAATCAATCGAGGCTAGTTATTTTTGAATAAAATTTAAAAGGACGTGGGAGAAATTGGTACAACTCTTGGACACTTTCTTGCAAGATGGTTAAATTAAAAATGACTCCCAACTGGAAAACTCTCCGACAAAATGTCAACTCCCGCTTTTTAATTGAATTTGTTTATATTTTAAATAAATGAAATTGTTTCAGATGAGAATATTTACATCGAAACTAATTCATAATTTTGTAAAAATTTTTTGGCTTTTTGGCTCTTTTTCCTGCCATTCCCACATGGGGGCTTGCAAACACAGTAATTATCGTATCCCTGGCCCGAAGCGCATGTACAGCATTTGGTTACAGTCATACACCTCAGTCTTTTGACCTTGAACCCCGTAGTCTTTTGATTTGTACGGGCGGGTATGACTGGAGCTTTTCATTCCGCAAATAGGAAGCTGTTAGGATCTAGGAACGTAGAGGGTCACTTGGACGTTTCAAGCGCAGGGCTTCAACTACTCCACACCAATCAGCCCTACAGATAGCTATGAGATTGGAACCCTCAATCTTTCGATCGTAGGCTCTCCGACGTAACTTCTGTGCTACAATTCCCCGAAGTATCTTCCATATGAAAAATATTTAAAGCAGTTTTTTTTTAAACCCAAATATTTAAAGCAGTTTTAAAAATATTTAAACCCCAACCCCCCCCCCCCCCCCTCCCACCTCGCACTAGCTTCAATATATATGTGTAACGAGTGGTTTTACGAGGTTAAGTATGAAGACTAAATATGTTCGTCGTATCTTTATTAGTTCGTATGTAAATTTTCATTACAATCGGACAATGTGGTCAACAAAATTACATGTAAAAATTTGCAGGTGGGGGAAAGGAAAAAGAGCCGGCTCTTTCACGATGCTGCCCAACCCCCCTTCATCCCCCCCCCCCGCACAGACACCCCTCTCCCTTAATTTTTTCTGAAATCGAGTCACCGCTGCTCATTTAAAACGACTTTTGATGCTATAATTTGCAAAAAGATGCTCTCTTTCCGTTCCCCTTACCTGCGCATTTTTACAAGTATTTTTTTTTTCACATGTCCGATTCTTATGAAAATTGACATGCAGAATAACTAGGCCATGACAAACATTTTTGGTCTTCCCTCGTTACACCCTAAAATTGATGCTTGTGTGGAGGACGGAAATAGAGCTCAAAAAAGCTCTTTTCAATTCCCCCCCCCCCCCCCATTATTTGAATTTCATTTTTGAATTTTTTTTAGTCAAAGTGAAATGAAATTTTGCATGGTGAAAAAACTTAACTTATGTGAACACTATTGCTCTTCATACCTTACATCGTAAGATCACGCATTTAGACATAATGACAGGTCAGACAACTAAGAAATTGGAACATACGAAATGTGATGATGGGGGCGAATAAGACCCTGCAAAAAACTTGGTCGTGTTAAAACAGTTTACTGATTTTTTTCTCTCCCTTTTCTCACATATGCATCAACTTTATGATGAAACGAGAGGTTTTATAAGGTTAACTAGGAAGACTAAATATGTTTGTCATGTCCTAATTAAACAGCATGCCAATATGCAAGAGTAAGGAATGTAGTGAATACTCTTATTTAGGTCTGGATGATTTTTTGGGATCTTTTCTAGTTCCTTTCTTTGATTTTTTTTTTTGAATTTCAATATAAAAATCTATTCAAACTACCTTTTCATGTTCAAAACTGCTTCAAAAACATGATCAGATGAACAATATTTTAAAACATTTCTGACATGCAAAACGCTGAGTGAACAGTTTTTCTACAGCCTCTTTCTGTAAATTTACGAGGGGGTGGTAAATTGCTAAGGAGCTTTTTTGTTTTTGTTTCAAGAAAAATTTCTTCTGCTGTTTTTTTAAGTTTAGCTCATTCTCTTTGTTAAAAAGAAGGCAAATTCTTTTTTGAACACTAAAAATGTAGAGTTCACGAAAAACGTGATCGACTTCTAGTTTCGAAAGTGCATTTTAGTTTTCAGATTCCATGCAAAAAAAAAGTTTGTTTATCAATCTGGTTTTTTTTCATTGGGATATTTCTTTATCAAAAAAGCACTTACTAAAACTCGTGTAAGAAATTCAAAGGAGTTTTAAGGACATATATTTTTCTTTAAATTTCGAAAACTGAAGTTTTTCAAAAAAAAGTCAGTTTTGTTTTCTGTTTTTTTTTTGCGTTCATTACTCTTTTCCAAAAGTTAGTTTTCTATGTTTGTAAAAATCAGACAAAAAAAATTACTTGTAACATTTTGTAGGTTTGGATGGCGAAGAGTCTTACTATTGAGTTTCCATTCTACAAATTTATTTTATTTAAACTTGTCATAAAGTATTGAAACTTGGGTTTTTTTTCTGTTTTCCAGCCCAAATTTCAAACTCCCCGTTTTAAAGTTATTTTACGTGTTCGTATGCTAAATGCGTGACATTACGATGTGAGGTACGAAGAAAAATCTGTTAACGATTGTTCGTGTTCACTGTGCCTTATTTCATTGCATTGTGACCAGGTAAAATAAGTTTTTGAAGTTCAAATGAGGGGGGGGGGGAAGGGCCAAAACTTGAAATGGTGAACAAGTTAACTATTCTATACATATTTGTTTTTCGTACTTCACAACGAGAAATTGCGCAGTTGAACATAATAGTATGAAAATTTACACTTCATATCAAAATTTTGAAACGCAAGGTGTTAAGTGGAAAAGAACAAAAAAAACTCTGTATTCAAATAAGGTATGCGGTCTTCATTAGAAAAAAAAGTAATCCGATTATGCTGGACATGCCTACAAAATTTTGAGACGGTTTTTTTTCGTTGCTTAAGCCTTCTTCTGAATAAGGATCCTTTTATGGGATATTGTCTTTATATTTGTTCTCAGAGTAGCAGATAACACCAAGTTTATTGGATTTTTCTTGTAAGTTTCATTGTGAAACACTAAAATAATCTAAACTAATTGATTAAAAACAGATCTAATTTTATTTTTAACAATTCCTATTTTAGTAAAATAACAAGGATTATGACCAATTTTTTCCAAAAATAGTCTACAATGAGACCCTAAAATTTTTAAAATCTTCTTATCATGAACTGAGAGAGAAAGAGTGAGATTACAGTGCAATGTGAACAACTTTTCAGTGAGTTGTGAGTAATACCGAAGTTGCGGAATAATTTGGCAGAAAATGTAGAGAATTTTTTTCATTATAATCAATTTTAATTGGTTTTAAACAGATTTAAAATATGATTTCATGGTTTTTGTTCTTTCAGAAGTTATCGATTAGAATGGCATCTTAAATTATTCCATTGCTCATTTGTGCATTCATATTAAATTATGGTGACAATTAATCGAACAACATCAGCGATTTGTACCCTTGAAACCCTGTTGCAGGGCTCTTTTCAGTCACAGGACAAAGCAGTTGCAATTTTGAGTTTTAACAGGTGAAATTTAACTATGATTTTTATCACGTTACCGTCGATGTCTCTCTAGCTACTAGAGTTTCAAGCAGAAAGTTTGACTCATGGTGGATGTAAATAAATAGAAGACTCTAGCTCGTTAAACTAGCTCAAAGACTTAAGGCGCTGCCAAAGTTTATCCGAGAGGTGTTTTGGGTGCCAAAAGTAACATAGAAGGTTCGATTTTTGGGTTCAAATTGTCCATCTGAAAACTGATGACCCGGGTTGACCTCCACACATGAAAAAAGCTAGTCATACAGTTTCATAAATTGAGTTTATGAAAAAACACTAGACATATAATTTCATACTCTGAAAAGCTATATGAGTAGCATTTTCCAAAATAGCGTTTTCTTCTACATCAACAAAAATATTAACTAAAACTGAGGATGTTCAAATCGGATACCCTTAGCTTAATGGTACTAAAATTGATTTTGGAGACAAAAAATCCAGAAAAATAATGGCACGATACTACGAAAATTTTGTGACTAGCCTTTTCGAAAAATATCAAAATCGGGTAATAAATGTTTAGTTCTTTTTTTAGTGGCAAAAATTATTCTAGGCACAATGAAAAAAAAAATTTGTCTATAACATAGTCCAGGCAGTCTTTCCGCTCACAAGTATCAAAAATCAGAATGTGATTTATATTTGACACCAAATTTTTTTTTGTAGTACTATTAATTTCAAGTCTGCCAAATACACAATCCGCGATGTACAAAAACTCATTTAAAAAAAAAAACATTTTTCAAGTTTTTGTTGGAACTATGTGTGAAATTACATTATTCATTTACATGGCAAGTATCCAAATGTCCTTTGTCTGTGGGGTTCTTGCCACTCAACCTGTTGCCTCTGTCATTTGAGAAAACCATAAGTTATTTTGCTGAGAACCGAACGCAAAAACTTAAAGCGAAACTCAAAAAAAAATAAAATTTTCTCATAAGGCAAAAATGCTAGTCACACAATTTCAGAAAATCAAAAAAGTGTCACAGTTTAAGACTGCGAAGAAAATCATAGTCCTACAGTTGCACACTGCGAAAAAACGTATGTCGTAGTGTTATCAGACAATTTTTTGGACGTATGAAATGCTAATTTCACAAATGTGAAATTTTATGACTAGCGTTTTTAGTCATCCCAGGATTTCAAATATAGCTTAAATCCCGGGTTGACAAAAACTGCAGATAAGAAAATTTCAAACTTGTGAATTTAGCATTTCACACATCCAGAAAAATGTCTGATAACTCTAGGACTAGCAATTTTTTGCAATGTGAAACTGTGTTACAAACATTTTTTCGCAATTTGAAATAATGATACAAGTATTTTACAAAAAACGCGCAAGATTCGAACAGAATTCAAGCAATCTTTTGAATATACTGCTCAAAATCCGCGCAAGATTCGATTGTTTTTTAACAGTTTTTTTTAAGATGAAACACTCGAAAACAGTTCATATATTGATGGAAAACAAGAAAAAATTGTTCAAACCGCTCGTTCTGAAGCATGGTTTTGAGCGCGGTCAAAGACGCTGCTCACTTACGAAGCAGTAACGAAATATAGTTATAAAATGATCGATCGTTTTTCTTGGCAAGTTCAATAAATTTTTAATGTCTTCTCAAGGTGAATTTCAGCACCCAGGACATGCACCCTCTGACAAGCTTTGATAGAATGCTCAAAAAAGTATTTTCTCCATTGTTAACCCAACTTGCCATAAACAGTGGCGATGAAGGGCGGCCTGATATTTCAGCTAAGGGAGTCTGGGGAGGCAGATTTGAGAAGGCATTCGTCGATGTAAGAGTATTCAATCATTGCGCCAAATCAAATTCTGGTACTCTGCCAAGTGTGTACAGGAAGCACGAAGTTGAAAAAAAAGAGATGCTATGAGCAACGTCTCAGAGAAGTTGAACATAGTTCATTCACACCTCTTGTTCTTTCGAGCACGGGAGGCATGGGCAAACTTGCCACTACGTTTTACAAAAGACTTGCTTCGATGATCAGTGAGAAAAAAAAACTTCGTATAGTCAAGTGCTTTGGCGAATTCGATGTCGTATTGGATTTGCGCTTCTGAGATCTTCGATCATGTGTATCTGTGGATTCCGTTCATCATATCGGAGACCGAGGCATGATTGCGTAGAACAAAGAATTTTTGGAGCGCACTCAATGGACATCAGATAAATTGCATGGATGTTTCTTTTAGGATATCTTTTAGCTGTTCTAGTTTATTCTCATGTGAAGTCACCAATGGATATGAAGATGACTCCATTAAAATTGAAGTACAGCCAGCCTTGGAACTTGATGTTTACAATGAACCATCATTTTTTTATGAACCAGGAAGCAAATATTATCAGTTCAATTCTAATGATTCTGATAACTCAACTAATGGAAACATTGATTGGAACGAAATGTAATTAAACTTTTATTACTTCAAAAAAATTGTTAACACAACTGACTTCTCTTGTTTTTCAAATCTATCAGATGTCAAAACTTTCAGCTATGAAACAACTCAAGTAGTCAAGTAAAAGGCGACAAAAACGCTCACTTTAAAATGTAACAGGGCTCACTTTAAAATGAAAATTTTTTGAAATTTTTTTTTGCTGATGACTATGCTCTGATCCATCAAGTTTGTAGTATTGAGAGTTGTTGAACTTTTGGTACTACAGCGAAAGTTACAAAGTTTTGATCAACGAATAAAGTCAACCAATTGCTAATTACTTCGTTATATGGCAACTCTGATATTATATTCAATACAGGCGAAAGAATTCTGGGTTCAGCAATATGTGGGACCCACACCACAAATTGTGGAAACGTGGATTGGTTTTTAATATCATTTTGTTTGTTTTTTCATATAACCTAAATACAATTAATCGAAACTGAACTCTCTACAATCTAACAATGTCTCTAAATGCAAGAAAATAGGAAGGTTCTTTTCCAATTCCAATGTAGCCATTCTCTCTCTCTCTCTCTCTCTCTCCCTCTTAAGGACTTCGCTAGTCCGGCGCTCTGGCGCCGATTTGCGACTGCACCGTACCCCTTTGATGGGTGAAAAGTAAGGCCGTTTGAAGTCGCACACTCTGATAAACTATTTATATCGAATTGACTTATTTTAGGATCATAATGGGAGTCATCATTATGTCATCGCAGTAGAGAAAAACCTTGCTGTTAAAAACATAACCAAGATATTAAAAAAAGATTATAAAAAAAATGAAAAACAGAGGCCCCAAAACACTTTTTGTGAGACGACGGAAGTCACATCTACTGAATTGGATAGAGATCGATTTCAAATTAGCAGGCAACGAATGCTTGAGTGGTTCCTATTTTCCTACCTACCATTGCGACAGGGATTTGTCTTCGAGATGCTATTTTTCTCTTTGCCTCAGGGCTATGAGCTATCGAGCTGAGTTGGCAATCTAGTGTGAGACACAGAAAGACTAGGTTTTCAACGTATTTTAGAGGTGCTGCTCCTAACAGTATTGCGACTTTCTCGTTTGGGTCTATGGTGATGGTTGTGCAGCAGCGCTTGCTCTTACTAAATGTCACCTTCCATTTAGTTGACCACTGCCTAATGATGTCCCCGGGTTGAACTCCATAGACCAAAACTGCTAATCTTACAATTTCATAAACTAAGTCTATGAAAAACTACTACTAATACAAATTTCATAAAATTTGCTAAAAAATTGTCATCGATTTTTTGAGGAACTTTTTTTCTTGTTTTGGCATAAAAGTCGGTGGGTCGTATTAAATAAAAAAGAAAAACTTTTGTCAAAAAAAACTTTAGTCATTCAATTTCTATATATGGAAATTGTATGATTAACATTTTTCTGTTGGCGACAGCAAGTATTTTTGAAATTACCCCAAAATTTTTTGTGTTTATTTTCAACCGCAAATCGAATACTGTACTCAAACGAACATTTTTTCAAAAAAAAATTTTGCCATGCAAAATTTAATTGTTTGTGTGCATAACGTAGTCCTGGATACAATAATAATAAATTTTTTCACTTTTCGCCAAATAACACGCTAAAAACTCCTATTTTTTATGTATGGCATCATTATGTATGCCATGATTAATGTCTGATAAGTAAAAAACCAAATGTAAAAACAAACTTTTTAGAAAATTTTTGCCATGATTTAAACTTTTGATAAATTCTGATATTATTTGTGAAAGACAGATTCAAGACAAGTCAGGCCGTTTCCAATGCATTTTTAACGCGAGACAGTTAAATTTTTGGGTACTTTACGTTTGCTTAACCAAGGTTTATGTCACTTGTGTTCGGTTACGAATACAACCAAAAATATTTGAGAAATTAAGATGTATAAGAAATCAATATTTTTGGTTTATGGAAAATTGCTAGTCATACAATTTCCATATATGAAAAATGACTATTCAAAGACCTTTCTTGCATAATTCTGTACTTTTGGAATTGCTTGAAAAAAGTATGACTAGTATTCTTCCATATTCAATATATGAAAATTGTATGAGTAGCATTTTTGGTCAACCGGATTTAGTGCTGGCTGCAGTTTAGTGGAGGATTCATCTAGTGGTTTGTCGGTTGTGACTGCGAAAAAACTTAGTCCCGCTTCTGGTGTTGGCCTCGTCACTAATTCAATAAGCTGCCAAAAAATTTTGAGTAATTAAAATGTATAAAAATCAGAGTTTTTGGTTGATGAAAAAATATTGGTCAGACAACTTCTATAAATGAATAATCAATTTTGAAAAATGTTGCCATGATTTAAACGTTGAATAGTTTTGTTATATTATTTGTGTAAGACAGAATGAAGACAAGTCAGGCCAAAGTTTTTGGTTTATGGAAAAATGGTAGTCATACAATTTCCATATATGAAAAATCACTATTCATAGACCTTTCATACCTTTTTCTGTACTTTTGAAATTGCATGAAAAATGTATGATTAGCATAGATCTTTCATGCAATTTTCTGTACTTTTGGAATTGCATGAAAAATGTCTGACTAGCATTTTTCCATATATGAAAATTGTATGAGTAGCACTTTTGGTCGACCGGGTTTAGTGCTGGCTGCAGTTTAGTAGAGGATTCATCTAGTGATTTGTCTAATGTGACTGCGGAAAAACTTAGTCCCGCTTCTGGTGCTGATCTGGCCACTAATTCAGTTAGTTTGCGCTTAAATTTTTTGAGAAATTAAAATGTATTAAAAATTAAAATTTTTGGCTTATGGAAAAATGCTAGTCAAAAAATTTCCTTAAATGAATAATCATTTTTGAAAATTTTTGCAATGATTTAAACGTTTGATAATTTCGTTATATTATTTGTGAAAGACAGATTCAAGAGAAGTCAGGCCGTTTCAAATGCATTTTTAATGCGAGATAGTTAAAATTTTGGGTACTTTACGTTTGATTAACCAAGGTTTACGTCATTTGTGCTCGGTTACGAATTCAACCAAAAATTTTTGAGAAATTAAAATGTATAAATAATCAAAGTTTTTGGTTTATGGAAAAAGGTAGTCATACAATTTCCATATATGAAAAATCACTATTTATAGACTTTTCACGCAATTTCTGTACTTTTGGAATTGCATGAAAAATGTCTGATTAGCATTTTTCCATACATGAAAATTGTATGAGTAGCATTTTTGGTCAACCGGGTTTAGTGCTGGCTGCAGTTTAGTAGAGGATTCTTCAAGTGATTTGTCGGTTGTGACCGCGAAAAAGCTTAGTCCCGCTTCTGGTGCTGATCTCGCCACTAATTCAACTAGTTTGCTGCAGTAACATAGCCAGAGTAGTACTAGTGCTAGAACCGATCCTTGCGGGATGCCTTCACTGAACATCTTTTCTGAACTCATGGTCTCTCTTTACGTTGATTTGGCTCTGCGATCCTTGAGGAAACTCCTTGCCCACTAGATTGCGCACCGTGGTACTTTGAGTTCTGCCATCTTGGTGATGACGATTCTAGTCTTTCAAAGATGTCTTGGACCACACGCGCAAGTTGGTCTTCCGAGCGCCTTCCTTTGCGGGAACCAGCTTGAAACCGTGCAAGTTTTCTTCCTGACTCCAGCATACAGACAAGCCTTGTTGCTATAATGCGTTCCCTTAGTTTTGTTAAGCAACTAATCAGTAAAACGGGTCGATAGTTGTCGGGTTTGTCTGCTGGTTTACCTTCGCTTTTCTGTATAGGTATTATTTTGAAATTTTCCAGTCTGATGGTGACTTTCATTCATTCCATGGCATGTTTATAAGAGCCGGTAGGGCCTCCATAGCCTCCAGGTCATCTTTTCGTTACTCTCCTTGACTTGCGTTTTGTCTTTTTTAAGTCATTTCAATGACAGTTTCACTTCTCCCATCGTGAACTCAATGCATTCCTTTCTTTCTTGCCATCCACAGCTTTCCTCATGGATCTTCTGCGATTTTCGTTTTGTCTCCTTGTCCTTCGGTCTTCTCGGCAGAATAGATCCGATTTGTGTTGACCCTTAAATCGGAACATAAGGCAGAATGTCGAAAAGCTTTTTTATATGAGTGTTTGATGCATAAGTATGTAGCAAAAGGTAACAAAAAAGCGTCGCTGACACTTTCACTATTGTCGGAGCAGGTCGCGGACACTTGCTATCTGGCCGCTAACACTTTTCGTCATTCAAACCAGTAGCGGAAATTTTTTGTTCAGCCACTTTTTTGTGATTTTTTTTTCAAATTATTGTTGTTCAGCATATTTTGAATCGTGAATTACCGTTATTTATTCACTAAATTCAGTTTTGTGTTCCGACCATTCTAATTGAAAAAAATGGGTTGTTATATGCTTTTTTTGCTGTTTACTGTCGTAAAAATGGGTTTGCTGAAATGCTTTTTTTGCTGTTTACTGTCGTTTCGCTGCGCAAAATTAGGTGTATCAAATGAAAGTTACAAAGTTCTCAAAAAAGTTCGAAAGTACGAAATTGCGGTTTAAAATCAAAAATTGAAAAAAAGACTTGGCTCTCCTCTTTTTAACTCGGGATTGGCTCTCCTCTTTTTAACTCATCGTAATTTCTAAGACAGATTAAATCGCGGAACTTTTTTAGACATGATCAGTAAACTGGAATTTAGCGCGAAATAAATTTTTCTAATCGACACTTTTGGAACAATTAACTCTCCTCATTTTAATTTATCGTTAATTCTTCTAAGACAACGAAACTTCTCGTATCAGGGCGAAGTCTTGAATGTTCCGATTGCCTTTTAGGGTCTATGAAGCAATAATAACATGAAAAATTTAAAGGTAATAAAAAAAAATTAGATAAACTTTTTGAAAAAATTTGAGATTTTTTGTGAAAACATCCCCCCCACACATCATATCAAGTACAAAGCGCTTTAATTGTCCCAAATTGGGAAAAATGGCTGGCAATCTTTAAACCCCCATAACTTTACAAACAATGACCACAGGTGAAAATTTTTTTCAAATTCAAGCTCAGGACAACAATAGCTTTTGAATGATATTTAAAAAAAATCCGTCAAAAATGGCTAGTCAAAAAGTCTGAAGAAAAAAAACCTACCCCTAGCACAAATATTCCGTTAATTTCGTTACGAAAAAAGGAACAACAAATCGCGGAATTCTCTAGAGAGTATCAGTCAACTAGAACAAGACTGCTCGTATCAGGGCGAAGCCCTGAATGTTCCGACTGCCTATTAAGGTTTATGGAGCAGTAATAACATTAAAAAATTAAAAGTAATAAAACAAAATGAAATTTTTTTTTTATTTGAAATTTTTTGAATAAAAAAAATCATCCCCCCACACGCCATATAAAGTACAAAAGGATAAATTTCGCTATTTGCAACAAATCAATTATGACAAATAAGCTTCGTTAAACCAATTTGGAACTATTTCTAAGACGGATTAACTCTCCGCTTACGCGTTAATAGCGCGAAACATATCGCGCGTTAGTTGTCCCAAATTGGCCAAAATGGCAATCTTTAAACCCCCATAATGTACAAAAAATGATCACAGTTGAAATATCTTTTCAAATTTGAGCGCAGGACAACCATACCTTTCGAATGATAAAAAAAATTCCGTCGAAAATGGCTAGTTAAAAAGTCGAAATTTGTCTGAAGAAAAAAAACCCACCCCGAGCACAAATATTCCGTTATTTTCGTATCGAAAATCGGAACAATAAATTTGTGCAATATATTTATACCAAATGGATCAAATTGGAGTTTTTCAAATTAAAAAATAAAAAAAAATTCTTCTCAGTTTCAACTTATAACATCAGTATTTTTCAATCGAAATCTTTTTCTTGTTTCTTGTCTTTGCAATCGCACTTACATCAAATTTTCTTGATTTCAAGTTGATTTGCACTAAAAAAAGTCTATTTTAACCAATCGATAATTCCAAAATCCTCATAATTTTTGTTTTTGTTTAGGCAGTAGCTGATAGTTCTCATCTCCTTAGTCTGCAAAAGTTAGAATTACTTAGTTTGGTCAACGGCCTGTAAATACCCACTTTTGAAAGGAATAGTCTTGAAAACTCTTCCAGGGTTCATATATTTGCATTTTATGCTGACAACAAATACAGACAAACTTTTTTAGATTGGGTCATCGGATAAAAAATTGAAATTTTGCTTCAAAATGCCGGACTGAAAAAAATTAAATTCACACTAATCCCGACTTTGTCAATTATTTCGGCAAGGTTTTTAAGAAAAAGGGTTAAGATGACTGGCATAGTTGCTGATTTTTACTTCATGCGGTCAACTGTGCATTTTGTGAATTGCAAGCGAAATCTTCAACAAGTACGCCCCGCACTGGAGTTCCATGGTTAGCTATGGAATTTTTTAGTTGACCTACAAATTACATGGTATAACATCAGCTGAAGTTAAAGCAATTGCATATCTCAACCTGCTTTTTTGCGCAACCTTCATTGGATAAATCATATTGGTTCTAAGCTGGCAAAGTTAGTTTTTTTACGCTCGAAACTCCAAAAAAAAGAAAAATTATACAGCTTTTTGATCCTATTGCTGGTAGTACAGCTCTTTGTACAGCACTTTGGATCCCGGTTGATGTCCAAAATTGGTAGCCTTAGAACAATTTCAACGGAGCTTTATATGTTGGCTCATACCTGTCGCGGCTTACGTTATATCATTCGCAAAAGTTTCTCACGCTCTGCTGTTGTTGTTCCGACTTCGATACGAAAGTAACGGAATATTTGTGCTCGGGGTGTGTTTTTTCTTCTGAAAAATTTCCACTTTTTAAGTAGCCATTTTTCACGGAATTTTGTATATCATTCGAAAGCTATTGTTGTCCTGAGCTTGAATTTGGTTTTTCGTAAAGTTATAGAGGTTTAAAGATTGCCATTTGGCCAATTTGGGACAATTACCGCGCGATATATTTCGCGCTTTTAACGTGTAAGCGGAGGTTTAATGCGTCTTAGAAATCGTTCCAAATTGTTTGAAAGAAGCTTATTTTCCATAATTGATGTGTTACAAGGCGCGAAATCTATCCTTTTGTATTTAATATGGCTTGTGGGGGGATATAATTTCCGTAAAAAATTTCAAATTTTATTTAAAAAAATTCATTTTGTTTGATTACATTTAATTATGGAGCAGGTTATTACTGCTCCATAAGCCTTAAAAGGCAGTCGAAACATTCAGGGTTCCGCATCTGTTGTGCAAAGTTTGAAAAAAAGAAGCTGAGATTCCTCAACTCGTTTTCAGATGACACAACTACCAGACTGAAAAGTTGTTGTTACTTTTTTTCAGTGAAAACAATGAACACAATCGGTACTATTCGTTTTTACGTGAACATTTTTTACCTGAGCTGCATGAAATGCCAATAAACTACTGAGACTAAACATTTCAGTCCTAAGCGCTTCCTTCATTTGATATTGATCGCTGCGCTGTTAATAAATATCTTGAAATTTGGTTGAGGTTTTTCCAGTTGCATAATTCGTGTCTTTCTTCAGCAGTCAGGAGATTGAAAACCACTCTTTGAGCAAGATTTTTTTGAAATGTTTTTTTTTCAGACAAAAGTCTAGTTACTTAACAAACTAATTACCGAGTTGACCAACTTTTTAGAAAGTAGTGATTTGTGATTTTATACGAGAACTTGTGAGTTATAAGAAAGGTAGGTATAGTCGACGAGGGTCAACTCGGGCAACCAATGAATTGGTTTATATCAGTCGCTGATCTCGAAAGTTTTGCAGCGTGGAGTTTTAAAAAAGGCTATAATTATCAGCCGTTTCGATCATTGTTCCGAGTTTCTGCAATGCACTAAAAAAACAATAAATCTGCAAAAAAACTCGCAAGATGGAAACTTTTGATAAAATGATCCAGGGGTGGATCTAGAATTTTCTCGAGAAGGGCTAATTTGTAAAAAGTTTTCGAAATTTTGTCGACCTTTTTCAGAAGACATTTTCAAAGCAACCCAAAACACTATTCAGACTCAAGGATTCGAGCCCCTGCCGACCCAAAGGGTTCCCCCCTTGGTACTTTTTAGGAAATCCATTTTTGGTCGTACCTTAAAATTTTTTTAAAGGCGGCTTTGGCGCCAATATATACTAATTTTGAGCGGACAGAGCGCGCCGAAAAAACTCAATATTTTTGGACAAAATTTTCGAAAAACTGTCTAAAAACGCCTTTTTCGGCGTGTTTTTACACAATTTTGCCTGCGGCGCAGACTTTTTAGCCAAAACAGGGTCTCTGTAGTGCTTTGGGAGAGCTCGGAAAATCAATTTGGTCGACCTAAAGAAAAGGTCGCAAAAATTTTGAATCTTTTTTGAAAATCCGCCCCCCTCGAGAAAATCCTAGATCCGCCCCTGATTCAGACCCTATTTTGATTTTAAATTTTTAAAAAAACAGGTCCAAAAAGCCGTTTTTGGGCAGTTTTTGGAAAATTTTGACCAAAAAAATGCACTTTTATTGGCGAACGCTCCCCTTCAAAATAAGTGAATATTGGCGCCAAAAGCACTTTAAGAAAAGTTGTCGAATCCCTGATGGAGTGCTTCCCCTTAAATTGGCCCCTGAAATGATCAAAAAGTTTCGTTTTTGGGTTTTTTCGGAAAGTTTTGTCTAATGTTTTTTTGTGCTTTTTGAAAAGTTAGGACAAAAAACTATTCTACCAGGCCAATTTTCCCAAAATATTAATTTATATTGGCGTTCAGGGCATTATTATAAAAAAAAAGTTTATTTGACAAAAATTGATGTGGTAAAATAGCATGCAAAGGGGGGACCATGTGGGTGGTGAAGGAGTAAGACTGGGGAAGACTCCTCTCTCTCATCTAAATCTACTTCTGATTTGTATTCATAAGTTTACATTCTACTGTTGTCGAAAACTGTGTCTTATTCTGGTGACAAATACATTTGGCTCCTCTTCTATTTTCTTGTACCTCCTCTTTCGTTTTCCTTTCCAAATCACGAGAACAGATCTCTTCAGATCTTTGAGTGGCTTCAACAGAGTCAATCTGAACTGCTCGTTGGTCCTCGTCAGAACTAAGAACTGAAGTTTAAGCAACGTGTCGGTTAGATTTACACAGACAATTCGACACACTTCCAATCCTGGAAACTTTTCGCGTCCGAAGTAGCTTCCAGTCGCCAAAACCTTCCATCGGGTTAATAACCAGGTTATGTAATCGATAACCAACAATGCTAGTACCATGAACATGAACCAATGAATAGCGTTGAGGTACTTTCTCCATCTTTTAACGTTGTATTGCTCAGATATCGGCCAACTTTCGTCGCTAAACGAAATCCGAGGCATATCATTTTGACGTCTTTTGCTCCATTCTATTAAATTTTCCTCCTCGGAAATATCCCTCTGAAGCTTTATGATTGATAAGCAATGCAGACGCCCAATTATAATAATAGACGATATGAAATAAATGTTATGAACAGCAAAAATTAACATCGAACCTAAATTTTGAATCAAACGATTTTTGAAAAGTCTTCCGCAAATAACAGCTTCCTTGAAAGCGACATAGCAAAGTCCAATAAGCACATAAACCAAACAGTACGTAAAGGTTCTTAGAAGTGAAAATGTTTGGACGTAGTTTTTCAGTGGTTTACACAATCCGTAAAACCGATAAAACGAGAGTAAAACGAACAAAAAATACCAAATATCACGATCAAAGTAGACCCTGAAACTAACCAAAACCGAGAAAAGAATTTCGTTTTCGGGTAGGAATTCGTCTTTAAAAAGCCGAACAGTTTTACGCACAGTTTTGACTAAGCATGAAATCAAAATTACGACTGAAATTGACAGGATAACGTAATAATCTTGTGGCAAATCGGACTGCTCTTTTTTGCGGTAGAAGAAACAAAAAAGGATGTAAAGGTAAATGAAAAGCGCGATGACGGCAGTAATGCGCCCATAAAGTAGTCGGTACTCGAATGGAGGCGCGTGAATAAACTCGAAATCTTCTTGACTGGCATTGCAGTACATCAGCTGTTGCCAATTTTCACCTTGTAAGAACGCAGTTTCTGCAGAGCTTTTGATGTCGTGCGCAATTTTTGTCATATTCAGCTGAAGTTTGCTCATGTTTTTTTTCTTGCGAAAATGTCCAGTTCTTGATTGTTATTGAATGAAATTGGCGTTCTACTTCCACATATTCCAGTTATTTTACAAATAAATGATCGCAATAATAATTTAAAATAAATAAAACAGGTTTTACTAAATTTACTGAGGCGGATCAAGTTTGCTCTGTAATGACAAACATGTTATTAATGACTGTCACATGGGTTTTTACATTTGGCCCATTTTAAGTTCAACTTCAAGTTCACAAAAACGACCTTGAAACCAACCTAAATTCTCGCGTGATATGGCAAAAGCTTCTTAGACAAACCAGTTCTGCAATTCTACAGTTCTATTACAATACTATTTCCTCGGAACTTTTTCCTAACCACATTAAATTGTAACTATTTACACTGTTGCCTACATATTAGAACCAGGGTCGAGGTGCTCGATTTATTTTTCGATTTTCACGACGACCGCCTAGGCCAAAAATCAGTTTGTTTCGATTTTCTCGACCCAAGAAAAAAGTGTTTGACTTTGCTCGACGAGTTCATGATATTTTTCAAGTTTTGTCGACCAAATTTTGTTTGCTCTCTCAACTTTTTTGAAAACTATTTCTCAAATTTTTTGAAAACTATTTTTTGACCCCGTTTAGATATGTTTCAACTTTCTCGGCCGAAAATAAGCGTTTTTGACTGTCTCGACTATCTTGGCGGAATAAAACTCCAAAAACTGTTCGACCGAGCTCCGATATGTTTCAATTGGCTTGAATAAAATTTAGTGTTTAAAAATTAGCGATCATCTCGACTTTCTATATTTCAAAAAATGTGTCCGAGTTTAATCAGATGTTGAAAAATGCTTTGGCTGAAACTGGCTGGTTAAAAAGCAGTATTTTGTCTGGAGTAATTTGAACTACCTCGGGCAAAAATATGTTGTCTCTTTCTTTGACAAAGCAGAGCCGTGCCCTGCGTCAATTGACCGAGTAAGGCTTGATGAAATTTCCACGTAATTTCGAATGAATCAAGGAATGCTCGTAGTAGCCGTAAGTGGGCTATCAAGCTAAAGGTCTACAAAAATATTGTCTTATTTTTCACAAAAATCTATAAATCAATATTTCAGTGTAATTGTTCCGACTTTCGTAACGAAAGTAACGGAACATTTGTGCTCGAAGTATTTTTTTTTGTCTTCAGACAAATTTTGTTTTGTTGTCATGAGCTTAAATTTGAAAAAATATTTCACCTGTGATCAATTAAAAAAAAGGTTATAGGGGTTCAAAGGTTACCATTTCGGCAAATTTGGGACAGTTGACGCTCGATATGTTTTGGCGCTATTAACGCGTAAGCGGGGATTTAATCTGTCTTCGTTCCAAATTGTTTAAAGGAAGGTTCTTTGCCATAATTGATATGTTATTACGAGCAGAGTTTATCACTTTGTAGACTTTGTATGGCATGTGGGAGGATGCTTTTCGCAAAAATCTCAAATTAAAAAAAAATTTACATTTAGTTTTTTTTTGTGTTAACATTGCTCATAGACCTCAAAGGCAGTCGGAACATTCAGGGCTTCGACCTGATACAAGCAGTCTTGTTTGGTTTTGAGATGGAAAAAATATACTTAAGATAAAAGAATGTCCTTAAAAACTGATATTTGAGAAGTTCAGAACAATTTAAGTTTTCTTGTCGCAGGAATCCTTAGAGCTCAAAAATTATTAAAGGATTTTCTCTGAAACTACTAGTTGCAGTAAGCAAATCTCCTCTCATGAATGTTGTTTTTTGCAAGTTTCTGACAGAGGCTTGTTCTGAGCTTTTTTTTGCTTAGTTACTAATTTAAATCTTCACACGAAAATAAATTTCGGAACTATTCAATGCTCGACCTATGTTTCGACTTTCTAGTCCCAAATTGGATATGTTTCGACTGTGCTCGACCCTATGTTTCAATTTTTGTACCGAAAGTTTGAAAATTTGGGTTTTGTGCTCAACTGAAAATTGTTTAAAAGTGCATTTTTTCGACTTTCTAAGTCGAAGCAAAAGACGAGCACTTCTTCCCGAGAGAGAATTTGAGACTTGGGTACGTATTTTACATGCAAACATCAGTGATAGCGCATCTTTTTGTCAAGATCTTAAGGTCGCGACTTATTTCATTTGGGTCCTGCAAAAATGCAATGGCTATTTTCTAGGGTCTTGCAAAGTTATTTAAAGTTATGCAAAGTTGCTGGTCGCATTATAAGTCACCATCTCGACCCGAGAAGATGCACGTTTATCTTGTCAAGATCTTGTAAGATTCGTGCAAAATCTTTCAAGATGAACATAAATCAAGATAACCAAGGTTCTTAAGGTTACAATTTTACTCAATGGTTTAACTTGAAGTAATGGAATCAGCTTAACAGAAAAAGCACTTGCATAAAGCAAGAGCTCTGTTTTTTTTTGGTTTTAAAATCGAATTAAAAATTGATGCCAAACTGCCAAGAGCCTTTTACCAGATAATCAAGCTACTAAAAAAAAACTAGCAACTACTTATTTATCCCTACACCACAGAAAAGTACGTTCTTAATCAAGAAAATCTAAAGTTTTTTATACCGATTCTGTGGAAAATCAATTTTAAATGTTCAGAAACATATCTGTTGGTATGTTTGCAAATACTAATAAAAAAAAGGGACCAGTTTAAAAACTTAATCAAAATACATTAAATCATTGTTTAGTTGCACAAAAAAAAACGTGGCATTGGTGAATATAATTAGATATAATTGATAAAAAGTAATTGATATAATTAAATATAACTGATAAAAATCGAGTATTATTGATTTTCAGCTCAACAATGTTCTGTTTTAATCGATTACTCATGCAAAAATTTAGTTGCAAAAATCAATTACGTTAAAAAAATTTGAGACTATTATTAAAACCCGTTATAAACAAATTGTTTTCATTAATTTTTGCACAAAATTTGATCAGTTTGGTCAATATAATAGCTTTTATTTAATTAGTTTGGAAAGCTTACAACCATTATGAACCATTTCAATTGATAATAATCCCTTTTTTAGTATTAAATCGGATAATTTTCCTAAAAATTTTGCAGAATCTCTATGTCCCTAAGTGTTTGTGTTAAAAAGAATT